>NW_024104240.1:1200000-1651327 GCF_003945595.2 Pipra filicauda | reverse complement strand
TCCTGCCCCCCACCCTGCCCCACTGCCCTGCTCCTGCCCCACTGCCCCATTCCTGCCCTCCCACCCTGCCCCATTCTTGCCCCCCACTCTGCCCCCTCTGCCCATTCCCGCCCCCAGTTCCCGCCCTCCCGTTCCCTGCTCACCTGATCCCATCCCCAATTCCCATTCAGCCCCATTTGCCCATTCCAGTCCCCAATTCTCCAGTTCCCCCATCCCCAATTCCCTCCCCAGTTCCCCCATTCCTCCAATCCCATCCCCAATTCCCATATCCAGCCCCATTTGCCCGTTCCCATCCCCAGTTCCCTTGTTCCCATTCCCTACTTGCCCATTCCCATCCTAAATTCCCACTCTGCCCCCATGTGCTCATTCCCGTCCCCAGTTCCCCAGTTCCCCCAGCCCCAATTCCCTCCCCAGTTCCCCCATTCCTTCAATCCCATCTCCAATTCCCATTCAGCCCCATTTGCCTATTCCAATCCTCACATCCCTCATTCCCATTCCCTACTTGCCCATTCCCATCCTAAATTCCCACTCTGCCCTCATTTGCTCATTCCCATCCCCAGTTCCCCAGTTCCCCCATCCCCAATTCCCTCCCCAGTTCCCTCATTCCTCCAATCCCATTCCCAATTCCCTTTCAGCCCATTTGCCTGCTCCCATCCCCGATTTCCCCATTCCCAGCCCCTGTTCCTCCATCCCATCCCAAATCCCCTCTGGCCGGGCCGTGGCCGGGGGTGGTCCCAGCCGTTCCCGTTCCCGTTCCCACAGTGACGTGTACCGCACCAAGGGGCAGTTGGCCAACTTCCAGGAGATGCTGGAGAACATCTTCCTGCCCCTCTACGAGGCCACGCTGCACCCGGCCCAGCACCCGGAGCTGCACCTCTTCCTGGAGCACGTGAGTCCTGCCCGGGGGGCCAGGGACCCCCAGCCCGGGGGGAGGGAGGGTGTCACCCCCAGCCCCAGGGGAGGGTGTCACCCCCAGCCCCAGGGGAGGGTCACCCCCAGCCCCAGGGGAGGGAGGGTGTCACCCCCAGCCCCAGGGGAGGGTCTCCCCCAGCCCCAGGGGAGGGTCACCCCCATCCCCAGGGGAGGGTGTTACCCCCAGCCCCAGGGGAGGGTCACCCCCAGCCCCAGGGGAGGGTGTTACCCCCAGCCCCAGGGGAGGGTGTTACCCCCAGCCCCAGGGGAGGGTCTCCCCCAGCCCCAGGGGAGGGTCTCCCCCAGCCCCAGGGGATGTCCCCCCCATCCCGGTGCTCGGTGCCCGCAGGTGGACGGGTTCGACAGCGTGGACGACGAGTCCAAGCCGGAGCATCACATCTTCAACCTGGACAGCCCCCTGCCCGGGCAGTGGGTGGAGGAGGACAACCCCCCCTACTCCTACTACCTGTACTACATGTACGCCAACATGACCGTGCTCAACCACCTGCGCAGGTGAGGCACCCCCGGGGGGCACCCACTGACACCCACCCACCCACTGACACCCACCCACCCACTGACACCCACTGACATCCACTGACACCCACCCACCCACTGACACCCACTGACACCCACTGACACCCACTGACACCCACTGACATCCACTGACACCCACTGACACCCACTGACACCCATGAACAACCACCAACTGACACCCACTGACCCCCACTGACACCCAATGCCCCCCAATGACACCCACTGACACCCACAGACCCCCTGGGGGCACCCCTCAGCACTGACAGACACCCCACAGGCACCCCCGACACCCCTCGGCGCCCACATACACCCCACAGACACCCCTCATGTCCCACAGACACCCCTCGTACCCCACAGACACCCCTCATGTCCCACAGACACCCCTCATGCCCCACAGACACCCCTCGTACCCCACAGACACCCCTCATGTCCCACAGACACCCCTCGTACCCCACAGACACCCCTCATGTCCCACAGACACCCTTCATATCCCACAGACACCCCTCGTACCCCACAGACACCCTTCATATCCCACAGACACCCCTCATGTCCCACAAACACCCCTTGGCTCCCCTCCACAGACCCCTCGTTATGGTTTGGGGATCCCTCCATTCCTCCCCCCTCCCCTGCTGTTTTGGGGTCCCTTCATTGCCCCCCCATGGACCCCCCCACTGTTTTGGGGTCCCTTCATTCCCTGCATCATCCCCATTGTTTTGGGGTCCCTTCATTCCCTCACCCCACTGTTTTGGGGTCTCTTCATTCCCCCCCGTCCCCTCCTGCTTTGGGGGTCTCTTCATTTCCCCCCGCTGTTTTGGGATCCCTCCATTCCCCCCCGCTGTTTTGGGATCCCTCCATTCCCCCCCGTTGTTTTGGGATCCCTCCATTCCCCCCCGTTGTTTTGGGATCCCTCCATTCCCCCCCGTTGTTTTGGGATCACTCCATCCCCCCCACTGTTTTGGGATCCCTCCATTCTCCCCGCTGTTTTGGGGTCCCTCCATTCCCCACACTGTTTTGGGATCACTCCATCCCCCCCACTGTTTTGGGATCCCTCCATTCTCCCCGCTGTTTTGGGGTCCCTCCGTTCCCCCTGCTGTTTTGGGGTCCCTCCATTCCCCCCGCTGTTTTGGGGTGCCTCCGTTCCCCCCGCTGTTTTGGGGTCCCTCCATTCCCCCCACTGTTTTGGGGTCCCTCCATTCCCTCCCGCTGTTTTGGGGTCCCTCCATTCCCCCCGCTGTTTTGGGTGACACTATTCCCCCCGCTGTTTTGGGGTCCCTCCGTTCCCCCCGCTGTTTTGGGGTCCCTCCATTCCCCCCGCTGTTTTGGGGTCCCTCCGTTCCCCCCGCTGTTTTGGGGTCCCTCCGTTCCCCCCGCTGTTTTGGGGTGCCGCTGACGCTCCCCCTGTCTCAGGAAGAGGGGCTTCCACACGTTTGTGCTGCGGCCGCACTGCGGCGAGGCCGGGCCCGTCCACCACCTGGTGTCGGGGTTCATGGTGTCCGAGAACATCTCCCACGGGCTCCTGCTGCGCAAGGTGAGCGGGGGGGGCACGGGGGGCACGGGGGGCACGGGGGGCACGGGGGGCCCGAGGGCTTGGAGCTCTGTGTGGGGTTTAGTGGAGCTGTGTCATCCCGGGGTGTGGTGGGGATGGAGCTGCATCCCGTGGGGATCCCATCGCTGGGGGTGTCCCCAGGGATCAGTGTGGGCCCAGAGAGTGGTGGGGATGGAGCTGCATCCTGTGGGGATCCCATCACTGGGGGTGTCCCCAGGGATCAGTGTGGGGCCAGTCCTGTTCAGTGTCTTTATTGATGATCTGGATGAGGGGATCGAGTGAACCATCAGCACATTGGCAGGTGACACCAAGCTGGGGGTGTGTTGATGTGCTGGAAGGCAGGAGGGCTCTGCAGAGGGACCTGGCCAGGCTGGATCCAGGGGCTGATTCCAAGGGATGAGGGTCAAGCAGGCCAAGGGCCGGGTCCTGCCCTTTGGCCACAACAACCCCCGGCAGCTCCAGGCTGGGCCAGAGGGGCTGGAGAGCAGCCAGGCAGGAAGGGAGCTGGGAGTGGGGATGGACAGGGAGCTGAACAGGAGCCAGAGTGTGCCCAGGGGGACAAGAGGGCCAATGGATCCTGGCCTGGCTGAGGAAGAGTGTGGCAGCAGGAGCAGGGCAGGGATTGTTGGCCTGGACTGAGCACTGGTGAGGCCACCCCTGGAGTGCTGTGTCCAGCTCTGGGCCCTCAGCTCAGGAAGGACATGGAGGGGCTGGAGCAGGTCCAGAGAAGAGCAGCGAGGCTGGGGAAGGGACTGGAGCACAAGTGCTGTGAGGAGAGGCTGAGGGAGCTGGGGCTGTTCAGCCTGGAGAAGAGGAGGCTCAGGGGAGACCTCCTCACTCTCTGCAACTCCCTGACAGGAGGGGGGAGCCGGGGGGGGGTCGGGCTCTTCTCCCAGGAAGCAGCAGTAGGACAAGAGGGCTGGGTCT
The DNA here is from genome assembly GCF_003945595.2 of Pipra filicauda. Lineage (NCBI taxonomy): Eukaryota > Metazoa > Chordata > Aves > Passeriformes > Pipridae > Pipra > Pipra filicauda. The sequence goes on along the minus strand of NW_024104240.1, from coordinate 1,647,408 downwards.
TCAGCTGTGCCAGGGGAGGTTTAGGTTGGATATTGGGAAGAATTTCTTTCCCGAGAGGGTGCTCAGCCATTGGAATGGGCTGCCCAGGGAGGGGGTGGATTCTCCATCCCTGGAGGTGTTGAAGCACAGACTGGATGTGGCATCAGTGCCATGGGCTGGGAACCACGGCGGGGTTGGATCAAGGGTTGGACTGGATGATCTCGGAGGTCTTTCCTGACCCGGCTGGTTCTCTGATTCCCTGATTTTCTTTCCCATCAGACAGTTACCTTCTCACACTTTGTGTTCCTGGGTTTCGGTTTCTGTCTCTCCAGGGCAGGAGGTTTCAGCAGGGCCGTCCCGCCTGGGACGTGCACCTGGACCCGAATAATGGGATATATTGGAGTTAAAACAAGAGAGAGGGCCCAGAACCCCTGGAAAGGCTCCAGTGGGGCAGTTCTGAGGGTGGTACTGGGGGCAAGAGTAGTTTTTGGGTTGGACGTACCCACTGGATACGGAAATCAGTCAAAGACATAAAAGTGTGCGAGTTCTGTGTGTGGGTTTGAACCTTTGTGCTCCCTGCACCTGAAAGCTTTCCTTGAAGAGCTGCTCTCTCCCTTGTCTGGACTAACACCATCTGGGGAGTTTTTTCTCCCGTTTTGGGCGTCCCCCTGAGCCCTGTGTGCCCCCCAGGCCCCCGTGCTGCAGTACCTGTACTACCTGGCCCAGATCGGCATCGCCATGTCCCCCCTGAGCAACAACAGCCTGTTCCTGAGCTACCACCGCAACCCCCTGCCCGAGTACCTGTCCCGGGGCCTCATGGTGTCCCTGTCCACCGACGACCCCCTGCAGTTCCACTTCACCAAGGTGGGCCTTTGGGGAGGGGGGCACCGGCCACAGACACCCCTGGGGTGGGCACGGGGAGGGGCAGCCCCAGGGGGCTGGGGGGGCCAGTGGGGAGGAGGTGGGACCCCCATCCAGGGGGGTGGGAGGGAGTTGAGGGGGGTCTGTGAGTGGGATCTGGGGGGTGTCTGGGGGATGTCCATGGGTGGGTGGAGCTGAGGATTGTCCGTGGGGTGTCCCTGGGTGGTCTCTGAGGGGTCTCTGAGGAACCCTAGGATGTCTCTGGGCGATCTCTGAGGGGTCTCTGAGTGTGGAAGCTCAGCTCCTGTGGGGTGTCCCTGGGTGGTCTCTGTGGGGTCTCTGAGGGTCCCTGGGGTGTCCCTGGGTGTCTCTGAGGGTCCCTGGGGTGTCCTTGGGTGGTCTCTGCGGGGTCTCTGGTGGTCCCTGTTGCAGGAGCCCCTGATGGAGGAGCACAGCATCGCCACCCAGGTGTGGAAGCTCAGCTCCTGTGGGGTGTCAGGGGTCCCTGGGGTGTCCCTGGGTGGTCTCTCAGGGTCCCTGGGGTGTCCCTGGGTGGTCTCTGAGGGTCCCTGTTGCAGGAGCCCCTGATGGAGGAGTACAGCATCGCCACCCAGGTGTGGAAGCTCAGCTCCTGTGACATGTGTGAGCTGGCCCGGAACAGCGTCCTCATGAGCGGCTTCTCCCACAAGGTGATGCCCTTTCCCGCGTCCCCCTCCCCAAGTCCCACATTCCCATCCTCCAGCCCTCCATCCTCATCCCCTCCCCATGCCCCCGTTCCCCCTCCCGTGGTGCCAGGCCCCCCCCCCGACCCCGTGGGTGCCCCCTCAGGTGAAGAGTTACTGGCTGGGCCCCAACTACCAGCGGGAGGGCCCGGAGGGGAACGACATCCGCCGGACCAACGTGCCCGACATCCGCGTGGGATATCGCTTCGAGACGCTGTGCCAGGAGCTCACCCTGCTCACCCAGGCGCTGCAGGGGGCCGAGCTGGAGCCCATCCAGGAGGAGGGGGGCATCACCATCGCCCTGGGCACGCACTGAGACCCCCCAGAGACCCCCAGGACCCCGCGGGACCGCCCGACACCCCCAGTAGCCCCCAGGGCTCTGCCGCCATCCCCCGACCCGCGGGCACTGCAGGGGGCAGAGCTGGAGCCCACCCAGGGGGAGGGGGGCATCACCACCACCCTGGACACACGCTGAGACCTCCAGAGACCCCCCAGGGCCCCCCGACATCCCTGATGCCCCCAGGGCTCTGCCAGTGTCCCCCCACCCACAGGTGCTGAGCTGGAGCCCACCGGGGGAGGGGGCACCACCATCACCCTGGGTACCCCCTGAGACCCCCAGAGACCCCCATGAACCCCCCCACGAGACCACCAATCCCCCCAGGGCTCCGATGCCATCCCCCCCACCGGCTCCCACCGCTGTCCCGGTGCCGCCGAGGGGGACACGGTTTGTTGGGTCCTCCTCATTTCTGTCTGGTTTGGGGCATTTTTTGGGTCTTGTTTTGTCATTTTTGGGGTCTTTTTTGGGTCTTTTTTCTGGTTTTTTTAACTGGTGTTTCTTTGCTGGGTTGGGCCCTGCCAGGTTTGGTGGCGCCAGGTTTGGTGGCACCAGGAGGTGACATGGGGACAGAGTTTGTTGGATCCTCTCCATTCTGACTCGTTTTGGTCATTTTGGAGGGCTTTTGTTGGATCTTTTTTTTTTTGTCTTTTCCTGCCTTTTACAACCAGTGTCCCCTCCCTGGGTTTGGTGGCACCAGGAGGTGACACAGGGACAGAGTTTGCTGAGTCTTCTCCATTTCGTCTGGTTTTGCTCATTTTTGGGGTCTTTTTTTGGTCTTATTCTGGTTTTTAACAGGTGTTTCCTCACTGGGTTGGGTTGGGCCCTGCCAGGTTTGGTGGCACCAGGGGACACAGTTTGTTGGGTCCTCTTTGTTTCGTCTCATTTTGGCCTTTTTTTGATCCTTCTTTGGCCTTTTCCTGCCTTTTTTAACTGGTGTGTCCTCACTGGGTTGGGCCTTGGTGGCACCAGCAGGTGACCCAGGGGGGTCCTGCCTTCACCCCCCATGGTGGGGACACAGTGACAGGTCAGGGGTCCCTGCTGGGGGTGTGGGGGCAGCATGGGGGTCCCAACCCACCCCCCCAGCTCCTGACGCTCCTTGACCCCCCCACCCCCTCTCCGTCCACTCTCCCCCCCAGGGGACGTGGGGACAAGCCCAGGGGGCTCCTCGGGGACCCCAACGCGGGATTTCTGCCCCTTCCCACGGGGGGACACGTCAGGGGGGACATGGGGGGTGGTGCTGGGGGGGGATCCCTCCTCACCCTCCCGGGGCTGAAGGCAAAGGGGACACGGTGACCCGTCCCTGGGCCCCCTTTTCCCAGGATTTGTGGCCCGGATGAGGCTTCTCCCGTCCCTGGGGGGGCATCACCCCCCATCCCTGCGACCCCCAGTCCGGCCCTGCCCCCCCGCGCAGCCGCAGCTGCTCCCGAGAAAACCTGAAAACCAACCAAAAACGGTTCAACCCAAACGAAACCCGTTCAGCCCAACCCCCGTCCCAGCATGGAAAATAAAGTATTTAAGTACAACGCCGGAATTTCACTGGGGGGAGGCGGGAACGGGGCGAGGGGCTGAGGGACGGGGGCGCGGGGGGGGCTGTGTCCCCTCGGGGGGTGGGTTTGGGGGTCCCCGAGGCCAGAGGGGGGGTCAGGGAGGGGTGTGGGGCCGGGGCAGGGCAGGGGGGGCGGTGCCAGCGCTGGCGGGGCGACCTGGCACTGGGGAGGGGAGGGGCAGGGGAGGGGCAGGGGGAGGGCCCGGGGGGGCTCGGCCCCCCGTCCCCGTGCCCGTGCCCAGTCCGTCCCCGTGCCCAGTCCGTCCCCGTGCCCAGTCCGTCCCGCTCCGTGCCAGGGCCGGGCTTGAGGGGCACCATGGTGGTGACACTGGGGTACTGGGACATCCGGGGGGTGAGTGGGGCCGGGGGGGGGCACGGGGGGGTGGAAACTTGGTGGTGTGGTGGTGGGGGGGGTGAGTGGGGCGGGGGGGACACGGGGGGGGGGTTCCGGGGGTCTCAGGGGGGCTGGTGGGAGGTCCGGGGGTTTCAGAGGGGGTGCTGATGGTGTGGGAGCGCCGGGGGTCTCAGGGGGGGTGTTGGAGGGTTCTGGGGAGCATAGAGGGGGGGTTTGAGGGGTCCTGGGGGCCCCAGAGTGCTCTGGCGGTGCCGGGGGTCCCAGAGGGGGTGTTGGGGGGTTCTAGGGGTCCCAGGGTTGGTCGTGTGGGAGTGCTGGATGTCCCAGGCGAGTGCTGGGGGTCCTGGGGTGGGTGGTGGTGGGTTCTGGGGGTCCCAGGGTGGGTGTTGAAGGGTTCTGGGGCGTTCAGGATGGGTGCTGGGGGGGTGCTGGGTGTCCCGGGGGGGTGGTGGTTCTGGGGGTCCCAGGGTGGGTGTTGAAGGGTTCTGGGGCGTTCAGGATGGGTGCTGGGGGGGTGCTGGGTGTCCCGAGGGGGTGGTGGTTCTGGGGGTCCCAGCAAGGTGTGGGAGTGCCGGGGGTCCCGGGGGGCGTTGGTGGTGCTGAAGGTCCCCGGGGGGTTTTGGGGGTCCTGGGGGGCACAGGGGGGTTGTGGGGGTGCCAAAGGTGGGCGATGTGTGTCTGTCCCCCCAGCTGGCCCACGCCATCCGCCTGTTGCTGGAGTACACGGAGACCCCCTACCAGGAGCGCCAGTACCGCGCTGGCCCAGGTGGGGGGGGCTGGGACCCCCCCAAACCCCTCCAACCCCCCGGGACCCCTCCCCCTGCTTTGTGCCGTGCCCAAAACCCGCTGGGAGGGGGACGGGACGCCCCGTTTCCAGCCTGTCCCTCTTCCTCCCCCCTCCTCACCCCATCCTGCAGCTCGGGGGGGGCACCCCCACCTCCTCCCTCCCCCAAATCGGCCTTTGACCCCTCTCGGGGGCAACGTCCTCCCCGATCGGCCCGGGGCGTGCCGGGGTCGGGGGGGGCACACGCAGCTCCTGGGGCAGAGCGGGACCCCCCTATGGGCAAGGGGGGGGTCTGGGGGAGCCCCCCTCCCCCTAATTGCTCTGCCCTCCCCCCCCCCCAGCCCCCGATTTCGACCCGAGCGATTGGACCAACGAGAAGGAGAAACTGGGGCTCGACTTCCCCAACGTAGGTGATGGGGGGGGGGGCGTGGGGGGCGCGGGAGGGAGATCACCGGGGCTGACCCCCCCTCCGGACCCCCCCCAGCTGCCGTATCTCATCGACGGCCCCACCAAGCTGACCCAGAGCAACGCGATCCTGCGCTACCTCGCCCGCAAGCACGACCTGTGTGAGTGGGGGGCCGGGGGGGTCCCCGGGGGGCTCTTTTTGGGGGGAGGGGGGTGTGTGACACCTCCCGGTGCCGCAGGCGGCCAGACGGAGCAGGAGAAGCAGCGCGTGGATCTGATGGAAAACCAGCTCATGGATTTCAGGATGGGCTTCATCCGGCTCTGCTACAGCCCCGACTTCGTGAGTACCCCCGGGGGGGGTGTGGGGGGATGAACCCCCCCAAACGCCGGGACTGTCCCCCCACGTGGGACAAGGGACTGAGCCACTACCGGCGTGGGGGGGGCTGTTGGGGTGCCCCCTTTGCCCCCATTCCCTCCATTCCCTCCTTCTCATCCCCCCACTCCCTCATTCCCATTCCCAACTCCCCCATTCTCATCCCCCATCCTCCCATTCCCCCCCATCTCCCATTCCCCAATTCCCCTGTTCTCATCTCCCTTCCCTTTCCCACTCCCAATTCCCCCATTCCCACTCCCAATTCCCACATTCTTATCCCCCATTCCCCCGTTCCCATATTCCCTCCCATTTGCCCATTCCCATTCTCAGTTTCCCTGTTCTCATCCCCAATTCCCATCCCCATTCCCCCCTTCCCATCCCCCTTTCCCCCATTCCCACTCCCCCCTCTCTGCCCGAGGGTGCTGCCCGTGTTCGGGGGGGTCTGGGGGTATTCTGGGGGGTCTGGGGGTGTTCTGGGGGTATTCTGGGGAGTCTGGGGGTGTTCTGTGGGGTCTGGTGGATGTTCTGGGGGGTCTGGGGGTGTTCTGGGGGTATTCTGGGGAGTCTGGGGGTGTTCTGTGGGGTCTGGTGGATGTTCTGGGGGGTCTGGGGGTATTCTGGGGAGTCTGGGGGTGTTCTGGGGGGTCTGGGGGTGTTCTGGGGGGTCTGGGGTGTGTTGCAGCCCCCCCAAGCCTCTGCCCCTGCAGGAGAAGCTGAAGCCGGGGTACCTGGAGCAGCTTCCCAAGAAGCTCCAGGAGTTCTCGCGCTTCCTGGGCTCCCGGCCCTGGTTTGCGGGGGACAAGGTGAGTTGAGGGGGCTCTGGGGGGGTGTTTTGGGGGTCCCTGTGGGGTCTGACCCTCCCTGCCCCCCCAGCTGACCTTCGTGGACTTCCTGGCCTACGATGTGCTGGACCAGCACCGCATGTTTGTGCCCGACAGCCCCGAATTCCAGGGAAACCTGGGCCGCTTCCTGCAGCGCTTCGAGGTGAGGGGGGACAGGGGACAGCCTGGGGACAGCCCGGGGCACCCCAGTGTCCCCAGTGCCCCCATCCCAGACAGCCTGGTGTCCCTGTCCCCATTGCTGACATCCCTTGGTGCCCCCATCCCAGACACCCCAGTGTCCCCAGTGCCCCCATCCCAGCCACCCCAGTGTCCCCAGTGCCCCCATCCCAGCCACCCCAGTGTCCCCAGTGTCCCCAGTGCCCCCATCCCAGCCACCCCAGTGTCCCCAGTACCCCCATCCCAGGCACCCCAGTGTCCCCAGTGCCCCCATCCCAGGCACCCCGGTGTCCCCACCACTGACCCTCTGGTGTCCCCAACCCCCAGTGTCCCCAGCCCTGACCCTGTGGTGACCCTGTCCCTATTCCTGACACCCCTGTGCCCCCATCCCCATCCCCTACACTCTGGTGTCCCTGTCCCCATCTGTCCCTATCCCCATTCCTGACCCCCCCGCTGTCCCCACCACTGACACCCCAGTGGTCCCACTCCTGTCCCCACCTGTCCCTGTGCTCCTTGTCCCCATCCTTCTCCCCACATGTCCCTGGTGTTCCCAGCCCTGTCCCGTGTCCCCATCACTTTCCCCACGTGTCCCTGTCCCCCCCCAGTCCCTGCTGTCCCCAGTGTCCCCCCATATCCCCCCCAGTCCCTGCTGTCCCCAGTGTCCCCCCCATATCCCCCCCAGTCCCTGCTGTCCCCAGGGTCCCCCCATATCCCCCCCAGTCCCTGCTGTCCCCAGTGTCCCCCCCCAGTCCCTGCTGTCCCCAGGGTCCCCCCCCAGTCCCTGCTGTCCTCAGTGTCCCCCCGTGTCCCCCCAGGCCCTGCCCAAGGTCTCCTCCTACATGAGCTCCGGTCGCTTCATGAAGACGCCCATTTTCTGGCGCACGGCCAAGTGGTGCAGCACCAAGGACTGAGGGGGGACCCCCCGGTGCCCCCCAGCTCACCCCCCTGCCCCCCAACTCACCCCCGTGCCCCCCAGCTCACCCCCCCAGTAAACCGTGGGGGCCTCCCCCTTGTCCAGCTGATTTGTGGGTTCGCTGTAGGATTGCGGGGACCCCCCGTTTGTGGGGTAACCCCCGTGGTGACCCCGTGGGGGGTGGGGGGCTGTTGGACCCTCCTGGAGCCTGGGATGGGGGGGCATTCTCTCTGCACCCCCAGGATAAGGGGGACCCCTTATTTGTGCCCTCCCAGCATAATGAGACCCCTCCTCAGGGAGTTGAAAGGGGGACCCCCCCCACAGCTTGAGGGGGGGGCACAGAGGGATTCATGGCCCCCTCATGGAGTTTGGGGGTCCCAGAGCCGCCAGGACAAGGGGGTCTTGTGGGGATGGGGGGGTTGCAGAGCCCCCCAGATAAAGGGGACCTCCATGGGGAAGGGGGGTCACACAGCCCCCTGTTAAGGGGGATCCCGTGGAATCTGGCGGGGGGTGGGGTTGCAGAGCCCAGGACAAGGGGGTCCCACGGGGATGGGGAATCCCAGAGCCCGCTGCTAAGGGGGGTCTCCATGGAATTCAGGGGGTCCCATGGGGATGGGGAATCCCAGAGCCCGCTCTAAGGGGGTCTCCATGGAATTCAGGGGGTCCCATGGGGATGGGGAACCCCAGAGCCCGCTCTAAGGGGTCTCCATGGAATTCAGGGGGTCCCATGGGGATGGGGAATCCCAGAGCCCGCTCTAAGGGGGTCTCCATGGAATTCAGGGGGTCCCGTGGGGACGGGCGGTCACAGAGCCCCCTGTTCAGGGGGACCCCGTGGGGGGGGGTGGTCGCAAAGCCCCCAGGACAAAGGGGGGGTCCCGCCGGACCCGAGTCCCTCCCGCACGTCCCCCTCACCCCAGCAAGCCCCGCCCCCGCCAGGGGCGTGGCCGCGGGGCTGTCACGTGCCGGGGCGTGGCCGCGGGGCTGTCACGTGTCGGGGCGGGGCCGCGGGGTTGTCACGTGTCGGGGCGGGGCCGCGGGGTTGTCACGTGTCGGGGCGGGGCAGTGGGGCTGTCACGTGTCGGGGCGGGGCCGCGGGGCTGTCACGTGTCGGGGCCATGGCGGTGTTGGGGTACTGGGACATCCGCGGGGTGAGCGGGGGGTCCCGGGGAGGGGAGGGGGGCCCTTTGGTCTCGTGGGGGGGCTGCCGGGGGTCTTCGGGCGTCCCCTCTGTCTTTTGGGGGTACTTCGAGGGTCCCTCTGGTCTTCTAGGGGGGGCTGAGGGGGTCCCCTGCTATTTTGGGGGGGTTGCGGGGTTCCCTTTAATCTCGGTGGGGGCTGCGGGGGGTTTTCGGGGCCCCCCCGGGTCTTTCGGGGGGGCTGCGGGCGTCCTCCTGTTCTTTTTGGGTCTTCGGGGGGTCTTCAAGGATTCTCTTGGTCCTTTGGGAGGCTACGGAAGGTCTTCGGGAGTCCCCCTCATCTACTGGGGGGGCTGTGGGTGTCCCTCTGCTCTTTGGGGGCGTTTTGGGGGCTCCCTCTGCTCTTTTTGGGGGGCTCTTGGGCTCCTCCTGCTCTTTCGGGGGTGGTCTGGGCTGTCATCTGGGGGTCTCCGGGGGTCCTGCTGCCCTTAGAGGGTGGGGGGGAGTTCCTTTTGGGGTCCCCCCGTGTTTTGTGGGGTCCCCCCGCGGCGGGGGCTCCCCTGGGGATGTTGGGGGGGGTGGTTTGCCCACGGGGGGGGTGATTTTGTGGGGTACAATGCCCCCCCCCAGCTGGCCCCCGCCATCCGCCTGCTCCTGGAGTACCCGGCGACCCCCTACGAGGACCAGCTCTACAGCTGTGGGGAAGGTGAGGGGGGTCTGGGGGGGCCTGGGGGGTCCCCGCCCCACCCTCGAGCTCTGGGGGCTTTGGGAGGTGGGACAGGACGTGACCCACCCCCCTTGTCCCCCCCAGCCCCCAACTACGACAAGAGCCAGTGGATCAACGAGAAGGAGAAGCTGGGGCTGGACTTTCCCAATGTATGGGGGGGCCTGGGGGCTTGTGTCCTGTGTCCTGGGGTCCCTGTGTCCCCATGTCCTGTGTCCTGGGGTCCCTGTGTCCCCATGTCCTGTGTCCTGGGGTCCCTGGGTCCCCATGTCCTGTGTCCTGGGGTCCCTGTGTACCCATGTCCTGAATCCTGGGGTCCCTGGGTCCCCATGTCCTGTGTCCTGGGGTCCCTGGGTCCCCATGTCCTGTGTCCTGGGGTCCCTGTGTACCCGTGTCCCCATGTCCTGGGGTCCCTGTGGCTCTGGGGTCCTGGGCTCCTGGGTCCCTGTATCCCTGGGGTCCCTGTGGCCCCATGTGCTGGGCTCCCCACACCAGTGTCCTCTGCCAGTGTCTCCATGCCCTGGTGTCCCCACACTGTGTCCCTGACCCCACTGTCCCCGTGTCCCCATGTCCCTGACCCCCTCTTCCCACACCCCTGACCCCGCTGTCCCCTGTCCGTGACCTCACTGTCCCCTGTCCCTGACCCCGCTGTCCCTGTGTCCCTGACCCCGCTGTCCCTGTGTCCCTGACCCCGCTGTCCCTGTGTCCCTGACCCCGCTGTCCCCACACCCCTGACCCCGCTGTCCCCTGTCCCTGACCCCGCTGTCCCCGTGTCCCTGACCCCGCTGTCCCCGTGTCCCTGACCCCGCTGTCCCCGTGTCCCTGACCCCGCTGTCCCCGTGTCCCTGACCCCGCTGTCCCTGTGTCCCTGACCCCGCTGTCCCCCTGTCCCTGACCTCACTGTCCCCACACCCCTGACCCCGCGTGTCCCCGTGTCCCTGCCCCCGTTTGTTCCTTGTCTGACCCCGCTGTCCCTGCTTCCTTGACCCGCTGTCCCCCTGTCCATGATCCCCGCTGTCCTTGCCCTGACCCCGCTTCCCCCGTCCCTGACCTCAATCCCCCACACCCTGACCCCGCTTTGTCCCATGTGTCCCTGACCCCGCGTCCTGTTCCCTGACCCCGCGTCCCTGTCCCTGGACCGTCTTGTCCCCACACCTGACCCCGCTGTCCCCTGCTCCCTCGACCCGTGTCCCCCTTGTCCCTGACCCTGCTGTTACTGTGTCCTGACCCCGCTGTCCCTGTCCCTTGACCTCACTGTGCCCACACCCCTGACCCCGCTGTCCCCGTGTCCCTGACCCCGCTGTCCCCGTGTCCCTGACCCCGCTGTCCCCGTGTCCCTGACCCCGCTGTCCCCGTGTCCCTGACCCCGCTGTCCCTGTGTCCCTGACCCCGCTGTCCCCCTGTCCCTGACCTCACTGTCCCCACACCCCTGACCCCGCTGTCCCCTGTCCCTGACCCCGCTGTCCCCTGTCCCCCAGCTGCCCTATTTCATCGATGGCCCCGTGCGGCTGACGCAGAGCAACGCGATCCTGCGGCACATCGCCCGCCGGCACCGCCTCTGTCAGTGCGGGGGAATGGGGTTGGGTTGGGGCTGGAATTGGATTGGGCTTCACTTGGGGTTGGAATTGGGGTTGTGGTTGGAGTAGGGTTAGGGTGAGGTGGGTTGGTTGGTGGGTTAGAGCAGGATTGGGGTTGGTTTGGGGTCAGAAGAAGGCTGAGGTTGGTTTGGGGTCAGAGCAGGGTTGGGGTTAGTTTGGGGTTTAGGGCAGGGTTGGGGTTGGTTTGGGGTTTAGGGCAGGGTTGAGGTTGGTATGGGGTCATAGCAGGGTTGGTTGGGGTTGGTTTGGGGTCAGAGCAGGGTGGGTTGGGGTTGGTTTGGGGTCAGAGCAGGGTTGGGGTTGGTTTGGGGTCAGAGCAGGGTGGGTTGGGGTTGGTTTGGGGTCAGAGCAGGGTGGGTTGGGGTTGGTTGGGGGGTTTGGGCCCCCAGCCCTGCCGTGCCCCCCAGGCGGTGAGTCGGAGGAGGAGATCCGCAGGGTGGACGTGCTGGAGAACCAGGTCATGGATTTCCGCATGAGCCTCGTCATGGTTTGCTACAGCCCCGACTTCGTGAGTGTCCCACGGGCTGGGGGACCCCCAGCGGGGACAGGACCCCCGGGGTGGGGTCCGGGGGGCCCCCCCTCACCCCTTCCTCCCGCAGGAGAAGCTGAAGCCGGGATACCTGGAGCAGCTCCCGGGGAAGCTGAAGCTCTTCTCCAACTTCCTGGGGGACAGAAAGTGGTTTGCGGGGGACAAGGTACCGCCGGGACCCCCTGGGGGCCGGGGGGGGCTGGGGAGGGGCTTTGGCCTCACCGTGTCCCCCCCTGTCCCCAGCTGACCTTCGTGGACTTCCTGATGTTTGATGTGCTGGATCAGAACAGGATCTTCGAGCCCAAGTGCCTGGAGCCCTTCCAGAACCTCCGGGACTTCATGGAGCGCTTCGGGGTGAGGGGGGGTCACGGGGGACCTCACGGGGATTGGGGGGTCACAGAGCCCCCTGTTAAGGGGGACCCTGTGGAGGTTGGGGGGTTGCAGAGTCCCCAAAATAAGGGGGACCCCGTGGGAACTGGGGTGTCACGGAGCCCCCAGTGCAGTGTTTGGGGGTCTGCACCCCGAGGGCACCCCTGGGTGGGGGTGGCGCTGCGGTGGGGGGGTCCCTGATGGCCCCCGTGCCCCCCCAGGCCCTGGAGAAGGTGGCTGCCTACATGAAGTCCCCCCAGTTCCAGAAGATGCCCATCAACAACAAGATGGCCAAGTGGGGCAACAAGAAGCTGTAGGGGCCAGGAGAGTGGGGGGGGTCCTGTCCTGGCCCCCCCAGACCCTCCGTCCTGGGGGGGGATCGGCCCCGCCGGCGTGAAGCCCCCCAAGATAATAAAGAGCTGTAGAAGTGGCAGCTGAGCCCCCCGTGTGATGGCACTGGGGGGCACCGGGGTGGGAGGAGGGGGGTGTGTGGTGAGGGGGTCTCTGCCCCGGGGTGTCACCCCCCCTTCCCCGGCTGGTTTGGGGGGCCCGGGCTGAGCCCTGTGCTGCCCCCAGGGCCCCCCGGGAAAGGGGCCCCGCCCGCCTCATTAGGACATTGCTAATGAGCGCTAATGAGGCCTCGCTCACAAAGGCTGGGGGGGGTGTTGGGACTCTGCCACCCCCGCAGGGCGCTGGGCGGGGTGGGCTGGGGACATGGGGACAGCGCTGTCCCCTGGGCCCCTCGTGCCATCGCCCCCTCCCTTCCCCAGGCGGGGACACGGGGGTCCCTCGGGTGCTGCTGGGGGGGAAGGGCCTTGTCTCCTCCCTGCCCTGTCCCCCCCCATCCGTCCTGTCCCCCTCCCTTCCCTGTCCTTGTCCCCTATCCCTTTCCCCATCCCCTTCCCTTCCCTGTCCCCCTCTCCCTTGCTGCCCTGTCCCCCCTTTGTCCTGTCCTTGTCCCCCTCCCTTCCCTGTCCCCTCGTCCCCCCCGCTCTGTTCTTGTCCCCCTGCCCTGTCCCCCCCCAGACCTCCCCCTCCCTTCCCTGTCCTTGTCTCCCCGCCCCGTTCCCCTCCCTTCCCTCTCCTCCCTGTCCCCCCCACACTCGGGGTCCCCCCGCACAGCCCATTTCTGTCACTCTTTATTTCCCACACATTTTGGGGGTGCACAATCATTCTGCAGCCTCTGCACCCCCCGAGGGGGGGGTCCTGCCCTCCGCTTCCCTGGGGGGGTGTCCCCAAGAGCCCCCCGAGGGGTCCCAGCAGCCGTTTGTGGCTCCGGGGGGGTCGCGTGTCCTCTGCCATCAAGGAGCGTTTCTCTGTCTCGGGGGGGGTGTGAGGGGCGTCCCGGGGGGCTCCGTCCTGGGAGGGGCGTGGTGGGGACAGGGCGGGGACATCGGAGCGGCCTCGGTGGCTCAAACCTGCGGAGAAGGGGTGGGAGAGGTGGGGGGGTCGTGGGGGGAGCTGCGGGGTGGGGAGGGGGAGCGGGGCCGGGGGTCCGAGAGCGCCGGGGTGGGGAGGGGGAGCGGGATGGGGGTCCCTGACCCTCAAAGCCAGCTCCGGGATGGGGAGGGGGTGCGGGGTGGGGGTCCCACATCCCCAGTGCCAGCCCGGGAGTGGGGGGAGGGCGCAGGGGGGTGTCTCGCCCTCAGGGACAGTCTCGGGAGCCCCTCACCCCAAGGACAGGCCTGAAGTGGGGAGGGGCCGGGGGGCCGGGCTGGGGAGGGGTTTGGGGGGCGGGGGTCCCGCCCCCCCAGGGACAGCCCCGGGCGGCGGGGGAGGTGCCGGGGCGGGGGTGTCCCCTCAACCGCAGGAACAGCCCCGAGGTGGGGAGGGGGTGCGAGGGGAGAGGTCCCTCACCCCCAGGGACAGCCCGTGCTGGGGAGGGGGCTCAGGGCAGGGGGTCCCCCACCTCCAGCGATGTCCTGGCGGCCGACAGCTTGAAGAGGACCCTCCGCCACTCCTCGGGACAGACCGCCCGCAGCTCCTCGGGGCGCATCTGCAGCAGCTCCTGCCCCCGCAGCACCCCCAGGCTCCGCACCGTGCTGGGGGGGCACAGGGGTGAGCCGGGCTCGTCCCCCCTCCCAGACGGACCCACAGGAATTCGGGGGGGCTCAAGGGACCACCTACATCCGCGAGAAGCCCTTGTCCGCCAGCCAGGCCGTCACCTCCGCCGGGGTGGAGTCGGGGCGCAGGGGGGGGGGGCTGTCCTGGGGGGACACGGGAGGGGACAACGGGGTGTGCCCCGGCCGCCCCCTCCTGATGGGGGGCTCGAGGAGGGCAGGGGAGGGGGGGACGCCCACCTGGCCGGCGCTGGGTCCCCCCCCGCGCCCCGGCTCCGGGAGGGGCTCCAGGATGTTGCCCGGGACGTGCCCGCGGTCCCCGCGCTCGTCCTGCACCAGCCACCACTTCTTCTGCTGGCTCAGGACCTGGGGGGGCACAGGGGGCCATGGTGGGGGCCCGGGAGGCCGGGGGTCCCCACTCTGTTCCCCCCGCCCATAGCGGGGACCACCCGCACTGTACCTGCAGTGTGTCCCCCTTCCTGACGCTCAGCTCCTGGGAATTCCGAGCCTGGAAGTCGTAGAGGGCTCGGAACAGCCCCTGGGCAGGGCCGGGGGGGCTGCAAATTGGGGAGGGGGCGGGTCACCACCGGGGGGGGACACACCCTGCCCCCACCCTCAGCACCCCCCGGGGACGGGGGGCACTTACCTGGGGGGCGGGTCCTGGGCGGGGGGCGCGGACAGGGGCGAGGGGCCCGGGCGAGCTGAGGCACCTGAGGCGGGGGGCGGGGGGTCCTGGAGCCCCCCGGGCCGCTCCTGCTCCCTCGGGGGGGGCAGCCACCCGTCCGAGAACACCGGCACGTACCCGGGCACCTGGGCGCCGTTGGGGTACTCGGCCCTACAACCATCGGGGGGGACACACACCGGAGTGGGTGCTGTGATCCCTTCCCCCCCCCCATCCAGACCCCCTTCCCCGGTGCCGGGGGGACCTGGAGCACACCTGGCCCTGTTCCAAGCGGTGCCGAGGCTCTTCCAGGTGCCGTAATCGTCATCTCCCAGGCTCTGCTCCAGGAGTTCCAGCGCCTCCGGCAGCAGCAGCGGGGTCTCCACGGCGGGGGCCAGGCCGGGGCTGGGGCAGCGGGACAGCACCTGGGGGGGGGGATGGAGCGGGACCCCCAAAACCGCTCCCCCAAAACAGCCCCCCCGGCTGGGGGTGAGGGGCGGATCCCGCCCTGCGCACACGTTTTGGGGGGTAGTCCCGATTGGGGGGGGTTGGGGGTGGAACCGGGTTTTGGGGGGTGGGCGCGGTTTTGGGAGTGAGGCCGGTTTTGGGGGTGGGAGCGGTTTTGGGGGTGGGAGCACGCTTGGGGGATGGGCTGGTTTTGGGGTGGTGGACCCAGTTTTGGGGGTGATCCCAGTTTTTGAGGGGGTCCTGATTTTGGGGTGGTGGACCCGGTTTTGGGGGGGTTGCGGTTTTGGGGGCACTCACGAAGGTCAGGGCCGAGAAGATGAGCCGCAGCAGCTCGGCGGGGTCGGGGTCCTGCACGTGCCGGTGGGTCCGGCCCTGCAGGGGGGAAGGGGTGTCCCCACGGAGCCCCCGTTTTCCTCACACAGCCCCCATCACTGCAGCTCCCCCATCCCCACATCCCCCCAACCCCACACAGCCCCCATCCCCACAGGGCCCCTCATCCCCACATCCCCCCATTCCCACACAGCCCCCCAGCGCCACAGCCCCCTGTTCTCACACATCCCCCTCCATATGCCCCCATCCCCTCACATCCCCCCCGGCCCCCCTGCGGGTCCCCCCCAGCCCCCCCGGACCTACCAGCAGGTTCAGGGCGTATTTCACCTTCTGGAAGAAATGCTCGAAGTCCTCCTTTGGGGGCAGCGCTGGGGGGGCACACACGGGGCGCTGGCACCGGGACGGCCCCCCCGGGCCCCCCCAGCCCACCAGGGCCGCTCCCCTCCCCTCCTACCCGGGTTCTTCTCCTTCTTCTTCTTCTTCTTGTGGCTGAGGGAGCCCGGGGACACCTTCAGCTGCGCCACGAAGAGCTCCAGGTCCCGCAGGACGTGGTTCAGAACCTCCTGTGGGCGCGGGGGGGGCCCGGTGGGTGCTGGGGGGGGACCGGAGGGGGTCCAGTCTCATCCACGGAGGGAGGGGTGGGTATGGGGGGGCTACTTACAACATCTCGGTCCACCTCGGCCGTGAGCTGGGCTGGGGGGTTGGCCCGGGGCACCGGGGGGAGGTCCGGGGCACCTGGGGACGCCGGGGGGGCTCCAGTGTCACGCCAGGGTCACCCTCTGCTCGGGGGGACACCGAGGCACGAGGACCACCCCCCGCCCCACCCCACGGGACTCACTGTAGCTCGGGGGGGGCGGCCCACGCTGGGGGGGCGGCCCGCGCGGGGGGGGCACGTGGAGGTCGGGCTCGGGGGGCTCCGGGACCACGTACGGGGGGGTCGCGCTCGGCGGCACGTCCGGGCTGCTCCTGGGACAGAGGGGGGGCGGTGAGGGGGGGCTGGGCCCGGGGGGAATGCGGGGTGCGGGGGGAGGGGGTGGGAAGGGGGATGAGCCCAAGGGGCTGCGGGGGGGTATCCGAGGGCTCTGTGCCCGTGGGGATGGTAGGGGGTGTAGGACGGGGGGCTGAGCCCCTGGATGGGATGGGGGGGTTGTATCCCTGGAAATGGGGTGGGAGGGGGTCTCCGCCCATGGAGAATGGGTGGGTGGGATGGGGGGGCTGAGCCCGTGGGTGGGTGGGGGTCTCAACCCATAAGGGGGGGGTAGGATAGGGGGCTGGACCAGGCCCTGGGGTAGTGGACAAAAGGAGCCCCCCCAGGGAGGGACTCTTTGGGGGACACCGGGTCATCATCTCCCGCAGGGAGATCCCCTCAGACCCAGAAATTTTGGGGGGCCACACTTCGGGCGGGGACGAAGAGCCACGACCCTCCCTCACCTGTAGCCGTGATGGCCCCTCTGCTCCTCCCTGCGCTGCCGCAGCACCTTCTCCAGGCTGGTCCTCAGCACCTCTGCCTGGCACAGACCCCCGTGAGCCCCCCAGCACGGGGGCTGCCCCTCCCTGCCCCCATCACCCCCCAGCACGGGGGCTGCCCCTCCCTGCCCCCATCACCCCCCAGCACGGGGGCTGCCCCCCATCTGCCCCCTCTCAGGGCTCATCCTCCCACGCTGCTCCCCCGTCCCGGGGGGTTCCCCCGACCCTGCCCCCCCCGCGCTCACCCCCGGCCGCTCGCACTGGAAGAGCAGCACGGTGGTCCCGGGGGGGCTCCACTCCTGGACGCTCACGGCCAACACCGTGTTCTCCAGCCCGGCCGTGCAGCCCTGGACACTTCCCAGCGGGAATGACTCCAGCTCCTCCTGGGGGGGGACACGAGGGGCTCAGAGCCCCCCAGGAATGGCCGGGAAAGGGATGAGGGGGGGCGGGGGGGCACTGGGGGGATCGGGAATGGGGGGGCGGGTGTAAAGGGTTAAGGGGGGTGCTGGGTTGGCACAGGCGAGGGATGGAGGGTTTAGGGGGACAGCCAGTGGGGTTGTGGGGGCCCAGACTGGGGGTACCAGGGTTATAGGGGTGCCAGGGCTGGGGTATTGGGGTTATAGGGGTGCCAGGATTGGGGTACTTGGATTATAGGGGTGCCAGGGTTGGGGTATTTAGATTATAGGGGTGTCAGGGCTGGGGTATTGGGGTTATAGGGGTGACAAGGCTGGGTATTTGGGTTATAGGGGTGCCAGGATTGGGGCATTGGGGTTATAGGGGTGCCAGGATTGGGGCATTGGGGTTATAGGGATACCAGAATAGGGGTATTGGGGTTATAGGGGTGCCAGGGTGGGGGTATTTTGCTTATAGGAATACCAGGATTGGGGTACTGGGGTTATAGGGATGCCAGGATTACAGGAGTGCCATGGCTGGGGTACTGGGGTTATAGGAGTGCCAGCTTGTAAGTGTACCAGGGTTGGAGGGTGGCAGGGACATAGGGGCTTACAGTGTTATTGGGGTGCTGGGGGGGGGTAGTGGGGTTGCAGGGGGTGCCGTGGCCAGGGGGTACCAGGCTTTGCGGGATACCTGGGCCAGGGGGTACCAGGGATTGGAGGTGCCCTGGCCGGGGGGTACCTTGCTCTCCACATCGCTCAGCACCAGCTCCTGGTCCTTGACCTGCAGGGTCACATCCTGCCCCCAAATCCTTCCCTGCGCCTCCAGCGCCTTCAGCCGTCCCAGACAATCCTCGGGGCTGCGCAAATCCCGCTCCAGGCGCAGCGACAGCAGGTGCTGGGGGGACACGGTGACACGGGGGGGACACGGTGACACGGGGGGACACGGTGACACGGGGGGACACGGTGACACGGGGGGGGACATGGTGACATGGGGGGCAGAGTGTCGAGGGGGACACAGTGAGGGGGACACGGTGACACGGGGGGACACGGTGACACGGGGGGACACGATGACACACGGTGACACGGGGGGGACACGGTGACATGAGGGGGACACGGTGACACGGGGGGACACGGTTACACATGGGGGGCACGGGGACACGGGGGGTACACGGTGATGGGGGGGACATGGCATCACGGGGGGGACACGGTGGCACAGGGGGACATGATGACACGAGGGGACATGGCAACACAGGGGGACACGGTGACACCGGGGGGACACGGTTACACGGGGGAGACATGGGGACACGGGGGGACATGGTGACACAGGGACACCCCGGCAAGGCCGGGGAGCTCGGGGCGCTTTGGGGGGCTCGGGGTGCTTTGGGGTCTCCCACCTCCACGTGGTGCTGGAACTCTTGCTGGGCCCGGAGCAGGGTCTGCCCGTAGTCCTTGCGCTGCTCTGTGGGGACACGCGGGGTGAGGGGACAGGGACAGGCCGGGGACGGAGCGGGGGGGGCTTGGGGGGGTTTAGGGCGCAGCCCCCACTCACGGTAGATGCTTTTCCCGCTGGGGCGGGCGAAGGTGTGGGGGGGTCGGAACGAGGACCTGTCGTCGTGGTCGCTCCTGGAGGGACAGAAGGACCTTTGTACCCCCCGTGCCACCCCCTCCCCCTCGCTGGGGCCCCCCCCTCTCGCTGGCACTCACCGGCTCGAGGGGCTGCTCCAGCGGCCCAAGGGGTCTCCCATCTTGCCGGGGACAGCGAGGGGGTCTCGATCCTGTGACGGGATCCTGGGGTGGGCACCTGTGTCAGCCCCGCTGTGTCCCAGCCGAACGGGCGACACCCCCCGCACTCCCTCGGATGGTGCCACGGCCCCGGTGGCCACCAGGACCCCCTTGTCCCCCTGCCCGCAGCCCCCCTGCCCCCATCCGAGCCCCGCGGGGGTCTCGCAGGGGTCGGAGCCGCCCCCCACCCTGTCCCTGGCTGGGGTCCCTGTCCGGGGGTGTCCCCGCTCACCCCGACCCGGGCGCCGCTGCTCCTGCCCCGGGCTGTGGGTGCGGAGGGTGACACGGGCGGGGGACAGGGATTGTCGCCGGCACCGCACCCACCTGCTCTTTGCCCTCGCGTCACCGCGGGGGGGGACGAGGAGGGTTCGGAGCCATCTGGAACGGCCACCACCCCTCCCGTGAGCCCGGACCCCGCCCTGGGCGGGGCGGGGCGGCCTCGGGGGTTCCCAGGGAGGGCCGGGGACCCCCCGCCCGATGTCCCCCAGCCCGGGGCGGGGTCCCGGTGACGTCCCGCCGGGCCACACCCAACCCTGTTCCCCGCAGGACTCTGTGCCCTCGCCCCGGGGCAACCCCGGGCTCGCCCAAAAACTGGCACTGCCGGGAAAGTCCTCCCAGGAAGGGGCCGTATCCGGGGTGAGGGGCCGGGATTTAGGGGGGGGATGGCGGCAAGGGGGTCACCCTGGGCTGGGGGGCAGTGGGTGGCCGGGGGTCGTGTCCGTGGCATCAGGGTGACCCCCTGGTCCCCCTGTGCCAGCACGGCGAGGTGGGTTTGGGTTCATTTTGAGCCTTTTGGCTTCTCCCGTGCAGCCGGGGGGGTGATGGTTGGGCTGGGCCGTGTCCCCCGTGTCCCCGAGGGTCCCATCCGTGCCCCCCCACCCCACGGGCTGTCACTTCCAGGCTGACCCTCTCTCTCCATTCCTTTTCCTGGTTTTTTGGGCCAAACTGAGGCCCCGCGGAGGGACCCCCCACCCCGCCCCCCCCGTGTCCCGCGGAGCAGGTGGTGACACGGTGACACCCCTCTGGGGAGGTTCGGGGACCGTCGGTGAACGAGTAGGAGCAGAAGCGAGCGGAGGAGGTTCTGGGGGGCTGTGAGTGCCCCCCGAGGAGCGCGGGGGGGGCGGGGTTGGGGTCGTGCCTCAGTTTCCCCGCTCGGGGAGGGGCGGCTGCAGTTCCCACCTGCGGCCACGAGGGGGCACAACGGCCCCGCCCCAGGTGTGCCACCCCCAGATGTGTGAATCCCCCGGATGTGTGACCCCAGATGTGTGACCCCAGATGTGTGACCCCCAGATGTGTGACCCCAGATGTAACACCCCCCCACAGATGGGCGAGCCCTGGAAGTGCCACCCCCAGATGTGTGAATCCCCCGGATGTGTGACCCCAGATGTGAACCCCCAGATGTGTGACCTCCAGTTGTGCGACACCCCCGGCTGTGCCGCCTCCCCAGATGTGTCACCCCCAGATGTGCAGTCCCCCAGATGTGCAGCCCCCCCATTACGTGGAGCCCCAGATGTGCAGGGTCCCGGGTCCCTCTGGTGCCTCCGACCCCCCGGGGGGGCCCTGGGGACATTGGGGTGACACTTCTCCAGGGAGGGGGTCACGAGGGGCTGTTTGTGGCACCGTGGGAGATTTGGGGTTGCCAGAGCTCAGTCCCCCCCCATGACGGCTGTGGGAGGGGACTAGGGGGGGTTGTTCCCCTCACAGGCCTCCCCTGTCCCCTCCTCCCTCCTCAGGACCCCCTGGCTGGGGGCGGGGGGCTGGGGGAGACCTTTGTAGAGCAAAGGGGGGGGTCTTTTGGGATATGGGCCGATATCCCCTCACCCTCCCACCCCAAGACCCCTCGAGGGCCCGGCCCTGCTTCAAAGGGGGTTGAAAGGGCATTTGGGATCCATTTGGGATCCATTTAGGGTGGGGGGTCCGGCCCAGGCGGGGGATGCTCGTCCCGGGGCCGCTCCTCAGTTCCCCCCGTGTCACCCAGTGGCGTGCGGGGCCACCACAGCACCCCGGGGCACCCGGGCCCACTGACTGGGAGCCACGGGGGCGGGGAACTGGGGGGGCACAGCATTCCCAGCTCGGCCTCCTCCCTGCATCCCTCCCGCTGAGGGTCCCGAGCCCCCCGGGGGTGAGTGGGCTGGTTCCCCCCCCGCGGCACCCACGGCTCGGGGGGACCGCGGTCCCACCATTGCCACCCCCGGCAGGGACCGGGTGCTCGCCCCGCCCCTCCCAGCTCCTCCCAGTCACCCCACTGGGCGCGCTGGGAGTGACGCCGGCTGCAGAAATCCTGCAGAACCCCCATTTTCGTTGTTTTTCCCCTCAATCCCCAGGCAGTGGCGACACCTCCCCGCGGCCCCCCGGCCCCGCTGTGCCCCGCTCGCCCTTCCCCAGGCTCAGGAAGTCCCCAGGAGCTACACATTCCCTTGGGAAGAGCCGGGAACGGGCTTCGAGTGTCACGGAGATTCCAAAACCTTTTCCCATTTCAGGTTTTGAACCCGGCGGCATCAAACCGGGCAGAATTGACCCCAAAGCGCCGCTGTTCCGGGCAGGGAAGGGGCCTCATCCTGCACCCCCTTTTCTGCTCCTGGGGGGGTCCCCGCACGGGTCTGGGGACAGCGCTGGGGGCGCCGGGTCGGCTCCAAGCCCGGGGGCACCGCGAGGCCGGGGCGGGTTTGGGGGTCCCCGGGCAGGGCGGGGCCACCGGTCCCTGGAATTCCCGCTGACACATCGCTCCAGGTGCCCCCGGGGCCGGGAATTGCTGCGGCTCCGAAGCCACCAAACCGCCGGGATCCGTCCCCACGTCACCGCGGTGAGCCCGGACCTGCCACCGCGGTGTGGGGACCGCGGCTCCTCCCGCTCTGGGGACAGCTGGGTCCGTTTAACCCCTCGGGGGCAGGGAAGCGGCGCTGGATCGTTGTCCCTGGGTCCCGGGAAGGGCAGGATGTGGCAATGTCGCGACGTGGCACGGCCTGGGGGTGGGATGTCCCTCTTGGGGACAGTTCTGCCCCCCGCGGGGTCTCCTCGGTGTGACAGTGACAAGGTGATGTCCCCACTGTCACAGCCACCGGGCTCGGCTGGTTTGGGGTGACACAGGGAAAGAGACGGGGGGTGCTCGGGGACACCCCCCTGTCACCCTGCCTGTCATCCCACTGGGGCTGTCCCTGCTCCAAGGTCCCCCAGGACTGTCCCCAGCCACGGGACCTGCTGGTCTCTGTCACCCTGTTGGGTCCCTGTCACCCTGTCCCTGTCCCCCTACTCACCTCTGTCACCCTGCTTGTCCCTGTCACCCTGCCGGGTCACTGTCACCCTACTCATTCCTGTCACTTACTGGTCCCTGTCACCTACTGGATCCCCAACATTCTCCTGGTCCCCGTCACCCTTTTGGATCCTCAGCACCCTGCTTGTCCCTGTCATCTGCTGGGTCACTGTCACCCTACTTGTCCCTGTTGCACTTTTGGGTCCTTGTCCCTGCTGGGTCCACGTCACCTGTTGTGTCCCTGTCACTCTCCTGGTCTCCATTACCCTCCTGTCCCCCATCACCCTTTTGGGTCCTCATCACCCTGCTGGCTCCTGTCACCCTGTTGGGTCCTCATTACCCCACAGGTCCCTGTCACCCTGCTGTGTCCTGTCACCCTGCTGTGTCCTGTCACCCTGCTGTGTCCTTCACCCTGCTGGTCCCTCTGGGGAGGGTGTCACTGGGGTGTCACTCCTCTGCCACCCCTGCAGGTCCCGTCTCAGCTCTGCCCCCAAACCCCTCCCTGCCCTGAGAATGTCCTTGGGGTTCCCCCCTTGGGATCCCAGTCCCCGGTGCCACCAGCTCAGTGCCCGTGGGGTGTCCTGGCCCACATTGCTCCGGCTGATCCCGGTTTTCCCAGCGCGTCACCGATCCCACCCCTTCAGAGGAACAGGATGAAGTCCCTGGGGCTTTCCTGGCTCGTTGGCTTCCCAAAATCTCCTGGGGACCTCCCTGGGGGCTGATTTTTTTCCCCTCTCCTGTTTCTGGAGGGTGGTGGAGAAGGTGGGCAGTGGGTGACCCCCGGGGGTCCCGGGGTGACAGGTGACCATGTCCAGCTCAGCCAGGGATTCCCACAGCTGGTGGCTCCTGGATGGAGCCCAGTGACCTCCCCACCAGCAGCTTTTTTCCCTTGAAGAGCTTGAAGTGGGGTTTTTCCCCGTTTCACCGAGGGAGCTGCACTCGGTGGCCCCACCCCTTGTGTCCCCCCAAATCCCGAGCCGTGATCCTGGGCCGTGGCTGGACCAGGAGTGACACGACCCCACAAAAAGCTGGATTTCCTCCACGGCCCCGTGGCTTTGGCCACAAACCTGCAAGAATTTTTAGGGTGAGGAGGGAAAACCAACGTCCCCAAGGCCACCCATGTGTGTGGGACCCGTCCTGTTTGCTTCCCACCCTCCCCGATCCTGGCAGCACATCCCGGGGATTTCCAGGGCGGGGGGGGCTCCGAGGGCACCACAAGGGTTTAATTAGGGGTGATGAGGACATGCAAATGAGCAGGTTACAGCCCTGGGCTGGGGGTGGCAGAGCTCCTGAGAATCCCTGGAGGGTCTGGAGGTGCTTCCCAATGTTTCCCACATTCCGGGTGCTGGGGAAAGGCTGGATGTGGTGGCTGGGGTGGGAGAGGGCAGGGAGGTGGGACCTCCAAAGTTATCCCAGGTCCTTCTCCAGGATGGGGAATGGGTTCCTGGAGTGCTGGGAAGCCCCTCAGGGCCCCCAGGGAGCCCTTGGAAATGGATTTATTCTGCTCCAGTTTTGGCATTTGGGATGAATTCCCCCATGGAAGAGCTGTCTCCACCCTGCTTCCCATCCCTTCCCTCTTCCTCATCGCTTCCCAAACCAGGGGGTGAACCCAATCCAAAAGCTTCCCAAAAGGTCCTGCCAGAGCAGCTCCTCTCCAGGGCCAGGATCTGACCCTTGAGATGTTCCTCCACCCCCAAATCCCCACAAATTTAGGGGTGAGCAGAGCTCAGCCGGCAAATCCCCCATCCCGGGATCCGAGGGACCCGATGGGATCTCAGCAAAGCCCAGGAATCCCAACTCTCTCCTGGAAGAAAGTGAGGGGATTTTCTGGCCTGGATGGAGCGTCCAGAGCTGGCTGGAGACCCCAAAGCCCCCCCACCCGTGGATGCCCCCTGGGATTTGGAGCATGTGGGCACCACGGGGAGGAGAATGGGGTCAACCTGCTGGTTTTTCCAGGGAAAACCAACTTCCGCTGGCATCGTTCCAGGGAGGATGAGGCAGATGGGGCTGAGGCACATGAGGCTGAGCTGGTCGGGGTGTGGAGGGAGAGGCCGTGGGGGGGTCCCTTCCCGAGGGAATGTGTTCCCAGAGCCCCCGTGGGTGGCGGGATGGGGTGGGAGGTTCCCAGGGAGGGGGATGGACATGGAATGTGACGCCCAGTGCGGGTTTGGGGCGTTGCCCTCGATGGAGAAGCTCTGGAGGAAGTTGGGAAAGGGGGAGAGGGTTCCTCAGGGGGGGAGGACACACAACCCACGGCAGGAGGTTCCCAGGGAAGCAGGAGGGGGGAGGTTCCTCCTCCCACGTCACAGGAACTGTCCCGGGGGTCCGGGGGTCCTTCCTCCCCCGGGGGAGAGCTGGGCAGGGCGGGGGGCAGAGGGACACAGGACTCCCAGGAGGGGGTTTGGAGCAGGATCAGGAGCTCCGTGAGGCCTTTGAACCCAAAATTCCAGCTGCTGCTCCTGCCACCAGGTGCCATTTCCCACATTTGCCCTTGGAGATCCCATGGGAGACACGGGACAGGAGTCCAGGTGCCCCAACCTGCCCCGAGCTGCTCCCAGGGCAGCACGTCTGGGCTCACCGGGACACAAACTGCTGGTTTTCCCCCAAAAAGCAACTGTTTCCTGCCAGAAAACATCATTCCATGGAGAAATGTTTGGGGTGGAGGATGTTGGACCTTCCCTGTCGTTTGGCTCCGCTGGGAAGCTGAGCAGGGAGGAGGAACTGGCCCCATCCCACCCAGTGGAGCCCCGGGAAGGACGATCCCTCGGGATCAGGGGCACCTCGGGCCATTTCCATCCAGCAAGGGGGGGTCAGGTCCTGAAATCGCTCCCTGGGAGTTTTGGGGAAGGAACATCCAACTCTCCGGAGTCATGGACACTCTGCCCGGGTGTGTCCACGCTCTGCCAGCCCCAGGCAGCATCTCCAGCCTGATTCCCACCCAAATCCAACCCAAAACCAACCCAAATCCAAATCCAACCCAAATCCCACTGAAATCCAACCCCAAACCAACCCAAATCCAACCCAAATGGCTCCCAAATCCAGCCCAAACCCAACCTAAATCCAACCAAAATCCCACCCAGGTCTCACCCAAATCCCACCCAAATTCAACTCAAATCCAACCCAAATCCCACCCAAACCCAAATCCCACCCAAATCCAACTCGAACCAAATTCCCACCCAAATCCAACCCAAATCTCACCCAAATCTCACCCAAATCCAACCCCAAATCAACCCAAATCCAACCCAAATCCCACCCAAACCCAGATCCCGTCCAAATCTCACCCAAATCCAACCCCAAACCAACGCAAGTCAAACCAAAATCCCACCCAAGTATCACCCAAATCCTACCCAAATTCAACCCAAATACAACCAAAATCCCACCCAAACCCAAATCCAACACAAATCCCATCCAAATCCCACCCAAATCCCACCCAAATCCCACCCAAATCCAACTCAAATCCAAACCGAATCCAACTAAAATCCAAATTCCACCCAAATCCCACCCAAATCCAACCCATAACCAGTGGTTTGGGAAATACTGGGTCCCTGAGCCCCCCCGGGGCTGGAATCGGGGTGGGAGTGAGGAGGTGGGATCAGGAGTTGGGGTTCAGAGGCCACAGGGAGGGGCTGAGGGGGCTCAGAGATCCCAGCCTATAACAAAAATGAATTAAAAGGGGATTTTGGGATCTGGAGGCTGGAATTGGGCAGTTATTGCTCTTTAAATAACACAAGAGAAAATAAAATAAATGGAATGAGATAAAATAAGAGAAAATGAAATAAAACAAAACAAATGTGATGTAATGCAATTTAATAAATAAAGCAAAATAAATGAAATAAAGTGAAGTAAAATAAAATAAAGTGAAGTGAAATAAAACAAAATGAAGTCAACAACAAAATTAAATAAAGGAAAAATATGAAGTGAAATAAAACGAAATAAAATCAACAACAAGGTTAAATAAAGGAAAAATAGGAAGTGAAATAAAATAAAATGAAGTAAAATAAAATGAAGTAAAATAAAATAAAGAGGAAAACAAGAATAAAATAAAATAATAAAATAAAATAAAATAAAATGAAATAAAATAAAATAAAGTAAAGTAAAATAAAATAAAATAAAGTAAAGTAAAGTAAAATAAAATAAAATAAAGTAAAGTAAAATAAAATAAAATAAAGTAAAGTAAAGTAAAGTAAAATAAAATAAAATAAAATAAAATAAAATAAAATAAAATAAAATAAAATAAAATAAAATAAAATAAATAAAAAACAAGCTTTTTCTGATTTCCAAGGGGGTGGAACTGCAAAGACCCGGGTCCGCGGGGCAGGGGGAGGAGATTCCTGTTCCCCGACATCCCGATCCCATCCCACATGGATGCTCCGTGCGGCACCGTTCTCATCCCCATACACCTTTTTTTGTGCGCTATTTTCCTTATTTACAACTTTTCCCTTCCATTTTTAATTCCCAAGCAGCTCCGGGCGGGACCGGGGTATTCCCGGCACTGGAAAACGGGAATCGCCCGTCCCGGGGGTGCCCAGGCCCCCCCCCCCGCACCCCCGGGGGGCTCCGCGCCCGGGAAAAGCCTTCGGGAAGCGGGACTGGATCCCGATCCCTCTCGCCGGAGGGCGAAGGCTCCGCCCCGGGAAGAGCCGGCGCGATTCCAGCCGGAGGAAGCGGCTGCTCCTGCCAAAATCCAGTGGGAATTTTGGGGCTGTAAACAGAGCTCCCGGCCGGGCCGGCCCCGCAGCCGGGAGGTGTTTTAATGAACTCCTTAATTAGGGGCTGGAAAAGGCGCTGCCCAGATGTTGGACCCAGCTGTGGGGGCACAGGGAGGGGTTGTGGTCGTGGCGAGGAGGAGGAGGAGGAGGAGGAGCAGCGCCGGGCAGAGCGTCTGGCCAAGCCACGCCGGTCACTCCCAGATCCCTGCCCCAGATTTGGGAGGCGCGGGAGGGTCCGGTTGCGTTGGATTCAGGGGGACGTGGGTGGCACCTCGGGGTGGGCACGGCCGGGGGGCACGGAGGGGGTCGGTCCCCTCGGCTGCCCCCGGGAAGGGCCGGCTCTTCCCAGCCCGAGCAACCCTGCCAAAATCCTGCTCCGGGGTCCCAAAATCCTGCTCCGGGGTCCCAAAATCCTGCTCCAGGGTCCCAAAATCCCGCTACAGGGGACAAAATGCTGCTCCAGGATTCCAGCTCCTGCTCCAGGGGACATGGAGGAGTTAAATCTCCTCCCCTGCTCCCGGGAAGGGCCGGCTCCTTCCCAGCCCTGAGTAAGCCCAGAACTCTGCCAAAATCCCCCTCCAGGATCCAAAATGCTGCTCCAGGATCCAAAATTCTGGATTAGTAACCGTAACATCCAGGATTATTAACCATAAAATGCAGGATTATTGACCATATTCCAGGCAGGGTGACTCTGCCCGGGGAGCGACGCTCCGTGCCCGACCCCCGGAGCAGGGAACGCATCCCAGCACGACCTGGCGTCAAGCCAGCATCCCAAAATCCCGCAGGGTCCATCCCGGGACATCACCCCGCTCGCGGGGTGCCTGTGCTGGCTCCACGCGGCAGCTCCCGCGTTATTTCCCAGAGGGGGACGAGGAGGAGTTTCGCCTTCGCTTCCCTTTATTTGTCAATGTATTTATCTTTATTTTGGATTTCTGACTCATCTCCACCCGTTGCCGGGAGGAAACCGGAGTCCAAAGTGCCCCAGATATCGTTTGTATCAAATCCTCCCCCAGACATCCAGGGAGGAAAGTCCGGGACCTGGAGCAGCTTCTCCTTCCCCCGGTCTCGTTCCTACGAAGGAGAAACCCTCAACTTTCCCTCTTTTTTTTTTCCAAACCTCGGCCGGTTTCCGGCTCTGCAGGAGCGGGGCCGGGCCTGGAGCCGCTCGGGGAATGGGGGGCAGGGGAGCCGTGGGTGCCCCCCACCCCCTGCCCGCCCCGGCTGCCTTTAGAGTGCCCACCCCCATTCCCATGGGATGCTCCCTGGGGATGCAGCACCCACGGGGATGCTCGGGAAGGGGGTCACAGAATGGGGGTGCCCCACTAATGGGGGTGCCCCAGAAATGGGGGTGCCCCATCAGTAAGGGTGACCTGGAGATGAAGGGGCACCCCAAAGGTGACGGCCCCCCATTAACGAGGCTGCCCCATTAATAAGGGTGACCTGGACACGAGGGTGCCCCATGAATGAGGGGGTACCCTTCGTTATGAATGAGGGGCCCTGGAGATGGGGGGTCCCCAGTAACGAGGGTACTCCATTAATGAGGGTGTCCTATTAATGAGGGGGCCCTGGAGATGAAGGTACCCCATTAATGAGGGTGTCCCATTAATGAGGGGGCCCTGGAGATGAAGGTACCCCATTAATGAGGGTGTCCCATTAATGAGGGGACCCTGGAGATGAAGGTACCCCATTAATGAGGGTGTCCCATTAAGGAGGGGGCCCTGGAGATGAGGGGGCACCCCAAAGGTGAGGGTCCCTCATTAATGAGGCTGCCCCCTTAATAAGGATGCCCTGAGCTGGGGGTACCCCATTAACGAGGGTGTCCCATTAATGAAGATGACGTGAGATGGAGGTACCCCATTAACGAGGGTGTCCCATTAATGAAGATGCCCTGAGCTGGGGGTACCCCATTAACGAGGGTGTCCCATTAATGAAGATGACGTGAGATGGAGGTACCCCATTAACGAGGGTGTCCTGTTAAAGAGGGTGTGCCGTTAATGAGGGTGTCCCATTAACGAGGGTGTCCCATTAATGAGGGTGTCCCATTAATGAGGATGTCCCGTTAATGAGGGTGTCCCATTAACAAGGGGGTCCCATTAACGAGGTGCCCTGGGCTTGGGGTGCCCAGTGTTGCCCCTCCCTGGGGTGGTCTCGCGGGTGTCCCCTGGGGGGGTCAGGTGGCTGGAAGGTCCCTCGTCCCCTGGCAGGTCCCTCCTCCAGTCCAGGGTGACTCAGCCGCCGGTCCCGGCTGGAATGTGTGAGGATCATGGGAAAGCAGCCCAAAAGCAGCACCCTGGGGGGGCCGGGGGGGTGAGCTGGACCTTTGGCACGTGAAGCATCTTCCCGGACACCCCCAAACCCAGCCCCCTCCAGGGCAGGCCAAGTTCATCCCCTTGGATCCGCTTTTCCCTTTCCAAGGGGAGAAGCGCTCGGTGCTGACGGCGGAGTTTGGTCACATCCCTGTTCCTGCTGATCCCTGGGAGCTGAGAGGAGCTGCCAAGGGGTGCTCCTGGTGCCAGGCAGCAGAAAGTTGCCTCCCTCAGGCAGGAATGTTTTGGGGGCGTGGAGGGAGGTTGTTGGGTTCTTATCCCAAATCTAATCCCAATCCTAATCTATCTCTCGGTGAGCTCAGGTCCTGCTCGCTCCCTGTGCCAGGAGCTGCAAATGGAGAATCCATCGGCTCATTTCCATCCTCCTGGGTAATGATTCCTTCTTAAATCCATATTCAGGGGGTGATCCTGCTGCTGGTCTCTCCTGCTTTCCTGGGGTTCCATTCTTTTTCCGTGACTCTGAAACAAAGGTGCTGCTTTGGGGTCAGGGACCTCCACGGACACAGAGCCAGGGAAGGGCTGACCTGGAGCCAAAGCCCTCCAGGATGTCCCAGCTGGGAGAGCTGGCACTGGGCAGGAGGAATCAGCGGCTCAGAGAGGTCTGGGCTTTTCCAGGGAGTTGAGCCCAGCTCCTGTCCTTTTCTGCAGTGTTTTCAGCCACTCAAGGGCTCCGTGGCCACTTGGTTCCCACTCTAAATCCCATCCTGGTCTCTGCTGCAGCCAGGGAGGATTTTGGCATCCCCAGGGATGGAGGTGGGATCCATCCCTGAGGATGGAGATGGGACAACCCCTGAGGATGGAGGTGGGCTGCACCCCTGGGGACAGAGGTGGGTTCCATCCCAGCACTGTGCCACTCTCACCAGGAGGAATTCGTATTTTCCTTCTTTTTCATGGGCATTTCCCTTCCTGCATCCTGGGTGTTCCAGTCCTGGGGCGGGATTGGGATCCAGCTCTGCCCTCCCCGAGCCAAGCCCTTGGGACACCACCCGGGGCTGGGAGATGGGGATGGAGGATGTCACCAGGGCTGGCAGAAGGAAGGAGGATGTCACCCCCGAGGAAACCACAAACGGTTTTGATGTGTTTATGACCCTCAGCACAACTTCCCCTTCCCTCGTTTCCCAGCTGAGCTCCCCTCGGGCACCCGGGACATGCAGGGTGGGGTAGGCAGCGCCCAGGGGGTCACAGTGACGGCCCCGTGGGTGACAAGGGTGGGACAAGGCAGAGGGGGGGTCTCGGGGGCGGACACGGCTCCATCACATCCGTCCCTCATCCCGGGCCGCGCGTGGGCCGGAGGCTCCGCCGTCCCCCCGGGGTGGTGCTGCCGTGGAAAGGGTGAGTGGTCTCACCCCCTGCCCCCCCGGGAGAGCTCAGGCGAAGGTCATTCTTAAAAATAAAAGAGATAAATTTCCTCTTTCCTTCCCCCTCGGAGCACGTGGGGGTGAGGTCATGGAGCGCCGCAGGACATGCCTCTGGCTCTGGGTAATCCCGCCGGGCCACGGCCGGCTCTGGCCGGTGGCGGGGCAGCTCTGGGGGCCCCTTCCCATCCCCCAAGCCCCACTTTCCTCCTGGTCAAGCCACCACATCCTGAGCCAGCCCTCGGGCTCCTGCCCTCGCTCCCGCCGGGTTTCCCGGCGCGGTTTCCCCATCCCAGAGGC
The DNA here is from genome assembly GCF_003945595.2 of Pipra filicauda. Taxonomy (NCBI): domain Eukaryota; kingdom Metazoa; phylum Chordata; class Aves; order Passeriformes; family Pipridae; genus Pipra; species Pipra filicauda. Next base: position 1,616,675 of record NW_024104240.1, on the reverse strand, counting down.
CGATGTGGCTTTGCTCGGAAAATCAGCCCCAGATGTGGCCGAGCCACTGCTGGATCCGAGGTGGGGCCTGGGGACACGAGCACAGCACGAGGGGCCCGTTGGGTGTCAGAGGCAGGAGCTCCAGGGGGATTTATCCCACCCACCGAGTGACCAGGTGCTCCCCGGGATGTTGATCCCAGCTCATGTCCTGCTTTTCCACAGCGTTCCAGGGGACACCCAGGGGCCCCCCAGTCCCTGGGGACAGTCACAGGGCCATGGAGCGGGGCCACCAGCCCTGGGATTTGGTGCAGCCTCAGCTTGGCTTGGAAGGACACAGGGCAGCTCCCCTTGGATCCCGAGTCCCCTCGGGGCTGTTTTCTGGGAAGCAGGATCGCTTGTGCCTGTGCCACCTCCAGGGGCTGGGCTGTCCCCAGGGGGACACAGCTGGGCCAGGGGGGCATCAGGAATTTCAGCAGCCCAGGGGACCCCTGGGGACATCGTGTCCTGGCTGAGCCTGGGGCTGCTGGGGCGGGAACCACACACTAATCCAGAGGGGATGGAAAACTCTTGTGGTTCCTTGGAAATGCAGCACGACCCGCAGATGCGACAGCAGCGGCCACTGGACAAAATTCCAAGGGATTATCCTTAATTAGGAGCACTGGGGGGGGGGGGGGGGGCAGCAGACTGGCCCCGTGGCATTGCCCTTCCCCAGGGCTTTGGGGCTGGATCAGCCCCAGCTCCTCTCTCCGGGCTGGGCTGGCACTGGCCTGGCTCATTTCGGCTCCTAAATCTGAATCTTTCCAAATCCTTGGATCCTTACATTCCTCTGGGTGTGAGGAATCATGCTGGGAGCTGATGAGTCTCTCCATGACCTGGAGACACTCAGCATCCCAACCTCAATCCCGCCTCCCATCCCCAATCCTGCCTCCCAACCTAATTCTGCCTCCCAACCCCAATCCTTCATCCCACCCCCAGTCCTGCATCCCTGGCCCCAATCCTGCATCCCAACCCTAATCCTGCATCCCAACCCCAGTCCTGCATCCCAACCCCAGTCCTGCATCCCAACCCCAGCCCTGCATCCCAACCCCAGTCCTGCATCCCAACCCCAATCCTGCATCCCAACCCCAGCCCTGCATCCCATTCCCAGTCCTGCCTCCTCCCCCTGCAAGCACATGGAAAATGACCCACACTGGGGGTCCCCTGAGCATCCCCCCCTCTCTGGGGCCATAAGTCCCCTGGCGGGGCTTTTATCGGGTTTTTTGTGCTCTCCAGCCTCCCCAGGAGCCATTCCCACCCTCCCTGCAGGATTCCAGGGGGGCTGAGGAGCCGCTTCCCGGCGCTCCCGGGGGCTCCGGGCGGGACTCTGGGCGGAGGTGCAGCAGCTCATGCCAAGATGCATCAGCCTGTGTTTTTCTGGTGGTGGCTGGAGGTTGTTTGTGCTGTCCCGGGGATGATCCAATGCTCTTGGCGTGGTGATCCCACTTATCCCAAAACATCTCCTGCCCTGAGCGCCACAGACCCCAAAACCCCCACGGGACCCCATTACTGACCAGCTCTGCATGAGCAAAACTTCCCACTCATCCTCACCCCCCCGGCAACGGTCCCCCGTGCAGGAGGGGGGGTTTGCTCCCTGGATGAGCAGGGTCACATCCCACCTGCTGCAAGGACCATCAGCTTTCCTGGGAAAAGCAGCAAATGCACCGAAATTGGAGTGTCCCCCCCAGACAACCAGCGGGGGGGGTTTGTCCCATCGCTCTCGGATGAGAAGGAATCACGAGGGGTGGGGGGGAAGAGGATGGGGAACGTCCCACTGGGATGGAGGCAGGAGCATCTTGTCCAGCTGCGAGGGAGATGGGAAAGGCCGGATTTAGCCCTGGGAGCGTGGGAGCAGCGGGAATGGGATGCAGCAGATTTTTGCCGGGAGATGCCGGCACGCTCCTGGCCCTGCTCCATCCCCGGCCCTTCCCTGGTGCCAGAGCTGGGGCTGCCTGGAAGGGGGGGTTGGACTCAGTGTTTGTGTCACATTTATTTTGTTTTCCAGAGCCCCAGAGATGCTTTCAATAAATGGGAGTGGATTCCAGGCCCTTCCCAAAGGCAGGGTTTGGATGGAGAAATGTAAGGGTGGGGGTGCTTTGGGACACTCCCAAACTCCTCTGCACCCCCTGGTCTCCCCCCTCCCCCCATGAGCCTTTGTGACAGTTCCAAATCTTCTGTTTTCAGCCCAAAATGAACCCCCAGGCCCAGCCAGGGCTGCCAGCACAGCCGGGGGGGCAGCACGTGTGTCCTGTGGCACCACCATCCCCCAAACTGCCACCTGATCCGCATCCCTGTGTCGGGAGAGGGATGGATTCAGGTCTGGAGCCCCAAAGAGCTCCCTCAGCATCACCACCTCTCGAAAAAACTGCCTGAAGTTCACCCCTGCCACAGGAAAGGGCTGGATGCAGGTGTGGAGCCACCCCCAGCTTCTCCAGCCCCACCATCCCTCCAAGAAACTGCCTGAACTTCACCCCTGTGTTGGAAAAGGGATGGATCCAGGTGTGGAGCCACTGGGAGCTCCCACAGCACCACCATCCCTCCAAAAACTGCCTGAAGTTCATCACCGTCACGGGACAGGGCTGGATCCAGGTGTGGAGCCACCAGCAGCTCCCTCAGAACGACCGTTCCTCCAAGAAACTGCTCGGGAGTCATTCCTGCCACGGAAAAGGGCCGGATCCAGGTGTGGAGCCAAGGCTTGTTAGGGATAAACCACTCCTGGCAGGGCTGGGGCTCTCTGAGGAATCCCAGTTTCCAGGTAAGGTTCCAGCTCTCCAAGTCCCTCCCAGAGCCGGGGGCAGGAGGGAGGAGGCGGCTCCGCGGTGCTAAAATCTCCTCTCGCTAATGAAAAACAGGCTCGGAGCGGCCAAACAGCTGATCCACGGCCGGGAGCTGAGTAATGCCTCGAATTCCTGGCAGGAGCCGCTTCCTTCTGGGAGGAGAGGGCTCCTTCCCCGGCCCCGCGTGTCCCCCCGCTCCCCGCTGGCCCCCGGGGGAGCAGGGAATGAAGAGGGGGGTACACACTGCAGGGGGTCTGTCCGGCCCCCCGTCCGTCTGTCTGTCCACCCTCAGCCCCCAGTGAGGAAGGCGAGGGGGGTCGAGCCCCAGCGCGGGGACCAACCCGCGTCCCCCTTCGCCCGGCAGGGCCGTCCCTCGGGACTGGGGCTCTCCCCGACCCCAAGGATGGACGGGAGCAGGGAGAGGAGCTCAGCATCCCTCCCGGGACGGGGCCGTGACTCAGCCCCCGGCCCCCCCTCCTGCCCGGGGACCCCGGGGCCCCCGGGGGTGTCCGCGCTGCGCGGGGCCAGGGTGATGTCACGGCTCGGGCTGCGGATAAACAACCGCTCCCGGCGGGAGCACAAACGGCTCCTCTGTTCCGCCTCCGGGGCTCCGGCAGCGGCTCCGCGGCCCGGGATCGGCGGCTCCAAACACCCCCAGCCCCGCGCTGGGGGGGCACAGGGGTGTCACCTCCCCCAGCCCCTTGGGGGGGCGCATTCCCAGTTTGGGGGGGTGCACATTCCCAGTTTGGGGTTGCACATTCCCAGTTTGAGGGGTGCGTATTCCCAGTTTGGGGAGGGTGTACATTCCCAGTTTGGGGGTGCACATTCCCAGTGTGAGGGTGCACATTCCCACTTTGAGGGGTGCGCATTCCCAGTTTGAAGGTTCACATTCCCACTTTGAGAGGTGCATATTCCCATTTTGGGGGGGGTGTACATTCCCAGTTTGGGGGGAGGGTGCACATTCCCAGTTTGAGGGGTGCATATTCCCAGTTTGGGGGTGCACATTCCCAGTTTGGGGGGAGGGTGCACATTCCCACTTTGGGGGGTGCACATTCCCAGTTTGGGGGTGCACATTCCCAGTTTCGGGGGTGAAGGTGAGGTTGAGCCCCCGGCCACGTGCTGAGCTCAGGGATGGTGCCAACTCCATCCATCCCACAGTCCAAGGGCATCCTGGCAAGGTTTGCAGTGTTTGGATGTTCCTGGTCCCGCTGGCAGCCGGGCACCCCCCGGGTGGGTGCTGTCAGTCCCCCCTGTGGCGCCGAGGCCTGGTTTCCATGGAGCATTCCCAAGGCCTTTTCCATCCTCCCCCTGGCCCTGGCACAGATCCTGCCCCCCCGTGTGCCCAGCTGCTCCCAGCACAGCCCCCAGACCCCCCCCCCCAAGGGTCAAGACCCGCTTGGCTCCAGCCGGGCTGAGCCAGAGGGTGCCAGGGCTGCATCTGGGTGGCACCGAGTGATGCCAAGCAGGGAGTGGGACACACGGGGGGCTTTGGCCCACCCAGTGCCCTCATTTAGGGTATCCTGGGGTGCTGGGGAGCACCCCTAGGTCCTGCTGCCACCCCAAAACCGCTGCTGGTGCACCTCTTGCCCTGCCCGTGCCCCCCCAGACTCGGCGGGTGCCGGTGGCAGCTGCCCGGGAAGGATTTTGGCTCTGGCCACATTCCCCGGTTGGAGGGAGGATGGAACTGGAGCCTGACATGACTCAGCCCTGGCCACGAGGGCTGGGGACACTCTGGTGACCCACATGGGGCCACAACCCATCCTCGCCCCCCTCCCCGCCTGGCACCCACCCCTGGCATGGGCAACCCCTCCCCGAGCCCAGGGCTGGGCTTTACCCTCGCCCAGTGTCCCCCCAGGGACTCCCCGGGGGTGGGGGCAGGTCCCCCGGGACCCCTCGTGGCCAGGGACAGCCGGGCCCCGTGCGGGGACAGCTCTGAAAAGGGACCTCGGACACAGCCTGACCCTGCGGTTCCCTCGGTCCCAGCCTGGCCCAGTTCCCTGGATCCGCCCAGAGCTCGACTCCCGTGGGTGCTGAGCCCGTGGGGAGGGGGCTGAGCTCGTTGGGAGGGGGCTGCAGCCCAAGGAACCCGAGGATGGGGTTGGTCCGGGCTGGATGGGATATTAGGGGGTCCCGGTGCAGAGCAGGCAGCACGGGAGGGATGGAAGGGAGGAACTGGGGGGTTTGCCGCGGGACGAAGGCTCCAACCACACGGACACATCCCGATCCCACGGCTGGCAGCGGGATGAGGAGAGCGCCTGCCACCCGCATTCCTCCGCTCCCGAAGGAACCGGCTGGGGACCTTTCCATGGGGATTTCCAGCCTGGCCACACACCACTCCATCGCGGATCGTGTCGGGGGGGCGATCCTGGCTCCGCCGAGCGCCCGGGAGACTCGTCCATCAGCATCCCAGCCCCGTGAATCACCGCCGGGAAGGAACAGATTAGGATCTCGCAACACTTCCCTGCTGGAAATAACTTTCTCCACAGACGCGGTGCCAGATCCAGGCTCGGCTCTGGACGCAGCCGGGGGGGATCGGATATGCTGCAGGTTTTATCCCTGATTTGGGGCTCGCTGGTGGGCGAAAGGCCTCCCGAAATGAGATGCTGGTTTGGGATGTGCTCCTGCTCCCATGGGGGAAGAGATGGAATCACGGAAGCAGCAGGACTGAGGTGCAGGGATGCTCTAAACTCAGACACGGTGGAGATGTGGCTGCACAGGGGTGGTGCTGGTGTCTGCTCCAGGTCCTTCGGAGCCAGGAACATCCTATATCCCTGCTCCTGCACCCCTGTATCCCCTCTCCTGCATCCCTGCATCCCCCTCCTCCATCTCTGCATCCCCCTGTGCCGGGTGCCAGCAGGCTTGGGGACCCTCAGGATGCCCAGGACCCCCAGAGCCTCACCCCACTTTTCCCCTCTGGGTGGGCACAGCAGCCCCCACACCGGTGCGGTGTCACTGAGTGGTGACACTGCCACTGGTCCCAGTTTGCAACTGGGAGAGGGAACAACCAGCCCGAGTTTTTCCTCCCCCGTTTTTTCCAGCCTTGTTGAGGGCACGGGTGTTGCTGCCACCGCTGTCACCTCCCGATGGCTCCATTTCTGCCCCATGACTCAGGGATTTCAGCAGGTTTGGGAGGGGAGGAGGGGCAAAAAACCACTTCCCTGCCAAAAAAAAAGAGGCGGTTGCTGGTCTCGCCCTTCGTCACGCAGGAGGTGGATTAATATTAACCCGTCCCTCTGTCCTGCGTCCCTCCGTCCCACTGCCTCACTGCTCGTCCCATGACTGGGATGTGACACTTTTCCGGCCACTTTGAGGGGGAGGGGGGTGAGTGAGCTGGGGAGAAGCAGCAGAGTGGCCCCAGCTGGTGTGAAAGGGCCCCACGTGCTGGCACGGGGTCCCCGTGAGTCACCCCCGGTGCTGTGTCACCCACCGTGTCCCCGGTGCCCACCCCGGTGTCCTCCCACCCCGGGGCTGCTGAGGCTCCCAGGGCAGCTCGTGATGAAGAACGAAGACCAACCTCTTGGTGTTTTGGGGAGAAAGGGGTTATTTTGTGAAGTCGGCTGGTTTCTAACCCCCATCCCCCCCCCAGATGTTTATCTGTGGCTGTTGCTCAGGGACACCCGTGGCTGATCAGACCTGGGTGATAACACACGTGTGACACAACATGTGGCCCCCACGTGCCCATGCAGGGCTGATGCCATCCCGGGGCTGTCACTGCTGTCCTCAACTCCAGACAGATCCCAGCTCCTCCCCAGCTGCCCATTGCTCCTCTGCCAGGTCCCTGATCCCAGCGCTCCACTTGCTCGGGATCCTCTGAGCTCCGAGGAAACCCCTCAGCAGCAGCTCCTGCAGCCCCAGCAGCGTTTCCGGCACGGGGAGCAGATCCTGCTGGGTCAGAGCTCGGATGTGGTGGCTGTCACCCACAAGCGGCCCCGCTGTCACCTCCCCTGTCACAGCCAGACCCCGCTGTGCTTGTGGAGAGCTTGGCTTTCTGTCTCGCTGGGCGGGTGAGGAGCCCTTGGCACGGCACTGGATCACCTCGTGCTCACTGATTGCTTCCAGTGCCTGCAAAACAAACAGGAAGCCAAGGGGAAAATCCCAGCGTTGGGAATGGGGCTGCTGCTGCACCGCCCTGGATCTGGCCCCACGGGGATCTGTGTGTGCTCTCCTGCACATGGATCCAGCCCACAGGGATCTGTCTGTGCTTCCCTGCACATGGATCCAGCCCACGGGGATCTGTGCGTGCTTCCCTGTACATGGATCCATCCCACAGGGATCTGTCTGTGCTTCCCTGCACATGGATCCATCCCACAGGGATCTGTGTGTGCTTCCCTGCACATGGATCCAGCCCACAGGGATCTGTCTGTGCTTCCCTGCACATGGATCCATCCCACAGGGATCTGTCTGTGCTCTCCTGTACATGGATCCATCCCACAGGGATCTGTCTGTGCTTCCCTGCACATGGATCCATCCCACAGGGATCTGTGTGTGCTTCCCTGCACATGGATCCATCCCACAGGGATCTGTGTGTGCTTCCCTGCACATGGATTCATCCATGCACTCATGGATCCCTGCTACACACCCGGGAAAATGGGTCTGCACAAACACATGGACCATCTGTGGCCATGTGGATCCATCCATGCCCACGGATCTGTCCAGGCCCATGTGGATCCATCCATGCACATGGAACTGTCCCTGTCTGTGTGGATCTATCCATACACGTGTGTGCACACAGGTGTCCATGCTCATCCATGCAAATGGATCCATCCATGCACATGTGTGCACACAGGTGTCCATGCTCATCCATGCAAAAGGATCCATCCATGCACACTGTGTGTCCGTGCACATGTGTGCACACAGGTGTCCATGTTCATCCATGCAAATGGATCCATCCATGCACGTGTGTGTCCATGCACACGTGTGCACACAGGTATCCATGCTCATCCATGCAAATGGATCCATCCATGCACGTGTGTGTCCATGCACATGTGTGCACACAGGTGTCCATGTTCATCCATGCAAATGGATCCATCCATGCACACGTGTGTGTCCATGCACACGTGTGCACACAGGTATCCATGCTCATCCATGCAAATGGATCCATCCATGCACGTGTGTGTCCATGCACACATGTGCACACAGGTATCCATGCTCATCCATGCAAATGGATCCATCCATGCACGTGTGTGTCCATGCACATGTGTGCACACAGGTGTCCATGCTCATCCATGCAAATGCGCTGCTCGTGCACATGTGGATCCATCCAAGCACACGGATCCATCCGTGCACACGGGTCTGTCCACGCACATCCACACAAACGTACTGCTCGTGCACAAGTGGATCCATCCACGCACATGGATCTATCCAAGCACATGGATCCATCATGCACAGGGATCTGTCCATGCACACGTGGGTCCATCCATGCACATGTGGATACATCCATGCACATGGATCCATCCATGCACATGTGGATCCATCATGTACACAGATTTGTCCATGCCCATGAGGATCCATCCATACACATGGATCCATCCATGCCCATGAGGATCCATCCATACACATGGATCCATCCATGTACATGGATCCATCCATGCCCATGAGGATACATCCATACACATGGATCCATCCATGCCCATGGATCCATCCATGCCCATGAGGATACATCCATGCACATGGGATCTATCCACGCACGTATGGATCCATCACGTACACAGATCCATCCGTGCCCATGAGGATCCACCCGTGCCCACGGCTCTGTCCGTGCACACCCATGCCCATGGATCCATCCCTGCACCCTGTGACCCGCTCCTGCACTCCCCCCCAGCTCTGCTCACACACCTCCCTGCAGGAAAAGCACCGGTGGGGTGGGAATCAGCCCTGCAGGAACCACCGGGGCCCTCTTGCTGTTCCCTGGTCCCTGCCAGCTCCATCCCAACCCCCCGGATTCCCCCGGGCCGCTCCCACTGGGCATGGCTGGCTGTGCACACGTGTGTCTGTGCGTGGGTCTGGGGCACACACGTGTGTCTGTGCGTGGGTCTGGGGCACACACGTGTGTTTGTGCGTGGGTCTGGGGCACACACGTGTGTCTCTGTGTATGGGTCTGGGGTACACACGTGTGTCTGTGCGTGGGTTTGGGGCACACACGTGTGTCCGTGTGTGGGTCTGGGGCACACACGTGTGTCTGTGCATGGGTCTGGGGCACACGTGTGTGTCCGTGTGTAGGTCTGGGGCACACACGTGTCTCTGTATGTGGGTCTGGGGCACACATGTGTCTCTGTATGTGGGTCTGGGGCACACATGTGTGTGTCTGTGTGTGGGTCTGGGGCACACACATGTGTCTCTGTGTGTGGGTCTGGGGCACACACGTGTGTCTCTGTGTATGGGTCTGGGGCACACATGTGTTGGGGGGTGTGTGGTTTGGGCACAGATATGAACATGTGGCCCTGTGTGTGTGTGCACAGCTGCGTGTTACATGTGTGTGCAAGCATGTGGGTGTAGCAGTTTGTACATGTGTGTGCATGGGGGTGGGTGTGTGCACACGTGGGTTTGCACATGTGTCTGGGCATCACGCGTGGGGTCTGGGCATGTGTGTGGATGTGGTGTCAAGGGGTGAGCACGGACATACATGTGTGTGCAAGGCCCAGGGCCCTCTGTGTCTGTCTGTGTGTGTGTGTGTGCACGCACATGTATGTGTTCTGAGGGATGTCTGCGCACATGTGGAGCGTCCGTCCCTGGTGTGTGCATGTGTGTGCTATGGGATGATCATGCACATACACACATGTGAAAAGCCCAGGGCTGTGTGTGTGTGAGCACATAGAAACGTTCCCAGGCGTGTTCATGCCCTTGGGAGGGGGGTCTGTCCCTGCTGTGTGTGCACATGTGTGCACGTATGTGCATAAATGTGTGCACGTATGTGCATAAATGTGTGCCTGTGCCCACGCACACACACGTGTGTTCAGGGCCTGGTGCTGGGCTCGTGTGCGTGCACACGGACGTGTTCCGAGGGGTGTCCACGCACACGAGGGATGTCCGTGTGTGCACACCTGTGTGTGTGTGCCCGGGCTGAGCACACACGTGTGTTCATGGCATGGGCCGGGGGGTCACGCACGTGGTGGGTGCCCCGAGCCGAGCGGTTCCGATCCGCCCCGAACAGACCCGAGCGGTTCCGATCCGCCCCGAGCCTGTCCGATCGGATCCGAGCGGTGCCGAACCGAACGTATCGAGCGGCCCGAGCAATGCCGAGCGGTTCCGAGGGGCCCCGAGCGGTTCCGAGCGGCCCCGAGCGGTTCCGAGGGGCCCCGAGCGGTTCCGAGCGGTTCCGAGCGGCCGCGGTGGCCCCCCCGGCCCCGGCGGTGGCCGCGCCGTGCCCGCCCGGTGCCGCTCGGTGCCGGCCCGGCCCGTCCGGTCCCGGCGCGGGGCCCTGGCCGCCCGCCAGCCCCTTTCTCATAAACCACATGCTGCCGCGGCGCTATAAAGGGGAGCGCGGCCGCGGCGGCGGCTCAGCCCGGCCCCGCTCGGCCCCGCCGCTGCCGCCGCCTCGCCCGCTCCGCCTGGCCCCGGCCCCACGGCAGCCCCCCCATGCCCCGCCTCGGAGCCAAGGTACGGCGGCCCCTCCCCGAGCCCCCGCGCCCGCTGCCACCTGTGCGGGGTCCCCGGTTCTCCCCGTGCCCCCAGGCCGGTCCCCTCCTCGGGGGGTCCCGGCTGCCGGTGGGGGGATGCTCCAGCCCCTGCTCGGTTCGCGGTTCCAGCCCCGGATCCGCGGGATGCAACTCCGGCTCCAGCCCCATTTCCCGGCTCCAACCCCGTCCCGATTCCCATTCCCGGCGCACGGAGGCCCCGGCTCCGGTCCCGACCGGTCCCCGGCCCCGGCGGAGTGATGCTTCAGCCCCGGCTCCATTCCCGGACCCGCGGGATGAGGCTCCAGCCCCGTCCCGGTCCTCGGTTCTAGCCCCGGACTCGCGCGGTGAAGCCCCGTTCCCGCCCCGGTTCCGGGTTCCAGCCCCATCCCGGTCCCCGTTCCCGGCGGGGGGAGGTCCCGGCTCCAGCCCCGTTCCCGGCTCCGTTCCCGGCTCCGTTCCCGGCTCCAGCCCGTCCCTGGCGGGGTGAGGCTCCGTTCAGCCGTGGCCGCATCTCGGCGGTGGCCGGGGAGGCATCTTGGAGTTTCACAAGAGGGGAGGATTCCTGGACACCCTCCAAGGGAAATTCCCCCCCACCCATCACCCAGGCACCCTGTCCCTGCCGGTGCCCCGGCAGAGGGGTGCACCCCCCACCCCAGGGGTCCCCTCCATCCCCATCCCGGGAGTCTTGGTTCTGGGACAAGCCCCCGTTGCCCACCGGGGTCCCGCCACGGTCCGGGGCCTCCCCGTTCCTTTGCAGGGGGACTGGGAGGGGAATTTGGGACGAGGCCAGCGCTGCTGCATGGAAAGAGCCCGGCGGGTGCAGCTGGGGGGGTCCGGAGGGTGGGAAGAGGATTTTTGGGGCTGGGTGGGTCAGTGTGTCAGACGGCTCCGGAGAGCCGGGGCGGAGGAGGAGATTTGCAGGAGAGACGGAGAAATGGTGTGGGAGAGGGGAGAGGGGCTGGATGGGGAACGTGGAGGTGACCAAGAGCCACATCCAGGCTTGTGTCACCGGGCCCTGGGAAATTCCCTGCTGACCTGGTGCTCCTAAAAATAGGATGGGGACGGGCGCGGGGTTGGAGGACCGCAGTGGGATTATCTTGCTGGACCGTGGCCAAGCCTTGTCCACCACAGAGGTGGGAGGTGGTGGGGAAGGGCAGGGGGCTCGGTGTGGGGTTATCCCTGCTCCAAGCTTCTCCTGTGCCGTGCTCAGGTGTCCCTGCTCCGCTGCACCCTCCTGTCGTCTCTCCTCCTCCTCCTGGTCTGCAGCATCCATGAGACGGAGCAGAACAGCTACTGCCAGCAGATCATCACCGAGAGGCACCTGGCCGAGCTGCAGGAGCTGGTGAGTGCCCTCCCGGGGCTGTGCCGGGGGATGGGGGATCGCTCGGGGCTGGGCGGGTGCGAATCAACCGTTATTTAGGGCCGAAATAAGGAAATCAGGTGGTTTTCAGCTCCCTCAGCGAAGGGATGGTACCCGGGAGCTGAGCATCCGTGGGCACCGCAGACAAGTGGGCACCGAGGGGTGACAGTTGTTGTGCCTTTATTAAGGGTGGCTGTGGGAAAGTGCCAGCAGGAGGGATGGGAGAAGGGAGAAGCAGGAGTGTGGCCGGGGAGGGGACAGGCGCGGGGCCGGGTGGGCGCAGGGGCGCTGAGGGAGCGGTGGAGAGGCCGGCGCTGCGGGCTGGGGTGTTTTCCGGGCGGTTCCGCAGGGGTTAAGCGGAGGAATCCGGCTGCATTCCTGAGTCCAGCTGCTTGCCTGGAAGCTGGGCTGGCAGTGGGGCTGTGGGTGGGTGGCAGGCAGCGAGGGAGGCCGCTGGCCAGGCCGGGTGGGCGATGGAGCCGGCAGGGCTGGGGCGGTGGGTGCCGGCGTCCCGCGGGCAGCTCCGGGGGCTGGCACCCCCCCGCACCCCCGGAGCCGCTGCCGGGGCCGTGTCTCCCTCTCCGTGGCCCTTGGCTCACCTCCGAGCGGGGAATCACGCGGATGTTCAGGGCAGAAGCGGGAATCGGGGGCACGCAGGGATTTGCAGGGTTGTCGCAGATTAAATTCCGCCGGGAGTGCGGGAGAGAGGCGGGAGAGAGGCGGGAGCGGCGCCTCCGGATCCGCGGCTGCTTCTGCTCCGAGCTCCGTGTAACCGCTGTGTCCGGGCTCCTTCACCTCTTCCTCTTCAACCACCACTTTAACCAGAAGCTGCTCAGCTTCCTCTGCCCGAGCCCCCTCTGCACCCCCAGCCCTGGAGCCTTTGCTTTGCACCCCTGGGCTTTAAAACTGGGTGCTTGTTGTGGGGGAAGAAGGGATCCCCCAGCCCTGGAGCCTTTGCTCTGCACCCCCGGGGCTTCAAACTGGGTGCTGGTTGTGGGGGAAAAGGGGATCCCCCATCCCTGGAGCCTTTGCTCTGCACCCCCGGGGGTTCCAGCCGGGTGCGTGGCCGTGGGATGGAGCAGGTTTGAATGGAAGCCGCGCTTTTCCTGCTGGGGATTGCAGCCCTGTCCTCGCAGATGGAGGAGCTCCAGCGCCTGCAGGATAATGGAGCAATTGTTTCCGGGCCGGCATCCCAGGCTGGGAGGAGAATCGCCGGCCGGCAATTCTGGCAACCCTCGCTCCCCCAGCCTGGGATGCCGGCCCGGAGGGAGGGGGTTTGCTCGGGGTGGGTTTTTACTCCGATTGGAAAGGGTCTCGTGGCACGGGGGGCCGGCGGCGCCGCGGGGGCGACCCCGGCGCTTTGTGATGCCGGGGGATGCGTGACCTCGGTGTCACGGCCACCTCCTGCACGCCGGGCTGCTCCTTTGCAGCCTGGGTTTGGCGGAGGGAGCGGGGAGAACTCAGCGGGGCTGGGCTTTGCCGTGGCGCCGGCAGGAAGAGGAGCAGGAGGAGGAAGGCAGGTGGGGCGGGAGCAGACGGAGAGGCAGCCAGGGGAGTGCAACATCCTGGTGGGAGCAGGAATCCCGGGCTCACCCCTGCCAGAGCATTGGCCTCGGGGATGTGGCTGTGTGAGGGGGAGGAGGAGGATGGTGTGGGATGAAGCAGGGCTGGGAGATTCAGGGGACTTGGGTGCCCCTTGGTTCCCAGGGCACGGCACTCCTGGGGCTGCTCAGCTCCAGCCCCTCAGAGCCCCTGCCCTGTCCCCTGGGAATGTGGGTGACCCCTGCCCTGCTCTGTCCTTCCAGGCTGACACCCAGATGCAGCACCCGGGCAGGGTCTCCTTCAAGTTCATCGACAAGATGCAGTTGGTGAGTGGCTCCTTGCTGGGGGCAGAAGAGGACAAGGACATGCACCGGGACTGGTGCATGGTGGGGGGTTCCCAGATCCCAAATCTCCCCTCTCCTGTCTCCCTTTGTGGGAGGCACCCCAGGAAGGACCAATCCTGCTCGGCCAGGAGGCTTCCAGGTCCCAGTTTGGGCATCCTGTGGGATCGTAGAAGGGTTTCCCCCAGGCAAGTGCCCACCCAGTAAGCACTCACTCTCCCTTTTCTGGGGGGATCCGTGTCCTCAGAACGACTCCATCTGCTATGTGAAAGCCGCCTTTCCTCTGCTGGGCAAGATTTTGGAGCGAACAGAGTTCAAGGAGAACTCTTCCAACGCCAGGAAGATGCAGACGGTGCGCAGGATGTACCACAGCATCGACGAGAACGTCGACCCCTGCATCAGGGAGGAGGATGATGAGGAGAGGATGGTACAGTGTCCTTGGCTCTGGGTCCTCATCTTGGGGGGTGAAACAGGGTGTCCAGACCATCCTGGGGTGGGTGCACGGGCAGAACCACGATGTGGAGCAGAGTTGGGGTGTCCATGGACACGAGGAGCCACCAAACCTTGCCCTGGGAGCACCGTGATGGGGACCCTGGGTGTGTCACGGGGCTGACGCTGAGCCTGGCACTTCCTCCAGCTGTCCCAGATGTGCTTCAAGGAGTTCACCACCTCCCCCTATGAGATGCTGGTGCTGGTGAAGGATTTCTTCCAGGACATCAACCAGCTACTGCAGAACCAGGAGACCTTCGAGAAGGATTGCAGCCATGTCTACCACAGGGCCTGCCCAGGGCCCAGGGGGGCTGAATCCCCACCAGGTGAGATACCAAGGCTTTGCTCTGCCCAGTTAGACCCGTGCCAGGCTGGGGGGGCTTGGGCTGACCTGCATGGAGCAGCTTGAGAGCCACGTGTCCCTGTCTGTGGGCACACGTGGGCACTCGGTCCTTGTCATGTGGGGTGGTTGTGGTGCTGTGTCAGCGAGCTCTGCATCAGTGTCAGGGGGAAGAGGGGCTGGCTACCCTTTGGAGGTGGGATGTGCTGGAAGCAAGGCCAGGGAGGGGTGCTGAGGGGGGCCAGGGAGGCATCTCCAAGGGCTGGCTGGAGGCATCAGGCTCGGCTCCGACTCAAAGCCCCAGAGGAGAAATGGAGGTGCTGGGACTGCTGTGCCACCAACGTGCTGCATGACCTGGGCTGTGTCACTCCAGCTGCCTCAGTGTGCCCTGGCCAAGCCGTCAGGGAGAGTGATGTTGCCCCCCGTGCTGTGTTTGCATGGCCCTGGAGGAGCTGTCTCCTGTCACCCTGTGGGAGCTGTGCCGTGTCCCTGTGCCCTGGGGGATGTTAAACGTGGCTGTCTGGCTCCTGCAAGTCCTGGATAACCCACTGCCATCGGCTCAGGGGACCCGGTGACACGGGTTTGCTTCGTCCCACCTGCTGCTTGTCACCTCCCTGCCCTGCCTGCTCCTGCCTGCTCCTGCCTGTCCCCTGCCTCTCCCGTTTTTTGGGGGCTGTTTGACCCACTTGCCCCGGGGAAGGGCCGGGGGGTGCTCCCCCCGCCCTCGGATCTGCTGGCTGTGCCCCCCTCTTGGAGGCTGGTGACCCCACGGCCGTTTCTTCTCTCTGCTTCTTTCAGGTGTGGGGACAGATCCTGACTGCAATTGCCTGTCCCCTGCCCTCCCTCCTGCCACCCAGCCCTCCCTCTCCGCTGCCACCCGTTCGGGCAGGGACGGGACCCCCGTTAGCAGCCAGCTCCCCCCCAGCCCCCTCCGTGCCACCCTCGCTGACTTAGAGGCCCCATCCCAGGCCCCCAGTGTCATGGACGGGGGCTCGGGCACCGAGGAGCTCCCGGGTGCCGCCATAGGTGACACGGCGTCGGTGCCACCCCCCGGGATGCCGCAGATCCCGCAGGATCCCGCCGACAGCGCCGAAGCCCCGCCGGACACAGCCGGGATGCTGAGCCTGGCGGCGGAGGAGGACGAGAGCCCCGGGGATGGAGAGCTGGGGCAGCCGGGCACTGTCCCCCCGCCGGAGCCAGCCCAGCCGCGGGGAGCCCCCGCGCCCCCGGACCGCCCCGGCGGGCTCAGGACCACCCCGGCAGCGCAGCCCGGCAGCCCCGCGGGCAGAGCCCGGATCCGCCCGGCCCCGCCGGCCGAGCCCGTCACGCAGCTCCGCTTCTCCAGGATGGCCCCGGAGCTGCGGGGGGGCCCCGGGAGCGGGCCGAGGGCGCGGGGCTGGGGGCTCGGCAGGATGAGGGGCCCCGAGGACGGCGCGGGAGCCGGGCCCAGCTTTGACTCGGGGTTTGTTCCGGGCACAGAGCAGCGCAGGAAGGAGCCGCCCGGCCGGGAGGGCCTCCAGGAGCCCCTGGTGTTCGTCGTGGTGCCCGGCGTGGTGGCCGTGCTGCTGGCAGTGGGGGGGCTGCTCTTCTACAAGTATAAGTGCAGGGTAAGACCCCCCTCCCCGCACCGACAGCCTCTCCCGCCTCAGTTTCCCCGCGTGGCCAGTGTGGGTTGAGCCTCATTTTCCCAGTCATTTTGAGATGGAGGGACAAGTGGAGGAGCTGAGTGGGGGGGGAGGGTGTTACTGGGGAGATCTGCCCCTTCCCCTTCCCCAGGGCTCATTCCCCGTTTCCCTCTATCCGCACAGGTCCTGGAGCAGCCACTGGAAGACGGAGACTGTGACCCCGAGGAGCCAGAGAGGAGGTGGGTGTGATATCATCCTGCCTGGGGGGGCTTTGGGAACCCCCACCCCAGCGACCCTGCCCTAAACCCCCCACCTTTCCCTCCCAGGGCACTGCAGGGAGTGAGGGAATGTCCAGAGCTGGAGACTCAGGACCTCTGAGGTGAGCAGGGGTTGGATGGGACCTCACAGGGCTCCTGTCCAAGCCAATGTTGACTCCCTGGACTGTCCCCTTGGACCACAGGCAGGGAAATTCTGGGTGGGAAGGTGCTGGAGAGGAGCAGGTCTGGGCCCCAGCGCTGCCAGCATGCGGTTTCTCAGCTCGTTAATCCATTACCGGCGCTTTCTTAGTACTCCCAGTATTTTTTCCTGTGGTTTCCATGCGTTTCTCCCCCTCCCTGGCAGATCCTCAGCTCCCCATCACGTTTCCCCTGCTTTTCCCAGGGCCCCAGGCGGGATGTGAAGCTGGTGGGGGACGGATCCGGGTGGAAGGATCCCGACGCTCCCTCTTCCCTCGGCCAGAGACTGCAACCCCTCCCTGGCAGGGACAAAGGGATGGGGGGTGTGCCCCCAGTGGGACCCCCAGCACCGGGAAGCGACGGGCTGGAAGGCGTTGGACTGTCACGGGATGGTGGCAGTGGCTGAGGTGACGCCGTGGTGCTGACGGGACGCTGGAGAGGCTGGCTTTGGAATGGTGGATCCTGCTTGGACATGGCTGGAGATGGAGAGGTCCAGCTCCTGAATCCTCTGGCTCTTCTGGTTTGGAGCAGCACCCCTTCCCTCCCTCCACCCTGCCTTTCCCGAGGCTTCAGCTGGAGCATCCTGGATGCTGTGGGGGGCCCCCCCAGCCCTGATTTGCAACTCAAACCCTCACACTGTGAATATTTAAAGCCCCCCCCCCCGTGCCCGTGTGGGGCCGGGTTTGGGGGTGACCCTTGACACCGTCCCCATTCCCATCCTCCTGCCACTCCGTGTCCGAGCTGGCCTCGGCCTCGCCCTCCTTAGGGGCTGTTTTTAATAGAGCTGACGAGAGTCTTTATCCTGCACAAGTATTTTGGAGGGGCCCCTTTGCCCCTCGCGGGGTCCTTGCCACGAGCTGGACTCGCTGGGATCCCATTCCTGCGCTTTGGAGAAGGGAATGGGGCCGGGAAGGACGGGATCCACGTGGACCTGAGAGATGGAGCAGCCCCAGCCACGCCTCCGGGGGCCTTTAGGCTCAGCTGGATTTGGGAAGATGCACCAGCTCTGGAGACCCCCTAAAATCCAGCGGCTCCGTCCGGCCCTGGGTGAAGCATGTCCTGAGCTGCTCTGGGGGTTTGAAGTGTTATTTTTCTAGGAAGGATGAAAATATGGACAAACCAAACTGCTTTTAAGGAAAGCATCGCTATTAATTTGGGTTTTTTATATATATATGTGTATTTATGACTGTCAGAGAGAGGGGGTTCCTGTGTGAGGGACTGGTGTAAAGCAGGAGGAAAGCCCTAATGCAGCAGGAAGGCTGGGGCCAAACTCCTGCTGTGGTGTAAGTTTACACCATGGAGGAGCTGATCCTGGGGGGGAAAACTTGCCTTTACCCCTGTTGGATTGAATTTGCCTTTTTTTTTGTTTGTTTGGGTTTTTTGTTGGTTTGTGGGTTTTTTTGTTGTTTGTTTTTTTTTTTTATACAATGAAATGTTGAAATATTTTATACAAAGGCATTTAAAAATCTATTTAAAGAAAATAATGGAAAACAACTTGTATATTTAATATTATTAATAAACAGAGAGGTGTAGCTTGGTGTAAGTGACGGGAGGCTGGAGCCTGTGACCCCCCCGTGCCAGCCCTGGGGTCCCTGAGGGGCAAAGTCCTGGCTTGTGTCACCCTGCCCCGATTCCCTGTGGATGCACGTGGGAGTTCATGGCCACTGGAATGAGAGCAGAGGGATGGGATGGATCCATCCTTCCTGCCCCCGGCACTGGGAGCTCCAGGCGCCGGATCCGCCGCTGAGGCCCCCCCCAAATCTGCGTGAAGCAGCTGCTTAAAGCAAACACACTTGAGGCAGAGCTTCCTGGAGCCACTTTGCTTGGAGAGACAGCGCTGGAAGAGGCATTTCCTTCCTCTCCCTCAGCCCCCTTGGCTCCATTTCCCTCTTTCCAGGAGCGGGGGAGCCCCATGTCCCACTCCCCCTGCAGGGATCCAGCATTTCTGGGGGGATACTGGGGGGCTTCCACACCATCCTGAGCCCCTCCCAGCTGCTGGGGGTGCAGGGTGACCCTCCCACTGCTCATCCCGGCGGTTGGGAAGGGCAGGATGGGATCCAGGAGCGTTTGTGGCCGGTCGTTTGCTGACAAACAGGATTCCTCGAGAGGAGCTGAGTCAGCCCAGCTCTTCCTCTCCTCAGCAGCAGCCGGGGGTTTCCCAGGTCCACATCCCCTTCCCAGGGAAGTGGGACCTATAAATATCCTATAAATATCCCGCTGGAGCCGGGCCACAATCCTTATGGTCGGATTTGGGGGGTATTTGAGGTCGGAGGCTGCTCTTAGGGATGGGCAGAGTGCCCAGATTTGGGGGTGCTGGGGGCAAAGAGCCCCTTCCCTGCTCCTGGATGCTCCAGGCAGCCCCAGGTGGATGCTGGCTGCCCAGGAGAGGGTGTTCACTCTGGAGCTGAATGATGGCAGCTTAAAGCTTTGGGAGAGCTCAGGATTTACACCCCAAAATCCCTCAGCCCCAGCTTTTTCTGGCTGCTCCGAGCAGCCCAAACCTGTAGAAGCACGTGGAAAATGCAGGAAAAAAGTGAAAGCCTTTCTCCTCATCCCGAGGTTCAGGCCGGGAGGGTCCTTCTGCTTCTCATGTCCCCAGCTCGTGGCCTTTCCCCCACCCTACCACCGACCCGAGTGGGAGCAGAGAGGAGATTCTGTGCCCTGAGCAGCTCCCCAGCCCCAGGCCCCTGCAATTTGGGAGGGCAAAACCTTCTCTAACCCCCCACGTTGGGGATCCCACAGCTGGGGGGGACATGGAGTTGTATCCCTGTCCCTCCACGCTTGTAGGGGAGGGGGGAAAAGAACCCCCCTCCCCAGTGTTGAATGACACAGGGGGTGGTGGCACCCTGGGGGTCCCAAGTGTTTGTGCCTTAAAAAGCTGCTTTGATGGGGTGAGAAAACAGGATTTGGGGGGAAAGGTGGATGTTGGGAGGGAAAGGCATCAGCAAGTGGCTCCCGGGACCTGGAGCAAGGGCTGGCACAGGATGGGACAGGGCGGGACAGATTGGGGTCACCCCACCCCACCACCCACCCCGGGGGTCCTGGGGGTCCCCAACATCCCTGGTGGTTGTGGCATTGGCAGGGCTGGGACCTCCCAGCTCATCCGCTGCCCCCAACCCCCCAAGCACCCTGAGACCACCCCAAGAGCCCCCCAAGTGCCTCGAGACCCCCCCAAGTGCCCGGAGCGGGCTCTGCCCGCCCTGGGAACCCTCCCCGGCGTGGCCACGGGCACCGCAGAGCTGCTGACGGGGCAGAAGTGCCGGAAAGGCCCCGAGGCCGCGGCTCCGGGGGCACGGCGGGGCCGGGACAGGGGTTTGGCCCGGGAGCTGCTGCAGGATTTTGGTGGCCAGAGACCGTTTTGTGGCCAGACAGAGCGATTTTGGTTAAAAGCCCTTATCTGTACTTCCCCCTGGGGTTTTAACCCGAGCGCTGATGTTTGCCCAGGCTGTACTTTCAGGGAATGCCCTCGGGAAAGCAGGGCTCGGACCCCCCCGTTGTCTGTGGGGTCGGGGTCAGGGTGCCCCGGGGGCAGGGGGGGCCTGTCCTGGGACAGGGGCACGGGCCGGGCCCCAGAGCCCCTTTGGGGACCCAGAGCCGGGCACCGCTGCCCGCGGGGCAGGATGGGGCCCCTCGGTGCCCCCGGGGACGGGCCGAGGGCGTCCCTTCCCCCTGGAATAAAGGGGCCGGTGGAGACCCCCCCGCAGGGAGACCCCCGCGGAGGAGGAGGAGGAGGAGGAGGAGGGAGGAAGGTGGCCCTGCCCGGGCCAAGCACCTGCAGAGGGGGCTCAGCACCCCCGGCCCGGGATTTAACTAAGAATCGAATTGAAGCAATGAATCTGATTTATTTAATTAAAATATTTGTATCCAAACATATATAATGTGTGCGCAATGTACGTGTAATGACATAACGTTTATGTAATTAATCTATTAAATTAATAAAATTAAATTATTTAATAAAATATTATTTAATAAAATATTATTTAATAAAGACTATGCAATAAAATTAAATAATAAAATTAATTAATATTACTAGTATATATATTTAGATCTAATTTATGTAAAATTATATAATTAATTTATATAATTATTATATTTGATATACAACTTATAAACATGTGTAACTATTTATTTTAATTTACACAATTACTATATATTATTATATATATAACAATTATATAATTTACTCAATTATATGCAATTAATCTTTAATTAATAAAATTTATTTATTTTATGAATCAACATATACCTACATATTTAATTTATATATTTATGTTTAATTTAATTCATGTAATAATTTATTTAAAGTGTCATTTAATTCATATATTAAAAATTATATATTAATAAATGATAATTAATATGTAATTTCTTTTAAATTTATATTATCATTTTATTTGATTTATATAATTTAATAACGATATGTATGTTATGCATATAATTATATTATACATAACTATATTATACATTATATATAGCACATAATTACATTACTTCTATTATATACTCTATACAGCATATATATACCAATATGTAATATATATTATATATTATTAAATCTAATATATATATGATTTTATATATAATATATATTTTGTATTGCATATATAATATATGTATTATATAATGTATAACATAGTATATAATATATTAATTATATATAATAATATACTTATATTATATATAATATGACAAATATATAAAAATACAATAATATAATATATGTTTTATAAATATATGTTACATATATAAATGTATATATAAAGTTTAATTGTATAATATATATAAATTTAATTCATATAAGAATTTCATTTAATTGGGATTCGGCCCCCGATTGTTTTCCTGATCACGCCCATCACTTGACCACGCCCTCAGCTCTGACCACGCCCTACTTCTGACCATGCTCCGACCTCTGACCACGCCCCACCTTTGGCCACGCCCCCACCTTTGGCCACGCCCCCACCTCTGACCGCAGCCCCGTCCCCTCCGCTCCCTCTCGTCCCCGCTCCGCCAGGGGGCGCCACGCCCCCCGCCCGCTCCTCCCTCTGGCGTCGCGCGGCCTCACCTGCCCGGCGGGTGCGCGGTGACGTCAGCGCGCGGTGACGTCAGGCGGCTCCGCCCCCGGCGCGGCGGCCGCAGTCCCGCCGCAGCCCCCGGAGCGGAGGGACCGTGAGGGACCTGAGGGGCCGTGAGGAGCCTGGCGGGACCCGAGGGACCGTGAGGGGACGTGAGGGGCCTGAGGGGAACCGAGGGACCGTGAGAGGCCTGAGGGGAACCGAGGGACCTGAGAGGACCTGAGGGACCGCGAGGGACCCGAGGGACTCGCCGGCACACACCGCCCGCAGCCCGCCCCCGCGCTCCCACGGCCCCGCCGCAGCACCATGTCGGTGCCGGAGCCCGCCGGCGGCGAGGAGAAGCAGGCCAAGGAGGTGGAGGACGCCGAGAAGTATTCCTTCATGGCCACCGTCACCAAGGCGCCCAAGAAGGTAGCGGGGGCGGGGGGGACGGACAGAGGAAGGGGGGAGACTCCGGGTGGGGGGAGCAGCCCCCGGTTATGGGGTGGGAACAGGCCCCGTTTTGGGGAGAGCGGACCCCCGGTGATCGGGGAGAAGCCCCTGGTTCGGGGGGAGCAGCCCCCGGTGGTGGGAGGGCAGGGGAGGGGGGAGCAGGCCCTGCTTGGCGCGGGGGGTCCTGACCCGGCTCTGGAGGAGCAGCCCCGGGTGGGGGGTTGTGCCGGGGAAGCCAGAAATGGTCCAGTCTGGGGATAACTGGGAAGGGCAGGCCGTGGCCATTCAGTGGAGAGGATGGGGACTGGTACCGGTGAGGGGGGCAGGGGTACCAGTGAGGGGGGCTGGCCCGGTGTGGGGGCAGCAGGAATGAGCTGGGGCAGAGGTGCCCAGCAGGGCTGCTGGCCCGGCTTGGGGTGGGAGGGGAGGGGTTGGGTACTGGGGAGAGAGGGGTCTGTGCCAGGGGTGAGGGGAGGGATGGTTTGTGGGGGCTGCAGGCGGACTGGGTCCGGCTCTGGGGGGCACAGGGGAGGCTCGGCTGTGCCACGGGGGTGTGTGGGGACAGGGTGACCACGGGAAGAGTCGAGGGTCCCTGTGGGGTGACAGGGACAGAGCAGGGGAGCCATTAAATGGGACGAGCCAGCAGCGCCCTGGGATCTGGCTGTGGGTCACTGGGAAGGGCAGCCCGGGGAATTCGGGGGCTTGGACTTATTTTGGGACAGGAGGTGTGTTGGGGGTGTAGGTGGGAGCACGTTTGGGCTTGGGAAGAGGCTGCTGGTGCTGAGCTCTCCTGAGTCACCTCTGAACCCTTCCATCCTTGAAGGCCTCGCAGGAGCTCTGGGATCTTCAGCCCGTTCCTCCCCAAACCTCCCCAGTCCCGGTGCTGCTCCTATGGCATGCATGGGTGGCACTGAGGGTGGGCAGGACACCCACTAACCCGGGTAACTCCCTCTTAGGAGGGTGAGCACTCCCAGCCCTGTGCTCCGGGCTCGGTGCTGAATTCCCGGTGTTCTGGGGGGCAGCTCCGTGTTGGGATCAGTGTTGGGATCCGTGTTGGGGTCCGTGTTGGGGTCCGTGTTGGGCTCCACGCTGGGCTCCATGCTGGGCTCCACGCTGGGATCCACGCTGGGATCCACGTTGGGATCCACGCTGGGATCCACGCTGGGATCCACGCTGGGATCCACGCTGGGATCCACGTTGGGATCCACGTTGGGATCCACGCTGGGATCCACGCTGGGATCCACGTTGGGATCCGCGCAGCCGCAGGTCCCCGCCGTGCTGAACATCGTGTTCCCCTTGGGGCTGCAACAGCCTGCCAGTGGTGGAAGAGAAGGCAGGGCAGTGGCAGGGAATGGGAACATCCTCGTTCTCTGGGGGAGTCTCTCCTGCCTGCTCCAGGTGGGATCAGGGAGCTCTGACCCTTGGGGAAGGTCAACTGGGTTGGAGGCACCTCCTCACCCAGGGAGTTGGAGACTCCTGTTTATCTGGGCTGTGGACATAGCCTGGAGGAAGGAGCAGAGGAATGTGGAGCTGGGATCTGTCTCTTCCAGCTCAGAGATTGTTTTTACCTTTTCATAACCATCATCTTTGTCAGAGTGAGGGGACAGCAAACTGCTCATCCCAGAGTATCCATGGGGCCAAAAGAGGTGAAAAGGAATCGATCCAGCATCCTCAGAGGCAAAGTCTGTGTGTCTCAGGGGTGTCTCAGGGGTGGGAGGTGTTGTATCCCCCCAGATTGGCAGCTGGTTGTTCAGGGTGAGGAGCTTTTCCTGGCCGGGTGAGGATGTTGGAGGTGCCCAGAGCGACACCCGACATTTGAGCTGATAACATCAGCAGGCAGAGAGGGCTGAGCTTGGCCACAAATCGCTCGGGGCCACTGTTTTCCTTGCCTGGCTAATTCCTGCAAAGAGCAGAGCTGGGGAACAGCAGAGGCGTTGGCAGGAGGATGAAAGGCCGGGGCAGGAGAATTGCCCTCCTGAGATAAGCTGAGTGCCCCCAGCTCTGCTCCTGGAACAGCAGCGCAATTAAACCATTAAAGCTCCTTTCTGATTCCACCAAAAGTGACTTTTGTGCTGCCCCGAGCTCCCGGCGTGGTCAGAGGCTGGTGGAGATGGTGGGGAGAGACGATTCCCAGCACGGGGATCACTCTGTGCTGCTGGAGCAGCTCCCGCCCGGCTGTTTGGGCTCCCTGAGCTTTGCCAGTGTGCTCTGCGGGAGGTGTTTGGACACGGGGAGGGTGGGAATGTGGCCAAGCTTGGGGCAGGCTCCCTCTCTCCCTGTGAATGGCTTTTCAGAGGAGCTTTAACTTGTGCTGGAGCTCAGGGGAAGTGCCAGTTTGGGCACTGAGAGCTGGGGAGGCATCTTGGATGCAGCTGGAAGCAGTGGGTGCTGTGGAGAAGTCAGTGTCTCCTTGTTGGGGCACCTGGAGCTGGGATCCAGCCCCAGGGACCGCTGACATTTCCCCTCGTCAGGGACTCGTTTGAGGTGAAAAAGTGAAACGACAGGAGGTAAGAGATCAAATGTGATGTCTCCAGGTTGAAGCAGGAGCCAGCGCAGTGCAGGGGAAGGGAGGGATGGGGTGGATTTCCCCCAAAAGCTGGGATTGCCTGGCTCTGCCAGAGCTCCCTTTCCCCTGCAGTTCCTGGGAATTGGGCTGTCACAGTTTGCTGTGAGTGAGGTGGTTCTTTGGTGGTCTGCAGGCAGAGGGGAGCGATGCTGAGCTTCCCACCTTGTCCAGCCTTGGTGTTGCTGGGGAAGGCTGGGAATGCTGAGGCTGGGGGCTGGCTGGGGCTCGGGGAGCTCAAGGGCAGCCCTGCTCCTCCCCATCCCCCTGTGCCATCCCTGCTGCGGCTGGGCATCTGCTCCTCTGCCTCCCTGGAGACTGCAGGTGCCCTTGGCAGCACTTGCTTTCCCAATCCGTGCCAGTGGAGCCTTAAATGCCTGGCCAAGGTGAGCTGTGGGTGCCCTGGGGTGGGAAGGACATGGCTGTGGCAGGGCAGGGGGCACTTGGTGCTGTCCCTGTCACCTCCCCCTGCTGTGTCCTCTTCCCGGTGGGATCATCCCTGGGCTCCCCCACCCTGGGGAATCCTGCAGCATTCCTTGGCTGTGGAACAGGCTCTGGTGTGGCTCTGGGCAGGTGAGTGGGGTGGTCTCCGTGCCCGGGGGATTTGGGGGTGCGCTGTCCCTGCGGATGCCGGCGCTGCTCCAGCTCCAGAGGGATCCCCCCGGAGCTGTGGCAGGGAATGCTAATGCTCGGTGCTGCAGCTCTGCGGTGCCAGCCGGGCACTGCCTGCGTGGGGGTGGCTGGGATGGAGCAGGGAAAGGCTGGGCAGAGGAGATGGAGCCCCTGGGCAGGGCTGGGTGTCCTCTCTGGAGCCTCCTTCCCAGAAGCGCTGACTTCACTGCGTCCCAGCCCCTTCCAAAGACCTGTTTCTGCCCCATTTTGCTCCGTCCCGACTCATCTCAGGTCCTGCGGCTCTGCCAGGCCGGGGGATAATAAACCACCTTCCCCCTGGGCCTGTCAGGGGGACGGGACTGTCCTTGTTTGTCCTGACAGAGCTCCCAGAGCCACTCGTTTTTCCGCTCCCTTTAATTCCATTCCTTAGTCCAGGTGTCCATAAATCCTTTGTGCCTTTGTGAGCCTGTCTGGGGTCGTGGCCACCACCTCCTGTCCTGGCTGCTCCACAGGCTCCACACACCCAGCTCTCCTTGATCCCTGCCCACATCCTCACTTCTTTGGCTCTTTTGCTCCGTCACTGCAGTTTTTCCTTCTCAGGATGAGGTGCTGGGGTTGGGATGAGTTGGACAGCTCATCCTCCTTCGTCTGGATAACCTGGGATGGGTCTGGCCTTCCCTGGGGTGCAGGAAAACCCTAAAGAATGAACCTGTTGCTGTGTTAGAAGGTGCCAGGGTTGTACCCTGACCCAGAGCAGAGCACGGGGGTGTTTGGAGTGGAGGGGATTTCCTGGGGCTGGGAGCAGCCAGTTCCCCCCAGGGCTGTGGGACACGGCAGAACACTCTGTTTTTCTCCTCCAAGTTGTTCTTGGGTCCTTCCTATGGCTTTGGTGTTTTGGGGGTCTCCTGGCTGTCCAGAGGGGAGGCTTGTCCCAGTGACCAGCACTGCTGCAAGGCCAGAAGGTGCTTCACTGAGCTGTTGAGAGCAGGACACAAGGAGATTTTGGGGGTCTGATGGGCACAAACCATCTTCAAAATGTTCCAGGGCCTGTAGATTCCTGAATCCCTGAGGGAGGCTGGGTTCCCACTCCATGTCTGCCCTTTGGAGAAGGGACAGCAGCTGGATATTTGTCCTCCCCAGCCTTGTCACCTTTGGATGGTGTGGGTGTGGAGACCACCCATCCTGGGAGGCCCCTTCCCACGGGAACAGCGAGGTCTGGAGCATGGGAATCACGCTGCTGGCAGGAGCCTGGTGTTTTCCTTACCCTGGCATTTTGGGAAAGGTCTGTCTGTGCTGGGGACCAGCCCTCCACAACAATTTCTTTGGGACCTGAAGAGTTTCCAGCCCGTGCAAATTTTGGAGTGAGTTGCTGTGCTCCGTTTTAGAGGTTGAAACTGGATTGTTTGCTCTGGAAAACAGGTTCTCAAGGTCAGTTTGGAGTTGCTCCTTTGCAGGTGAGGATTGTGTCCACGTTGCTCCTCTGAGGGGTCGGTGGGTGCCTCATCCCAGCTGCTGGAGCAGGGAAGGGCTGGGATTTCAGCACTCACACGCGGGGATTCGCCGTGGTTTGGTCGCCTTTGCAAAGGGCTCCTTGTGTTTCCTGCTGAGCCCTTTGATCAGAGCTGCTTATCTGGAGCCTCTGGCTCACCTTCACCCGGCACGTGGTGGTGACATTCCAGGTGAATGTCCCACGACCTGCTGGTGGCCTCAGGGACCTGCCGTGGAGGAGCCTGTGCCAAAACTTCTCCCTCAGTGGAGCCATGGGGTGGATCAAGGAGGGTCTGGGAGGAGGGTCAGGGAGTGCCACCAAGGAGGAGCATCATGGTGACATCTCAGCAGGGTCTGTGGAGCCTCTTCTCAGGGCACCTGATAGTTCCAGGGCTTGGTCCCCCTTGGCAGTGCTGGAATCTGCTCTGCACTGTCCCCCTCTGCCCACATCATCTCCATAGGCTTCCCTGGCATGGCAGACCTTGGGAATGGGTGCTCTGGAGCTTCCAAGGAGAAAGCTGCCATGGTTTGGGAATGCTTTGGGTTGAAGGGACCTGAAAGCTCATCCAATCCCACCCCCTGCCATGGGCAGGGACACCTTCCACTAGCCCAGGTTGCTCCCAGCCCCGTCCAACCTGGCCTTGGACACTTCCAGGGGTGGGGCAGCCACAGCTTCTCTGGGCAACCTGTGCCAGGGCCTGCCCACCCTCCCAGGGCAGAAGTTGGGGTGTTTTCTGGGCTCTGTGCCCCTGGGAAAGCAGGCTGAGGAGGCTGTTCCTGCTTTGGGAAGCTGCCCCTGTGGGGTTGGGCTGCCTGGGCTGTGACTGTTCCTGTCACTCCGGGATCAATACGGTGGCCTTGGTAACGAGCTCATTGCTGCTGCAGAATCTGTTTGCTCCAGGTTGGTGACAGCCAAGGCACGGAGGTGGCCGAGGACATGATGTTCCAGCTCCTCCAGCAGCCTCCATTGTCCCGGGGGGAGCCCTTGGAGGTGGGAGCAGCTTCCCCTTGGCTGCCCCCACACCCCAGGGCTGGCTGGAAGCACCCATTCCTGCCTGGATTCAGGGGCTGGCATTTGGGTGGGGGCTCTGGGAGCCTGGATTTGGGAACTGGCATTTGGGTGGGGGCTCTGGGAGCCTGGATTTGGGAACTGGCATTTGGGTGGGGGCTCTGGGAGCCTGGTTTATCTCCAAGGTGTGGGTGGAGGGAATGGCTCCTCCCAACCTGGAAAAGGAGGGTCCTGGGGCTCTGCCTTCCCGAAATTCATGTTTTGGTTGCCTCCTTCCAGCTGGCCCGGGCTGAGGTTCAACCTGTGTCTGCTGTTTTCTGTCCCTCCTCCTTTCCCCTCCCAGCAGGGAGTCCTGGATTTCACACATTCCTGCTCTGTGGGGAGAGTTTTACATCCAACCTGGGCATGTTTTGGAGCAGGAACATCTGGCTGCTCCTTGTTGACCTTGGATCCATCAGCTCTGACAGGCAGCACAGCTCCTGCTGCATTAACCAGCCCCTTCTCCAAGTATTCTCCGAGCTCACCGTCCCCAGGGAGAGAATTCTGTGTCCCTCTTGCCTCATTTCAAAGGAAGGGGCTCCATGGAATCAGCCCTGTCTGCAGGAAGGGGTTGGCTTTGCTCCCAGGGTCCAGGAGGGTGATGTTTGTCCATCCTGGTGGTGATTCCTCGCACTCCTGAGGAGGGAACAGCCTGAGGTTTCTCCTGCTTTGCCTCCAACCAGATGCATCAAAATCCAAGTCGTTTCCAGGGCTGAAAACAGTGTGTTGATAAAGAGGAATGGGCAGCTCTGGTGGAAGCACCACTGTGAGGGGCCTTTGGGGATCGGGGCAGGAGCAGGATGGATTCCCACTTTTCCAAACCAGGCTATTCCTGTTTCCATGCTGATCCCGCTGGGTGTTTTCCCCTTTAATGGAGCATCTGCTGAGGGAAGCTGAGAGTAGCTGGACCCTCTCCCGGGTGGGATTTGCTGTTTTGGTCTCTGGAAGGACCCAAAGACGTCTTGGAATGCTGAGATTTGAGAGGCAGTTTGTGGGGAGGGAAGGAGGCAGGTGGGACACAGGGAGAACAATTCCTCCCCCAAAGCACAGGGGCTGCTTTAGGATTGTGGAGGGGCTTGGGGTTTGCAATTTGGGTTTTTCCGTGGCCAAGCCTCCCTTCAGACCACGTGGAGCTGCTGCAGGAGCCCTCTGACAGCACTTCCCAGCGTTCCTGTGGTCTCCCACAGCTGTGCTGGAAGAGGAGTTTTCTAATTAGTTTAAAACTCGATGCTAATTAGAGCTGATTCCCTCTCAGCTCTGACACACAAACACATTTCCATGGGATTCCAGCTCCACAGCTGCCAGTCCTTGGATTGCCCCACAAGCTGCTGGAAGTGATTTAACCCACAGTCATGGAATTATGGAATAGTTTGGGTTGAAAGGGACCTTAAATCCCATCCAGTTCCACCCCTGCCATGGGCTGGGATACCTTCCACTATGCCAAGTTGCTCCAAGCCCTGTCCAACCTGGCCTTGGGCACTTGTAGGGATGGGGCATTCTCTGGGAAATCCATTCCAGGGCCTCCCCACCCTCAAAGGGAGGAATTTCTTCCCAATATCCCATCTAACCCTGCTCCCTGGCAGTGGGAAGCCATTCCCTGTGTCCTGTCCATGCAACACTCCCAGTGTGATAACTCCAGTTAACACCAGTTATCCCACTGCCCAAACCCTCGCTGGGCCCTGGGGGTGAATCCAGAGGGGAGAAATCTGGGAGGTGCTTAAACCAGTGGCTGTTTGGGCATCCCTGGAGTTCCTGGAGTTAACTGGGGAGGCACGGCAGGAACTGCCCATCGGGATCTCAGGGATTGGACTTGTGCTGGTCCTGCCAGGAAGGAGCTCTCCCTGTGTGTCCCAGGAGCTCTCCCTGTGTGTCCAGATCTCCCTATATATTTCAGGAGCTCTCCCTCTGTGTCCCAGGAGTTCTCCCTGTGTTCCAGGGTTTATCCCTCTCCATTAAAGCCTTTGCCTCCATTCCTGCAGTCCAAGGACTGGATCCCTTATCTGCTGGTGGGGATCTTTCCCTCTGCTCCTGCTGGATCCCACCTTTGACCTCCAGGTGTTCACAGGGCAGGAGTTGTTCCCTGGAGTTATTCCCAGTTACTGTTTAACACTCAAGATCTCATCTCTTTTATTGAATCCCTCTTCTGTTTATTTTCCCTTTTCCTGGCATTTACAGGGATTCCCACCATGACTGAAGTCTTGGTGTGATTTCCAGCCTGTTAACCCTTGGAATGGATCCATTTCTTTCCAGGTGTTTCTTCTTCTCTGCTGAGTTTTGGGAGTTGTGTGGAAGTCTTTAATTCTCCTCTTGGACTCACAGAAACTTGGTTTGTTTTGGTTTTTTTTTTTCCCCGACCAGCCCTTCCCTGGCCCTGGAGGATGAAGGTTGGGATCAGGGCTTGGCCAGTTTGCCTTGCCAGGACCTCAGTGTCCTTTTATTTCCTTGTTGGGAGCAGTGGAGAGGTTTCCAGGTGGAGCTTTGGCTGTGATTCCTGCCCAGGGAGTGTGCCAGGCAGGGAGAACAACCTGCCCTGGGAACCCTCTGGAGGGAGAGGTGCAGATCCAGGAGCACTGAATTCCACACTGGTCGTGCTTCCCTTCCCAGAGCAGCCCCTTCCCTGTGTTGTCCAAAGCAGTCGAGGTTTCCTCTCCCAGCTGGGAGAACCACCAGGAGAAAGTTCTCCTGTTGCCAAGGCCACGCCTGGAGCAGAAGCAGGTCCTGTTCCTGGGGATTGTGCCACTTCCAGCTCTGCCCAGATCCCGAGTGCCCAGGCTGTGGAGGACCAGGAGACGCCTGCTGAGCCCCCATCCTGCTCCCCCTGCATCCCTGTGGAATGCTGGGGCTGGAGGTGTGGGCACTGCCCTGGCCCTGGGCTCTGCCTGGCAATCCTTTGCTGCTGTGCACTGGGAATGTGGTGATTCTTCCATGGCTGGGCCGCAGCCCCCTGGGAATTCCTGCAGCCCTTTGTCATGCCAGGTGTGTTCTGGCTCACTTGGAAGTGGGAAGAGGGGATGGTTTGAGTCCCGTGGCCAAATCCCCCTCAAACCCCTCCCCTTGGCAGTGGTTTGGGGTGGGGGTGAGCTGGAGCCTTATTGATCCTGATCCCCCATCCCTCCACTCTGAGTACCTGGCTTGTCCTTCCCTTCCATCCTTGAGGGATGCTGTGATCCAGGAATACCCCTCCAGGCTGGGTAAGCCCTCAGGAGAGGAACCCTAAAAGCATCTCTGTCTTCCTTGCTGCTTCCCACCCCAAAATCCATGTCCTGTGGGGTCAGGGAGCAGGAGCTGTGTCCTTCCGTGTGTCCCCTGTTCCCAGCCCCATCCTGTGGGAACAGGGGCTGGCTCTTCCAGCCTGGAAATGGGACAGAGGGGGCCTGAGGGGACAGGGCAGCCAAATCCTCTAAACAAACCCGGTGCCCTGGCACGGCCCCGGCGGGAGCAGTGCCAACCCCGGGGCCAGCACAGGGAACACACCCTGGGAGCTGGGATGGCCTCAGCCCCTCATCCAAGGGGGAAAGGGGGCAGGGTGTCCTCAGGAATGGCTCTCTCCTTCTGGTTGGGAAGCGTGGGTGACTGTGGCAGAAGCATCCTGGAAGGGTCTGTGCCCTCCTGGAGGAGGTGGCACGAGGGAACCGGCTCCACTCCTCTGTCTGACCTGGAAAGGAGGAAAATCCTGATTATCTGGGGTTTTTTATTCTGCTGAGGGGACTGAAGAGCCCCTGGGGTGCCTCCTTTCTGCAAATAAGTGGATTAAAACAACTTGTCCTTTAGAGACCCAGCTCCTTCTTGGGAAAACCACAGCATTCCCAGGAGGAAAAGGTCCTTCTGCAGATGAGAAATCCTTGGAACCTGAAACCTGGAGGTGCCCAGGAGTGCAAAACCCAGCCCTGATCTGAGTGCTGCTCCCACCTCATGTGGGAGTGGGGCTGGGGAGGAGGAGGATGATGCTCATTGGAGCTGTAGAACATTCCTAATCTGGCTGAATTCCCAGGAATGACAAAGAAATTATGGACGTAAAAGACAGGTCACGTCAGGGAGCGTTGGGCACCCGGCAGTGCCCCCCAGCTCTGCCGGGGGGTGTTTGGGAGGACAGGTTAAATAAGGGGAACTGGCTGCTCTGAATAGTCCTGAGCCGAAGGAGAAGTCCCAGGACTCTGGATCCTCCCAGGAGGGCAGCAGTGGGTTGGAGTCTCCCTGCCTTTCCAGGTGGTTCCGGGGCTGCTCCCAGTTTGCTGCTTGTCCCTGGGCGGCTGTGCCGTGTCCTCACGTCCCTGGATGTGAAACTCTCCCTGGATGTGAACCTCCGGAGTGTGGAGGGGTTTAGGGGGGTCCTGCTGACCTTGGGTGACGTGTGGAGCCTGCTCCTGTCCCCCCTTCCCATTATCCAGGACAGCAGGGGCTGGGAGGGCACTTTTCCCCCGCTCCGGATGTGCCGACGCTCACGTCGTCCCCGGGAAAAAGTAACAATAATTAAAAATGGGGGTTGCTGAGCCAAACCTGGGGATGGTGGGATGGAGCCTGGAGCTGCTCCTGGCACGTGTCCTTTCTCTCTGGAGCCTGTGCCTGGCTGAGCTGGGTCAGCTGGGAGCTGGTGGATGCTTTCCAAACCCTCCTTCCACAACCTGCTGTCCCCCGGGGCTGCCTGGGATGGAATCAGGGATGTGGAGCACAGCAGAGGAGCTCAACAGCCTCTCTGGAGCTGCTCTGGGAATGGAAGGAGTGTTAAAATCAGTTTTAAAATGAAAGTGGGGCTGTTCCCGTGTGAGAGGGACACAGCGAGACCGTCTGTAAATCCAGCTGCATGTACAAATCCCTCTGGAGCTCTGAGCCAGAGGGTGGAACTTTCCTTACTCTGTCAGCCCCAAAAGCTGCTCTCTGGGCTGACTTGCTGGGAAAGTCCTTGGGATCCTGGGCTTTTGGGATCTTGGTGTCTGGGCTTGGGAAGGTGCTGTGGAGAATGGCACACCCAGCCGAGGGTGCCAGTGCCCCCTGGAATCTCTTTGCCCTCCCTGTGCCATAATCATTAACCAGCCAAGGCCAGGTGTGCTGGGGACACTCTGCTGCTGCTCTGGGGCTCTGTTCCCACAGAATTCGTCCTTAGAACCCTGGCACAAGCCTGTTGCAGCTCCTTGTTCAGCTTCCTGGAGGTTTGAGGTGCTCCGGACAGTGCAGCCGGACAAGGGGATTGGTGCTGGGAGCATCCAGGGGTCCCTGGTGCCTCATTTGGGCCCTTTTTGGGATGTGGGGCTGTACCAACAGGGCTGATGCTCCCTCAGCTCCAGCTCTGGAAGGGGTGGATTGAGCTGAAAACGAGCATCTCTTGCTGGGAAGTGCCGGATCCATGTGGGAATGACACGGTGGCTCCAGCTTTCCCAAGGGATCAGAGTATCCTCCTAGCTTGGAGGTGTGACTGGGAGCAGCAGTGCCCTGTGAGAACTTGGCAGGAGACGGTGGATCCTGGTGTTTTCCCACAGGACACCTCCCCAGATCCCTGCTGTTCCAAGCCTGTTTGGCTCCCCCCAGCCCCTTATCCGCATCTCCTCCTTTTCCGGGATAGCGACCCTGGAAACCCCTCGGCTCCATTCCTGTGCAGGGAAGTGGGTCCTGCCTTGTTTTCCCTCCTTGGCCACGAATTCCTGGGACAAAAAAATATTTTCCTTGCTCTCAAAGCCTCGTGCTCCACCCGCTTGGAGAAGCCGCTTCCAGCAGGCTGAGGTTGGGGATGCGATTCCCAGAGCGCGCGGAGCCGCGGCCTCCAGCCGGGAATGCCGCCCATTCCGATCCCGGTGACAGCCCAGGGATTAGGAGATTTGCTCTGCCTCCTTAATGCAGCTGCAGCACGTGGGGGGCTCCGGTCACGCACTCTGCTCCGGAGCCTTTCGCGGCCTCCCTCCGCTCCCTGCCGGCCCTGCGGGAACGTCCCGGTCTCCCAGGGCTTGGATGTGCCCGTGGCTGCTTGGACTCGGGAGCTGCCCGTGGTGTTGGAGGATAATTTTAGCCAGGGCAGATTTTGCTAAGCTGGGGAGTTGGGCTGAGCCTGGTAAAGCCCCGGCCGGGATTACTGGGGGTGATTCAGCACTCGGGTGTTTTGCTTTCCCTTGGATTCGATCCCGCCATTCCCGTGTTCCCCCAAGGGCTGTTTCTCCTGGGGAGGGGGCTGTGCCTTGGAGCTGGCTCAGCACCCACGGCCGGTGCTCTGAGGGGGTGAGGGGAGATCGTCATGTGGGATGTTGTGGGATCAGGGAGCACAACAGCCCTCCATCCCCATCCTCTCCTTCCCAACGCATCCCAAACTTGGCTCCATGAGACCATCAGGCAGCGTATTTCCCTGCCGGGAAGTGCCCTATCCCAGGATTCCCAGGACAGACAGACCTGCACCCTGGGCTGGAGCACCCTGGGCTGTCTGTGCCTTGTCTCATTTTTCCCTCCTGGATTCACCTCTTCCCGAGAAACCTTTCCCAGAGCTGGAGGGAATTCCCCAGCTGACACTTGAGGCTGTTCCAATGCCAGCACCTGGTTTATGGGTGGAGGTTTTATTCCCTCTGGTTTGATGAGTTGCCAGAGGAAGAGCTTGGTGTGAAGGGATGGGAATCTTGTCCTGGAATTGCTGATATTTTTCCCTCCCTGGAAATGCCCAGCAGGAATATGCCGGCACAGAGGTGGCACAACCCTTTCCCAGAGTGTCCAGGAAGGATTGATCCAAGAAATATAATTCCTTGTTGGGAAATGTGGAGACACTGCTGGTACCTGTCTGGAAGTGCTTCTGCCCCTCTTATCCCACCAGCTCTCCCATGGGAATGGGGGTTGTGGTATCCTCTGGATCCTCCTTCTACTCTACCTGGGAATGGGAGTTGTGAGACCCTCTGGATCCTCTCTCTGCTTTCCTGTGGGAATGGGAGTTGTAGTGCCCTCTGGATCCTCCCATTGCTCTCCCATGGGAATGGGGGTTGTGATTCCTTCTGGATCCTCCCTCTGCACCAAACTACCTCAAACAGTTGGGAAATGAAATCTCCAAACTCCATTTAGCATTCCCATTCCTTCCACTGATACGAGTTCAAGCAATTAGTGTCAGAATCCAACTGGAATCTGCTGGGAGGTCCGGTCTGGGAAGCAGATCCATGGCCAGGATGGAGGAGCTGGCTGGAAACCTTTCAGCAGGAGCACCCCCAGGAATGCCTGGGATGCTTGTCTGGTGGTGGATCTGATCCGTGCTGGGCCGTTCCTGGAGTCCCACATCATCCCACTTGTCCTGTGTCCCCTCCCGAGGGAATCCCACACTGCTTTTGGCCCCTCCTCTGGGATTCTGCAGGATCCATGGCTCCATTTTCCACCCCAAAAAGCCATGCTGGTGCTGCACCTCCCTTGCTCAGATTCCTCCTTTCTGGAATGGATCATCCCAACTAAATCCTTTCATTCCTCTCCTCTCCAAGGCTGTTTCCCACAAAGCTTTCAGGGAGTTTTGGGAATGGCTGTGGCCTGGGAAACCCCTCCTGGAGGCCCTTGTGGGCTGTCTCTTCCCATCCTCTTGGTTTATCCGGGATCCCTCGAGGTCTCCTGGGGGTGTTTGTGAATCCCGCTCCTGCCACGACGTCTCATCCCTGGGAAGTGGCAAAATTAAATCCTGGAGAGACACAATCCGAGGGAAGAGGCCACGCCGGGGTTCTCTGCTGGGGTCTCTCCTGCATTGCAGCATTCCAAGGAGGGGGCTCCAGGGTGGATTCCCTGGTGCTTTCCCTAATTCCCTTTCCCTTCCCTTGTCTTTCCCTGGCAGGAGCAGCAGTGAGTCCCTTTGCACCTCACACTGGGTGAGCGCAGCAGTTTTGGGTTATTTCCCCCTCTTTTAATGAGCTAAATTTGATGATCCAGTGGAAGTGCTGGAGCCTGGAGTTGCCTCTGGCCCAGAAAGGAAGGAGGGGTGGCTCTTTTGGGGGATCCTCTTCCAATGGAAACATTTCCTGCCGAGGAGGGTGGAAGCCAATGCAATGTCAACTTCTCTTTGTTGAAATGTTCTCTCCTGCCCAGGTTTCAGTGTCAGTTTTGGAAGGATGTGCCGTGTTTTTAACCTGGGGGATGCTCTGCTCCTGGGGAGGAGCCTGGAAGCGCCAGGGATCTGCTGGGACCGTCCCAGCTTTCTTGCTGCTGAATTTTTTGGGCAGAAATCTGGCGGAATCGGGGCATGGATTTGGGTTGGACAAGTGTGACCCTTGAAGGAGCCTCCTGGAGCTGGGAATGGGCTAAAGGGGAGGTTCCTGGATGCTCTTTTTACCTTCAGGTGTTGTGTCAGACCTGCTTTAACTTTCGAGTTGGATCAGGCAGAGGGTCCAAATCGAGGGGTTGGATTTTGGGATCTGCAACCTTGTTGTGTTTGGTGACGTTAATTTTTGTGACTGGGGCAGCCCAGGTGGACTGAAGGGATCCATGGGCAGCCACGGAAGGTGTCATGCCCTGAGGGTCACCCCCTGATCCAGCACTTCTTCCCTTTGCTCCCAGCAAATCCAGTTTGCAGATGACATGCAGGAGTTCACCAAATTCCCGACCAAGACGGGCCGGCGCTCCCTGTCCCGCTCCATCTCCCAGTCTTCCACAGACAGCTACAGCTCTGGTAGGTGCCAGGTCCTTGCCCCTGTATGTCCCATATCCCAAATCCGGCCCTGGTGCCGCTGGGAATGTGCTGCTCACACCCCGTGGCGGGATCGGTGCCGCTCTTTGCGCTTGGACACGGAGGGGATGGTTCCCGAGGCTCGGGCGTTGATCACTTCTTGATAACTCTGCTGTTGTAGAGAACAGGAGTGCAAAATTCCTTCAGGATGTTGGCCTTCCTTAGGAATTTGGTAGTTTGAGCCATGAGTGAAAGCTGGGAAGGGAAACAGAGCAGAAACCTGAGGGATGGGAGGTCCCTGCGTTCATAAGACCTGGATTCAGAAGATATTCCCCCCTTCCTTTTAACCAGAGGGTTTCTTCGGCATTCCCAGCTGTCCTGAGCAGGGGCAGATCCTTCATCTCACACTCCCCCCACCAGCACAGGGAGCTCAGGGCTCTTGCAGCAGCAGGTGGAACTCCATCCCTCTCCTCACTGGAAAACCGGAGTGCAGCTCTCCAGGCCAGCACCCCACAGCGAGCCCTGCCCCGACTGCTCAGTCCTGATCGGAGCTGGAGGTGCTGCTGAACACAAAACACCTCAGAGAGCCCCTCCCTG
Organism: Pipra filicauda; assembly: GCF_003945595.2. NCBI lineage: Eukaryota > Metazoa > Chordata > Aves > Passeriformes > Pipridae > Pipra > Pipra filicauda. Next base: position 1,579,707 of record NW_024104240.1, on the reverse strand, counting down.
ACCGCCCAGCTCCCACCAGGGTCTGTCCCCAGCCAGGGAGGGCACACTGGGATCCATCCCACACCCAAAGGGGGAAGCAGTGAGGGTGGACAGGCTGGGAGAGCCGGGGGTGTTCAGCTTGGAGGAGAGAAAACTCCAGGGAGATCTTCAAACCCCTTCCAGTGCCTGAAGGGGCTCCAGGAGAGCTGGAGAGGACAAGGGATGGACAGACAGGACAAGGGGGAATGGCCTCCACTGCTAGGGTTAGATGAGATATTGGGGAGAAATCCTTCCTGTGAGTGTGGTGCGGGGCTGGGATGGAATTCCCAGAGAAGCTGTGGCTGCCCCATCCCTGGAAGTGTCCAAGGCCAGGTTGGACGGGGCTTGGAGCGACCTGGGCGGGTGGGAGTTGTCCCTGCCTGTGGCAGGGGTGGGATGGGCTGAGCTCTGAGGTCTCTCCTCTCTGGGGTAGCTGCATCCTACACAGACAGCTCCGATGACGAGGTGTCCCCCCGGGAGAAACAACAAACCAACTCCAAGGGCAGCAGCAACTTCTGCGTGAAGAACATCAAACAGGCCGAGTTCGGGCGCCGGGAGATCGAGATCGCGGAGCAAGGTACGGCTGGAATGTTGGGATTATGGGATCTGGGGCAGCCCTGGGCCCTCTGCAGACCAGGAGCTGAGCCCTGGGGATTCCCACTCCTGCTCCAGCCTTGGAGAGCCTGTTTTCCCCCTCAGATCAGTCAGGGAAGAGCTGGATGTGCCAGCAGACGTTGGTGCCCTGTCACAGCCATTTTCGAGCCCTTGCGGGGCTGAATGTTGGTGGCTTTGGGTGGACAAGGATCTTGGAACATTTATGGAAACCAGGAGTCCCAAGCCCTTCCCACGAGGCTCGTGGGAAGCCGAGTTCCCATTTCCAGTGGGGTGATTGGATGACACTGCTCTCCCGTTAGAAGGGGGAGGTAATCCAGGCCCGTTTGGAGCAGCTCCTGAGGTGTGGCAGCTCCAGGTCACCTTTGGGTGCTCCGAGGGCTGTGGCTGTCCCCGGTGCCTCCCAGGGCAGAGCCAGGCCCACCCCTCTCTCCTGGCATGGCCAAGGGACAAATGACCCCGTGGTTGGTCCCGTTTGGCACAGCCCAGGCACGGGGAGTTTGCTCCCGGGCCGTGGAACAGCTCCAGCACGGATGGTGGGGCCGGAGGGACCCTGGGAGAGCCCAAAAGTGGGAGAGGAGCTCCGGCAGCTCCGGATAGAGCCGGCATTAACCCCTCTCTTCCTTTTGCAGACATGTCTGCTCTGATTTCACTCAGGAAAAGAGCCCAGGGGGAGAAGCCTTTGGCTGGAGCCAAGATCGTGGGCTGCACCCACATCACGGCCCAGACCGCGGTGAGTCCCGGGGAGAGCCCGGCTGTTCCCTGGGGAACACAATCCCAGCCTTGGGAAAGGGATGAGGCACCTTCAGAACTCCAGGAACATTTTGGGAAGGTTCTGCTGCAGCGTTTCCCCAGGAGCTGATCTGGGATCGGTTCCTGTGCCTGTCACTGCTGCCCCAGGCCTTCCATGGTCCTGGGGTATCCCTGATCCCAGGGTATCCCTGATCCCTGGATATCCTCTATCCCTGGGGTATCCTGATCCCTGGATATCTCTGATCCCAGGGTATCCCTGATCCCTGGATATCCTCTATCCCTGGGGTATCCTGATCCCTGGATATCCTCTATCCCTGGGGTATCCCTGATCCCTGGGATATCCCTGATCCCTGCGGTATCCCTGATCCCTGGATATCCTCTATCCCTGGGGTATCCCTGATCCCTGGATATCCTCTATCCCTGGGGTATCCCTGATCCCTGGATATCTCTGATCCCAGGATATCCCTGATCCCAGGATATCCTCTATCCCTGCGATATCCCTGATCCCTGGGATATCCCTGATCCCTGGATATCCTCTATCCCTGGGATATCCCTGATCCCTGGGATATCCCTGATCCCTGGGATATCCCTGATCCCTGCCCCTGTTCCCAGGTGCTGATTGAGACGCTCTGTGCCCTGGGTGTCCCTGTATCCCTGATCCCTGTATCCGTGATCCCTGATCCCTGTATCCCTGATCCCTGTGTCCCTGATCCTTGTATCCCTGATCCCTGTATCCCTGTTCCCAGGTGCTCATCAAGACGCTCTGTGCCCTGGGTGTCCCCGATCCCTGTATCCCTATATCCCTGATCCCTGTTTCCCTGATCCCTGTATCCCTGATCCCTGTATCTCTGTATCCCTATATCCCTGATCCCTGTTTCCCTGATCCCTGTATCCCTGTATCCCTGATCCCTGTATCCCTGTATCCCTGATCCCTGTATCCCTGATCCCTGTATCCCTGTATCCCTGTATCCCTGATCCCTGTATCCCTGATCCCTGTATCCCTGTATCCCTGTATCCCTGATCCCTGTATCCCTGTATCCCTGATCCCTGTGTCCCTGTATCCCTGTATCCCTGATCCCTGTATCCCTGGGATATCCCTGATCCCTGTATCCCTGTTCCAGGTGCTGATCGAGACACTCTGTGCCCTGGGTGCCCCTGTATCCCTGTATCCCTGATCCCTGTATCCGTGATCCCTGATCCCTGTATCCCTGTATCCCTGTCTCCCTGTATCCCTGATCCCTGTCTCCCTGTCTCCCTGTATCCCTGATCCCTGTATCCCTGTATCCCTGTATCCCTGTATCCCTGTCTCCCTGTATCCCTGTATCCCTGATCCCTGTATCCCTGGGATATCCCTGATCCCTGTGTCCCTCTCCAGGTGCTGATCGAGACACTCTGTGCCCTGGGTGCCCCTGTATCCCTGTATCCCTGTATCCCTGATCCCTGTATCCCTGATCCCTGATCCCTGTATCCCTGTATCCCTGTATCCCTGGGATATCCCTGTATCCCTGGGATATCCCTGATCCCTGTCTCCCTGTTCCAGGTGCTCATAGAGACACTCTGTGCCCTGGGTGCCCCTGTATCCCTGTATCCCTGTATCCCTGATCCCTGTATCCCTGATCCCTGTATCCCTGTATCCCTGTATCCCTGATCCCTGTATCCCTGGGATATCCCTGATCCCTGTATCCCTGTGTCCCTGATCCCTGTATCCCTGGGATATCCCTGATCCCTGTGTCCCTCTCCAGGTGCTGATCGAGACACTCTGTGCCCTGGGTGCCCAGTGCCGCTGGGCCGCCTGTAACATTTACTCCACACAGAACGAGGTGGCTGCTGCCCTGGCAGAGGCTGGTGAGTGATGGGAGCTGCTTTAGGGGATCATTTTTAGGGAATTTCCTATTTATGGTTTTTAATTTTATATTTATTTATCTAATTTATTTTGGGTTTTTTATTTTTATTTATGCCTAGCTTATTTTATTTTTTATTTTATTTTTTATTTTTTATAAAATATTTTATTTTTATTATTTGTCTTAATTGTGTGTATTTTATCTATTTGTTTAAATTAATTTTTATTTATTTTAATCTTATTTTAGCTATTTACTTATCATTATTTATTTATAATTTATTTTAATTTATATTAATAATTTATTTATTATTTTAATCGTTATTTTATTAATACTTTCTTTTTATATTTATCTATTTTAATAATATTTTATTTATTATTATTTTAATAGTATCTTATTTATTATTATTGTAATGAAAATTTATTTATTTTATTTTTATTTAATTATTACCTATCATTTATTTTAATTTTTATTTGTTAATTTTAATACTATTTTACTTATTTATTTTTACTCAATTTATGTTTATCCTCATAATTATTTTTAACAGTATTTTTTTAGTTTTATGCATTTATTCTCATTTTTTTAATCTTATTTTTTATTTATTTATTATTTAATCTTTATTTATTTTAATCTCATTTATTTTATAATTTTTTTTTCTCATTTCATATTTATCTTTTAGGGAATTACTATTTTCAGGGAGTATCTTTTCGGGAGGGATGGGCAGGTGTACCCCTGTCCTTGGCTGTGCTGTGACCCTGGCACAGCTCTTGCCCCCGTGTCCGTGTTTTCCCGGAGCTGGCGGAGCAGGACAGAGCTCTGCCAGGCCCAGGAGGTGCCAGGATGCTCCTGTTCTTCCAGGGGTGGCCGTGTTTGCCTGGAAAGGGGAGTCGGAGGATGATTTCTGGTGGTGCATCGACCGCTGTGTCAACGTGGACGGCTGGCAGCCCAACATGGTGAGGCTCCTCCTGCTCCTGCTCCTGCTCCTGCTCCTGCCATTCCCGCTCTCCTGGGGCTGTCCTGCCATCCCGGGGGGCTTCCAGTCAGCTGGAGAACCACAGCTGGAGCTGGGTTGGGAGCGGCCATGGGAGCATTGGGAGCTGCCAAGGCAACGTTCAGGCTTGGGAACAGCTCCTGGTGGAGCTGCAGGGACAATGTCCTGGGCTGGGAACAGCTCCTGGTGGAGCTGCAGGGACAATGTCCTGGGCTGGGAACAGCTCCTGGTGGAGCTGCAGGGACAATGTCCTGGGCTGGGAGCAGCTCCTGGTGGAGCTGCAGGGACAATGTCCTGGGCTGGGAACAGCTCCTGGTGGAGCTGCAGGAACAATGTCCTGGGCTGGCACGTCTCAAAGGCACAGGATCAGCTCCTGATGGGGCTGCAGAGACATTGGCACATCCCAATGACATGGGAACAGCTCCTAATGGAGCTGCAGGGATGATGCCCTGGGCTGGCACATCCCAGTGACATGGGAACAGCTCCTGGTGGAGCTGCAGGGATGATGCCCTGGGCTGGCACATCCCAATGACATGGGAACAGCTCCTAATGGAGCTGCAGAGACATTGGCACATCCCAATGACATGGGAACAGCTCCTAATGGAGCTGCAGAGACATTGGCACATCCCAGGACATGGGAACAGCTCCTAATGGAGCTGAAGGGATGATTCCCTGGGCTGGCACATCCCAGGACATGGGAACAGCTCCTGATGGAGCTGCAGGGATGATTCCCTGGGCTGGCACATCCCAGGACATGGGAACAGCTCCTGATGGAGCTGCTGTGAGCCAAGAAACACGGGACCTCTTTCCCGCTGTGGGAGCTCTCCCAGCTGCTCAGATCCCACCCCTCTCTCCCAGAGTCGGGATGTCTCCCTTGCTGGGCCGATGTCCCCCCGGTCATGGGCCGTGGTCCCCAGGCCATGTCCGTGTCCGTGCAGCTCCCGCAGCCTCTCCTCTCCCGTTTGCTTCCAGGATGGATGTTGTGCCGTGCTGAGCTCAGCCGGGTTAGTTAGTGCTGCCTGTGCTCACATGTCCAGGCTGCAGAGCAGTAGGAGAGGCAGGAAATCCCGTTGGGATCCCGCAGCTCCTCGCAGGGGTAAGGAACCCTCCGTGCTGGGAGGAGACCCCGAGTTGCAGGCAGGAGTCCTGGCCCTCCGGCAGTGCCTCAAGACGTTCTCCACCTCTTTTCCCCCATCCTGTCCCCAGCCAGTGCTTTTCCCGATGGGAGGCCTGACTGCTCTGTGTTTTTCCCAGATCCTGGACGATGGTGGGGACCTGACCCACTGGGTTTATAAGAAATATCCCAGCGTGTTCAAGAAGATCCGAGGGATCGTGGAGGAGAGCGTGACTGGCGTGCACAGGTGGGGAATTTGGGAATGCTGATCCTTAGGGACATCCCTCAGGGATTGCTGCCGCCTGCCCTGACCTGCCTGTGCCCTCTGCCAGGCTGTACCAGCTCTCCAAGGCTGGGAAGTTGTGTGTCCCAGCCATGAACGTGAACGACTCCGTCACCAAGCAGAAGTTCGACAACCTGTACTGCTGCCGGGAATCCATCCTGGATGGGTGAGTCCGGCTGCCCCTCCTGGCTCTTCCCACGGGTGGGTTTGGCTCCGGCTCCTCCTGAGTGGGGCTCAGACTCTGCTGTGCCCTGCAGGGCCTGGTTCTGGGGGGTGGCTCATCCCAACACGGGTCTCTCTCTGTCCCCCAGCCTGAAGAGGACCACGGATGTGATGTTTGGAGGGAAGCAGGTGGTGGTTTGTGGTTATGGGGAGGTGAGTTCCGTGAGCTGTGCTGGCCTCCCCTGAGCCCAGCACCCGCCACTTCCCTCTGCCAAGAGCCCTTGTCCCTGCCAGAAGGAGCGGATCCGACCTGGGGAGTGATTACCAGGGAAATCTCACAGAGATCAGGGCTCAGGTTTCCCAGTTTGCTGCAGATTAGCTGGGCTGCACAGCTGACACTGCTGGGAACACTGGCCTGAGCCACAGCTCCCCACGGGGCTCCATCTGCTGTCCCTGGCCCCAGTTCAGCTCCAGCCTGGCTCTCACCAAGCAGGGACAGGCTGCAGCTTCCTGGGAGTAATGTTCTGGCAGAGGGGGATCATCTCACAGGCTTGTCACCGATTCTGCCCTGGAACTGCAGGGAGCTGCCACCTTCCCTCCATCTGTGCATGTCTGTGTGGGTGTTTGTCCTCCCACACTGAGCGGGGCCTGGCAGGAGCTGCAAAGGCTCTTCCCAGCAGGAATTCGCTCCCTGATTTATTCAGGCACCAGTGGAGCCCAGCTCTGCCCCACCAAGGCTCTCATCCAGGGCTCTGGGCCGGCCTCTGGGGGTTGTGCTGGGAGTCGTTGTCTCCAGGGCCTGTCCTGAGTTTTACTGGACTTCTTCAAAGCAAGGGAGTCGTAGAACCATGGAATCCTGGAATGGTTTGGGTTGGAAGGGACCTTAGAGCTCACCTTGTGAGCCACAGGCACGGACAGCTTCCACTATCCCAGATTGCTCCAAGCCCTGTCCAACCTGGCCTTGGACACTTCCAGGGATGGGGCAGCCACAGCTTCTCTGGGAATTCCATCCCAGCCCCGCACCACCCTCCCAGGGAAGAATTCCTTCCCAATATCCCATCCATCCCTGCCCTCTGGCAGTGGGAAGCCATTCCCTGTGTCCTGTCCCTCCATCCCTTGTCCCCAGTCCCTCTCCAGCTCTCCTGGAGCCCCTTTAGGCCCTGGAAGGGGCTCCAAGGTGTTCCTGGAGCCTTCTTTTCTCCAGGGGAATATTCCCAGTTCTCCCAGCCTGAGTCCAGAGCAGAGGGGCTCCAGAGTCATGGAATCCCAGGATTTTTTGGGTGGGAAGGGACCTTAAAGCTCATCCACTTCTACCTCCTGCCCTGGGCAGGGACACCTTCCACTATCCCAGGTTTCTCCAAGCCCCATCCAACCTGGCCTTGGACACTTACAGGGATGGGGCATCCTCTGGAAAATCCATCCCAGCCCCTCCCAGGGAGAAATTCCCTGCTGATATCCCATCTAACCCTGCCCTCTGGCAGTGGGAAGCTGGGAACCTTGAAGGGGGGAGCTGGGCTTGTGTCAGCTGTGCCACTCTCCAGGTACATCCTGAGCTGCCCCTGGCACCAGGCAGATGGTTGGGATGAGGATGCCCCAGCCTGGGATGGGTCAGGAAGGGGTCGTGGCCCTGCTGTGCCCCCCTCACGCTGCTCTCTGCAGGTGGGGAAGGGCTGCTGTGCTGCCCTCAAGGCCCTGGGGGCCATCGTGTACGTCACCGAGATCGACCCCATCTGCGCCCTCCAGGCCTGGTAAGGTGTTCCCTGCTGCCTGGCAGCGTCTCTCCACCTGCTCTTCAGCCCCTTCCAAACCCTTCCCAGAGGCTGGAACAGAGCCAGGATGACCTGAGGGTCATTTTGGGGAATAAACCCTTTGTTGGGGTGTGACGGGGTGGATTTCAGGGCGCGGGTCCCACACAGAAGGTGTTCCCTGGCTGGCCTGGGGAGGCTGCTCCTTTGGAAATAAAAGGTATTTCCAACGTATGAAACACTGGAATCAAGAGTGGGAAATATTTCCATAGTTGGTTGTTTTGGTAGAAGCTGTTGAGGGGTGTGAGGTGTGTGGAGGAGGTTGGACAGCCATTGCACAGCCCTTCCTCACGCATCCACTGCCCTGGGGGGGTGGAGGATTCCCTGGCTGGGCAGGAGCAGTTTGGAGCTGCTGGGTTCCCTCCTGGCCTGGGGTGGGGAGGGAACAGGCTTCTCCTGCTCGTTGTGATCCCTCTCTCCCTGTTTGTTCCAGCATGGATGGATTTCGGGTGGTGAAGCTGAGCGAAGTGATCCGGCAGGTGGATGTGGTCATCACCTGCACAGGTAGGGCTGGAGGAGGCTGGAGCAGTCATTCCCAAGGCAACTCCCAAGGACACTTTGCTGCTGTGTGCTCCTTATTTTCCAGGAGCAGTAGCTGGACTTTGGAGAGAGCTTTTCCTCCTCCTCCCCCCTCTGATATTTGGCCACAGTCCCATGTCCCGGGGCGGAGGGACATCCCAGTGTCCTGAGGGGATTTGGGGGTCTCCTGGTTAATTCACGGGACAAAAGATCAAAGATTTGGGGTCTGCAGCTCCAATCTCTGCTCTGGGTGAGCAGGGACAGGACCCAGGGAATGGCTGGAGCTGTGTCAGGGCAGGGTCAGGTTGGATCTCAGGAAAAGGTTCTTCCCCCCCAGGGTGGTTGGCACTGCCCAGGCTCCCCAGGGCAGTGGGCACAGCCCCAAGGCTGCCAGAGCTCCAGGAGGGTTTGGATAACACTCTGAGGGACAGGGTGGGATTTTGGGGTGTCCTGGGCAGGGCCAGAGGTTGCTGATCCTTGCGGGTCCCTCCCAGCTCAGGACATCCCATGACAGCACTTGTCCCACAGGTTTCTCCGCTGTCCCGACCAGGAGGAGCCTCGTCCTGGTGGGAAGTTCATCAGATGTTGCCCCAAGCTGAGCTTCTCCAGCTGGAGTTCAGGGAATGAGAACCCAGGGGGTTTGTTTTTGCTGTTCCTGCAGGGAACAAGAACGTGGTGACGCGGGAGCACCTGGACCGGATGAAGAACAGCTGCATCGTCTGCAACATGGGCCACTCCAACACCGAGATCGACGTGGTGAGTTCAGCCCCGCGGGCTGTCCCACCCCGCTCCTCCTCCCGTGGCTCCAGCTCTCCCTCCTCCTCTTGCAGACCAGCCTGAGGACCCCCGAGCTGACCTGGGAGCGGGTGCGTTCCCAGGTGGATCACGTCATCTGGCCCGATGGGAAGCGGGTGGTGCTGCTGGCTGAGGTGTGTGGGGAGCTGGGCCACAGTTCCTGGTGGGAAATCATGGGTTTATCCAGGTGGAAAAGCACTGGGAGGAGCTTCAGGGCTCAGAAAAGGGTTTATTATTGTATTTATTATTTTTTATTTATTATTTTTTCTGTCCTTTTCTTGAGGCGGGGGGGTGTGTCCTGTCCCACACGCACCCACAGCTGGGTCTGTCAGACCCCTCAGCCAAACCCACCTGCTCCAGCTGTGCCAGGGATTCCCAGGCAGGAATCTGGCTCCTCTTCCCACTGGAGCTGCTCTGGCAGGAGGGAGGGACTGGCTTTTCCAGGGACCACAACACTCCCCAGCCTTGAAGCTCAGGGTTGGGGTGGGAGCTGGGACACAATTGGGATGCTCTGGGCACAAAAGTGGCTCTCGGGAGGGGGTGGAGGTGAATCCCACCTGGAATGTCGACTGGGTTTGGATTTGGGGTGACTCCTGCTCTCCCCCAGGGCCGGCTGCTGAACCTGAGCTGCTCCACAGTTCCCACCTTTGTCCTCTCCATCACAGCCACCACTCAGGTCTGTACCCAGGAGGGGCCTCGGGGGTGAAGATGCTTTGGGAGCACCCTGGGGTGGGGCCTTGGAATACCACAGGAACCACCTCTTCCCTGGGGTGCATTAATGGTGGTGGGAACTTGGTGTTTTGGGTGCAGGAAGTTTTGGGAGAGCATTGAAATGGCGCAGATTTTGAATGACACAGATCTCCCACTGGGCTGGGAGATGGGCTTGAGCCCCTCGAGCACAAGTTTAGGCCCCCCAGCACGGGTTTCAGCCCCCTTAACTCAGATTTCAGCCCCTAAAGCACAGGTTAAGCCCCCCAGTACAGATTTAAGCTCCCCAGCAGAGGTTTAAACTCCCCCAGCTGAGGTTTAAGCCCCCTAGAACAGGTTTAGGGCTTACCTCAAAGCAAGGCTGGTGGGACTGGGAACATGGAGGGAACTGGTGGGACTGGAGGACACTGGTAGGATGGGGATCATGGGGAAACTGGTGGGGTTGGGAACAGGGAGGGGATTGGTAGGACTGGGAACAAGGAGGAGATTGATGGGGTTGGGAACTTGGACACTGGTGGGGCTGGGAACATGCAGGGACTGGCAATCCCCCCCTTCCCTCGTGGCACAGCAGCTCTCAGAGGTTTAAGAGAGGCAGAGCTGCTCCATTGTCCTCCATCCTCATGTTTTTCCATGGGGTTTTTCCCAGCTGCTACAAACAGCTCGTCATCCCCTCATCCCTGACCCTGACCCCCTTCCCAGAGGGATTCTGGACATGCCCTGAGCTGGGAGCCTTTCCCTCAGGGCACCTTGGGAATGGTTGTGCCCTCCCTGTGGCTCCCAAATCCTTGTCACTGTCCCTGTGCTGCCGTGGCTGGTGGCCATCCCTGGGCATTCCTGGGCTGTCCCTGAGCATTCCCAAATTTTATCCCTGTGCTCTCCACAGGCTCTGGCTCTGATTGAGCTCTACAATGCTCCCGAGGGCCGCTACAAGCAGGACGTTTACCTGCTGCCCAAGAAGATGGGTGAGTGAAGAATTCCTTAGGAATTCTGTGCGCCAGCTGTGTGAGATGTCAGGAAAAAACTCACCCCAGGGCTGGGAAACACTTCCAGAGGGAGAAGGAGTTCAGGGAAACCAGCAGAGGCAGCAACTTCGAAATGAGTGGGGGTGGTTTGATTTATTTCCCTCGGTGTCCCGCAGCGTGGGAGGCATCCCCTCTCCTTATGCTCCCTTCCCCAGGGTTTCTCCAGGGTTTTCCATGCCATCCTGGTGCCTTTGGGGGCACATCCAGCCCAGGCTTGGGCTCAGCTCTGCTCCAGGTGTTGGGTTGTGGTGACTCCGGGGGGGTGATGGTGATGGTGGTGATGGTGACTCCCCCCCTCAGCTCCCTGGGGTGTGAGGGGGCTGTGGGTCCCCCTGATCCCGTTTTCCCTGCCCCATTCCCAGATGAGTACGTGGCCAGCCTGCACCTGCCCTCGTTCGACGCCCACCTGACGGAGCTCACGGACGACCAGGCCAAGTACCTGGGGCTCAACAAGAACGGGCCCTTCAAACCCAACTACTACAGGTGAGGGCTGGGAGCACCTCCAAACCCACAGGGACAGGCCTTTGGAATGTGCCTCCAGCAGCAGAAGGATGTGGAGCTGCTGGAGTGAATCCAGAGAGCCCACGGAGATGCTCCGAGGGCTGGAGAACCTTTGATTTGGAGGCTGGGAGAGCTGGGAGTGCTCAGCCTGGAGAAGGGAAGGCTCCAGGGAGACCTGAGAGCCCCTTCCAGGGCCTAAAGGGGCTCCAGGAGAGCTGGAGAGGGACTGGGGACAAGGGATGGAGGGACAGGACCCAGGGAATGGCTTCCCACTGAATACTGGGGAGGAATTCTTCCCTGTGAGGGTGGTGTGGGGCTGGGATGGAATTCCCAGAGAAGCTGTGGCTGCCCCATGCCTGGAAGCGTCCAAGGCCACGCTGGAGCAACCTGGGATAGTGGAAGGTGTCCCTACCCGTGGCAGGGGTGGGATGGGATGAGCTTTAAGGTCCCTCCCCACCCAAACCAGTCTGGAATTCCATGATTTGGGATCCCCTGGTGCTGGCACAGCCTCAGCTCCCAGGATCTGTGTTCCAGCCCTCACTGTGCCCCTTCTCTCCTAGATACTGATGGACCATTCCCAGAAGGACCAGACCACACAAGGCAACATTCGAGAGATTATTTTTAAAAATCATTTTTATTTTGGTTTACCTTTTTTTTTATTGTTCCTTTCCCCCCCTTCCCCCGAAGCCATTTTTCCTGTTTTTACATTTCTCTGTGGTTTCAAGGCCAGGATTTCTTTTCCTCCCCCTTTCCCACCATCACATCTCAGTCTGACCTGACCAGACAAACCTGGCATTTGCTTCTTGCTTCCATGTGCTGAAGCCTGTGATTCCCAGCCCTGGCTTTGGGAGAGGTTTTCCCTTTCCTGCTGTTCCCAGGGCACTTCATTCCCGCAGCAATGGGTTTGTTTTGCTTTCCTTTGGTGTTTTTTCCCACCCTGGTCTCCCTGCGGATCCGGAGATGCTCCGTTTTCCTTCTCTTCTCTTTTCTTTCTTTGTGTGGAATTTCTGCAACTTCTAAATTGCCTTAAAGAGCCCAGTTTTAGCTGCTAGATCCCTGCTCCGGGCGCTTCCCGGGAGCAGAGCGGAGCCTGCAGGACGCCTGGAATGGGGTGGGGGGTCCCCAGGCCCCTGTGCCGACGTGGCCCGGCTTTGGTGGCCACTGACCCGGCTTTAGTGGCCACCTGGGCCTGGGGGGGAGTTTTTTCAGGGTGCTAATCTTGAATCCGGATGGGGGTCGCTTTTCCCAGCATTATCCTCATCTCTCCCAGGTTTTTTTTTTTGTGGTTTTTTTTTTTAGCCAAACTGCACCTTAATTGAGTTTTAAACCATTTTTTTCTTTGTTTAGTTGTTTTTTTTCTTCCTCTTTTCCTTCTCAGTCCTTCCAGAGCTGTTTTCAAGAGTGGGGATGTTCCAAGGGGATGTCTGAGGGATGTTTCCCAGGATGTGGCTGCTTTCCTGTCTCCCAATGGGAAGCACCGGGTGAGGGGGGGGGGGGTGTTCAGGGGGCCTGGGGTTTTTTTGGGGGGTATTTCCCTAATTTTTTTTCCAGCTGGATGCAGAGATGAGCCTTCCCCACACCCTGGGCCCTCTGCTCCCTGTCCCGGCCCTCCCAGCTCTCCCCTAGCTGTTTTCCAGCCTCTTTCCCAAGTGTTTTCCAGTCCCTTTCCCGTGTGTTTTCCAGCCCCTCCCTCACCCCACCCCCGCTGACATTTCCCTTCCCCATTCCCGCAGCTTTTCCTGGGGGTGGGAGACGCTCCTTCCAAGCCCGGGAGGTTTCTCTTGGCTCTGTTTCTCCTCCCCAAACCACCTCTGTCCTTGCCCCAGTGCTGGGGAGGGCGGGAACAGCCCCAATTCCGGCATCTCCCGGTACAGGGATCATGGAGATGCTGCGGAACCCGGGATTGGAGCTGCTCCTTCCCCCAGCCCCGGGATCCCCCTGGGAATTTGCGGGGCTGTGGGGGACAGGAGGGGGGTGGGAGAGGTGCTGGTGGATCACCCCCCTCTCATCCCCTTCCCACCCTGCCTGGTTTCCTCCTGGAATGTTGCTGAGTCGCTCCACAGATTTTGGGGATCACCCGCCTTGCCTTCCCTGTAGATTTTGGGGATCACATTCCCCTCCACCCCCCCCCAAACCTCACTGGGAGGGCTCAGCGAGCCGGGACGGCGTCTGTGATGATGGACTGGGAGCAGGAGCATCCCCCCTTTCCCAGGAGCCAGGATTCTCCCCCATTTGGGAATCCTGGCCCCCCCTTTTCCCACCCTTTTGGGGCGCAAGGGCTCCGTGTCTGGACAAGCCATGGCAGGGGGGGCCTGGGGGCAGCAGCAGGGAGAGGTTTATTTTGTATATGAATGATTTTTAATGAATGCAATATTAATCCTCGCAGATGAGCAATAAATCATTAAATCTAATTAAACTATTAGGAAAAGCCGAGCACTCGTGGTTCCGGAAGGTTTATTTGGTGTCGTGGGGGGACCCTGAGCTGTGTCTGAGTAGGGAATGAGACCCGCCTTTGGCCACCTCCAGATGGATTTTGGGTCCCCAACAGAATTCCCTGAGCGCCCTTAGAACCGTGGAATTTTGGGGTCTCACCCCCTCTGGGCACTTTCACTTGGGCTTTAGACACCATCTGGGTCCCCTCTGAGCACTGCCAGGCGCCCCCTCTTTGGGGTCTGAGCCCCCCAAGCTCTTTGATTTGAGAATTCCCTCGTTCCAGGCCCGTAAATTTGGGATCTGCCCCCCCCGCCCCTCCCAACATGGCGGCCTCCAGTGGCCGGGGGCACGTGGGGCGGAAGTGCCGCTCCCAACATGGCGGCGCCCAGTGCCGCGCCACACTCAGTATGGTGGCGCGGGGGCGGAGCCCCGTTTGCCCCGGTCGCCGCGCCGCCCGCGGCCAGCAGGGGCGGGCAGGGCCAGGCTGTGACGCGGCGGCCTCGGCGGGGCGGCGAGAGCGGCGGCGGAGCCCCATCGCACCCACCGGACGCACCGAGCGCCCCGCGGCGCCACTCCCAACATGGCGGCGGCGCTGCCCCGGCTGTCGCTGCCGCTCCCGCGAGAGGAGGGGGTGAGTCCTCGCGAGAGCTGGCGGCGGAGCGGCCGCCATGGAGGCGGGCGGCGGCCCCGGGCCGGGCCCGGCAGCGGCACCGGGCAACAACAACAACAGGGGCCGCGGCGGGGCGGCCGCGCCCGCCAGGGGCCGGGACATGGCCCGGCCGCCCAGGAAGGACTCCGAGGTCAGCGGGGAGGCACTGCCCGTGCGGGGCGGGCCGCGCCGGGGCTCGGCGGGGCCTGCCCGGCCGTGCCGGTGGCTGAGGGGGTGTCGGTGCCCGCGGTGCCGGTGTGTCCGTGCCCGGGGTACCGGTGTGTCCGTGCCCGGGGTACCGGTGTGTCCGTGCCCGGAGTACCCGGTGTGTCCGTGCCCGGGGTACCGGTGTGTCCGTGCCCGGGGTACCGGTGTGTCCGTGCCCGGTGCCTGGCGGTGCCGGCTGTCGGTGTGTCCGGTGCCTGGCGGTGCCGGCTGTCTGTGGGTGCCGGTGCCCGTGCCCGGGCGGTGTTTCCAGCCCCGCCTTCCTCCGGGTCAGCCCCGGACCGGCCGTTGTCCCGAAACCGGCTCCGGTACCGATTCCCAGGGGCGGTCCCGGTTCCCCCCGAGCCGCGGTGGCAGCGGAGCCGGAGCCCGGGGTCGGTGCCGGTTCCCGTCCATTCCGCCCATCCCTCCCTCCCCCAGCCCCGGGCCGGTGTGACCGGGGTGGAGCCCGGGGCTGGCTCGGCCCCAGGACCCCAGTCGGGGCTCTCCCGGCCCGGCCCGGGGCTCTCCCGGTGTTCCCGGCCCGGAGGGCTGTGGGGTCCCGTTTCCATGTTCAGAGCAGGGGTGGTTCCGGGAAGAGGGACCCGACCCCCCAAGGGCACGGCGGGGTCCCGGGGTGTCCCCCCTGAGCCGGGGGGGCAGGGGGAGGGTGTGGAGCCGAAGGGGCTTTTCGCGAGTGTTTCATTCCTGTGATGGCCCCAGAGCCACCTGCTCCCGTGGATGGGGGCTGGCAGCCCTGGAATGGACTGGGGGGAGCTCCCAGTGCAGAGCCAGCCCCTCTCTCAGGGTCCCAGGGTTTGGGAGGGGGCTGGGGTGGGGCTGGGTGCCCCCCAGATTTGGGAGGGATCTGCTCTGGGTCTGCCCCTCGCTCAGAGTGGGTGCCCCAAAATCCTGCTGTGGATCTGTTTCCCCCTCAGGGGTGGATGCCCCAAAATTCAGGAGGTTTTGCTGTGGATCTGCCCCCTCCCTCAGGAGTGGGTGCCCCGAAATTTGGGAGGGTTTTGCTGTGGGTCTGGGTGCCCCGAAATTCAGCAGACTTCTGCCCCACTCAGGGATGGATTCCCTGAAATTCCGTGGGTCCCTCCCTAAAGGGAGCTGATATTTTGTGTCTAGAGCTTCTCCTGAGTGGTTTTCCCGCCTCTCCGAAGTGTTTGGAACAGTTCCATCCTCACTAATCCTGCTGACACCTCCTCCCTGCGATGGCACGGGGGGAGGGGGGGGGGGAGGGCGGGGATAGCCCAAATTTTTCCAATTCTGTGTGAAATGTGGGAGCTCTGAGAGCCCCCTAATCCCACAGAATTTCCTCCCCATCTCCTGCCGTGTTTGCTGTGCTGTGGGGGCTCCCCCAGTGTTTTGGGGGTGTTGGAGGGTGTTCTGGGGGTGCTGCAGTGGCTCCAGCCGGGCAGTCCCTGCGGCACATCCTGGATGGAGCCGCAGGAGGTGGGTTGGAGTTGCCTCGGTAACGTTCGTGCTGCCGCAGGGACATTCCTGGTCCCTAAACCAGGAAAAACAGCCCTGGCTTTGCAGGAGGACGAGGTGAATTGTGGCTGTTTGCAGGGATTTGGGGTTTTCCTGGGACGTGCTGGAATTGAACTGATTTTCCCGTTTTTTTTCAGGGCTATTCGGAGTCTCCAGACCTGGAGTTTGAATATGCAGACACGGATAAATGGGCAGCAGAGCTGTCAGGTGAGGAATTCTTGGGACACATCAATTAACCAGTGACTTCCTCTGCTGGGACAATTAAAGGAGCTCTCTCAGCTCCATCATTATCCTTAAAAACCTGATGGATGTTAAAAGGGAAGGGATCCATTTAGTGAATGTTGTCAGCCTTATGTTGGGTGGGGTTTTTGGGGAATTTTGAGTTTTTGGGCTAAAAGTGCAGTTCCCAAGTTGCAGCTCTGCAGGTTTTTGGAGCTTCCCCTCTCTTGGCAGAGCTTTACAGCTACACAGAGGGGCCTGAATTCCTGCTCAACCGAAAGTGCTTCGAGGAGGACTTCAGGATCCACAGTAAGAGCTTTTCCATGGATCTGTCACCCCCTGGGGAGGGACAGGGATCTCTCTTCCTGGAGAAGAGGAGCCTGAGGGCAGAGCTCATTGGGATCTGCAGCTTCCTGGGATGGGCAGCTCCGATTCTGCTCTGGGTGAGCAGGGACAGCACCCAGGGAATGGCTGGAGCTGTGCCAGGGCAGGCTCAGGTTGGATCTCAGGCAAAGCTTCTTCCCCCAGAGGCTGGTTGGGCACTGCCCAGGCTCCCCAGGGAATGGGCACAGCCCCAAGGCTGCCAGAGCTCAGGGAGGGTTTGGACAACGCTCTGAGGGACAGGGTGGGATTGTTGGGGCATCCTGGGCAGTTGGACTGATGATCCCTGTGGATATTCCCTGAGCCCGTGACTCATCTGGGAGGTGGAAGAATCCCTCTGTCCATCACATCCCTGGGTGTCCATTGCTCCCAGCAGCACCGTGTTCCTGTGGTGCTGGATCCCTGGAGCATGTCCCATTCCCTCATCCAGCTGTTGCAGTTTTCCCATGGTGCTGGATCCCTTGGGTGTGTCCATGAGTGTCCATGAGTGTGTCCCATTCCCTCATCCCACTGCTGTGCTTTCCCATGGTGCTGGATCCTTGGGTGTGTCCATGGGTGTCCCATTCCCTCATCCCACTGCTGTGCTTTCCCATGGTGCTGGATCCCTTGGGTGTGTCCGTGGGTGTGTCCCATCCCCAATCCCACTGTTGCGGTTTTCCTGTGGTGCTGGATCCCTGGAGCATGTCCCATCCTCTCATCCCACTGCTGTGCTTTCCCATGGTGCTGGATCCCTTGGGTGTGTCCATGAGTGTCCATGAGTGTGTCCCCTTCCCTCATCCCACTGTTGCAGTTTTCCTGTGGTGCTGGATCCCTTGGGCGTGTCCGTGGGTGTGTCCCATCCCCTCATCCCACTGTTGGCTCTCCCACGGTGCTGGATCCCATTCCCTGCTCCGATGCCGGCCGTGGTTCTGGGGGTGTCGCGGTTTCCCGTGGTGCTGGATCCCATTCCCTGCTCAGATCCGTGGTTCTGGGGGTGTCGCGGTTTCCCGTGGTGCTGGATCCCATTCCCTGCCCCGATGCCGGCCGTGGTTCTGGGGGTGTCGCAGTGTCCCGTGGTGCTGGATCCCATTCCCTGCTCAGATCCGTGGTTCTGGGGATGTTTTGGGTTTCCCGTGGTGCTGGATCCCATTCCCTGCTCAGATCCGTGGTTCTGGGGGTGTCGGGTTTCCCGTGGTGCTGGATCCCATTCCCTGCTCCGATGCCGGCCGTGGTTCTGGGGGTGTCGGGTTTCCCGTGGTGCTGGATCCCATTCCCTGCTCAGATCCGTGGTTCTGGGGATGTTTTGGGTTTCCCGTGGTGCTGGATCCCATTCCCTGCTCAGATCCGTGGTTCTGGGGATGTTTTGGGTTTCCCGTGGTGCTGGATCCCATTCCCTGCTCAGATCCGTGGTTCTGGGGATGTTTTGGGTTTCCCGTGGTGCTGGATCCCATTCCCTGCTCCGATGCCGGCCGTGGTTCTGGGGATGTTTTGGGTTTCCCGTGGTGCTGGATCCCATTCCCTGCCCCGATGCCGGCCGTGGTTCTGGGGGTGTCGCGGTTTCCCGTGGTGCCGGAGCCCCGGGCCGTGTCCCTGAGCCCGTGCCCGTGTCCCGCAGTGCCGGAGCGGCGCTGGCCGGAGCTGGAGCGGGCCCAGCACCGCACCCACGCCATGCGGCTGCTGGACGGGCTGGAGGTGACGGCGCGGGAGCGGCGCCTGCGCGTGGCTCGGGCCATCCTCTACGTGGCACAAGGTGACACCGCGGCCGGGGGGGGGGACAGGGGGGGTTCTGGGGAGGGGTTAGGGGTGGGTTCGGAGCATGGATCTGTGGGGTTGGTCCGTGGAGTTCCAGTAAAATGTATTAGATAGATGAAATATAGGAGTAATTTGTTTATGTGAGCTACGTGTTTATATAACATATATTATATAGAGTATACAGATGTAATATGTTATATAACATATAATATATTACCTATAATATAGAGATGTAATATTTTATATAACATAATATATAACATATAATATATAATATAGAGATGTAATATTTTATATAATATATAATATATAACATATATAATATAGAGATGTAATATTTTATATAACATAATATATTACATATAATATAGAGATGTAATATTTTATATAACAAAATATATTACATATAATATAGAGATATAATATTTTATATAACATATAATATATAATATAGAGATGTAATATTTTATATAACATATTATATATAGTATACAGATGTAATATTTTATATAACATATAATATATTACATGTAATATAGAGATGTAATATAGATTATGTGTTATGTAATAAATTATGTATGTTGTATATTATATATAGTATATAATAGATATTGTTACTATATATAAATTATATAATGTTATACAGTTATATAAGGAAATATATAATATATATAATTTATACACAAATCTAATTTATAAAAGCTATATATTCATATAATATGTTACATATAATATATAACATATATGTAATATAGATTATATTGTATAATTATTATATATATATCATATATCTAATATATATTATAATATATTAGATACATTTTATTATATAATATATATTTATTGTATATATAATATATATTATATAATTATACATATAGTATATAATATATATTATATATATTATATATCGTATGATGTATAATATATATAATATATATTATATATCGTATATCATATATAATATAATATATTATATATAATATATTGTACAATTATATATAAAATATATAATATAATATATATAATATAGTATATTATATATTATTTAATAAATTATATATGTTGTATATTACATATAATATATAATAGATGTTATTACTATATATAACTTGTACAATCTAATTATATAATAAATTATATAATAAGTTATATAATATATAATATATATGCTACTTATACTATTATATACTATATAGATATAATTTATATAGTATATATGCATATACATATATGTAATTTTTATAAGCTATATATTCATATAACATATATTACATATAATAATATAGTATACAACATATATGTAATATAGATTATATTATGTATTATTTAATAAATTAAATAGTGTATGTTATATATATATAGCATATGATATATATTATATGTTATTACTATATGTGTTATGTAATATGTATATATAAAAATTATAGAATATATAGGTGTATATATATATAAACTACATTAATTATGTGTACTTTATGTTATATGTAGTATATATTATGTGTTCCTATATATTATATATAATATATGTTATTACTATATATAGTAATATATGTGCTATACTAGATATGTACAAATATGTATTATATAATTATTGCACAAATATACAATTATATGTTGTATATATTATATGTTATATACATTATATATGGATAAATATAGTATATTATATATACTCTGACAGTATATATTTATATAATCTATATATATGTAACATATTATAAAATATATAATATATGATATATAGTTTGTAAAATTAATGTGTTTATATAATATATGTTTTATGTGATATAGTATATGTTGTAATATATAATATTATATATTACATCTTATATATTATATAACATATCAGTATGTAATACAATTAATGTACAATATTAATTTAGTGTAACAATTAATAATCATTCTAATGTACCATATTTGAAGTAATTTCCATTCCCTGTGGGTTTCACCCCCCGGGATGTCCGGGACGAGCTGATCCTCCCGGGCCCAGCCCCTTTGGAGCAGTTTGTCCCAGACCTGCCCCGTGTCCCTGTGGGCTGTGCTCCCGTGGGGCAGTTCCACGCTGGGCTTCCCACCTTCCCTCCATCCCATGCTTCCCACCTTCCCTCCATCCCGTGCTTCCCACCTTCCCTCCATCCCGTGCTTCCCACCTTTCCCCCACTGTTCCCGTGGGGCAGTTCCATGCTGTGCTCCCACCTTCCCTCCACCTGTTCCCGTGGGGCAGTTCCATGCTGTGCTCCCACCTTTCCCCCACTGTTCCCATGGGGCAGTTCCATGCTGTGCTTCCCACCTTTCCTCCACCTGTTCCCATGGGGCAGTTCCATGCTGTGCTCCCACCTTTCCCCCACTGTTCCCGTGGGGCAGTTCCATCCTGTGTTCCCACCTTTCCCCCACTGTTCCCATGGGGCAGTTCCATGCTGTGCTCCCACCTTTCCCCCACTGTTCCCGTGGGGCAGTTCCATGCTGTGCTCCCACCTTTCCCCCACTGTTCCCGTGGGGGCAATTCCGTGCTGTGCTCCCACCTTTCCCCCACTGTTCCCATGGGGCAGTTCCATGCTGTGCTCCCACCTTTCCCCCACTGTTCCCATGGGGCAGTTCCATCCTGTGCTCCCACCTTTCCCCCACTGTTCCCGTGGGGCAGTTCCATGCTGTGCTCCCACCTTCCCTCCCCCTCCTGGCTCTGGCTCAGCGGGCTCTCCTCGCAGGGACCTTCGGGGAGTGCAGCTCCGAGGCCGAGGTGCAGACCTGGATGAGGTACAACATCTTCCTGCTGCTGGAGGTGGGGACCTTCAACGCCCTGGTGGAGCTGCTCAACATGGAGATCGAGTGAGTGCCGCGGGAAAGCACCCTGGGAATGGCTCGGGAGCAGCCTGGCAGGGCCCTCAGCTGGGTCCTGCATCCACCAGAGCAATTCCCAGCCTTCTGGGTGGGTGTGGAACATAGGATTAGACCTGATAAATCCAGTATTGTTATTGGATTTATATTAATATATAAATATTTATATTATATTTATATAATATAAATATAGAATATATATTATATATTATATATTTATATATAAAATATATATTATATATAATTATATAATATATGTAATTATATAGAATATTTATATATAATATATAATATATATTATATACAAATATATTTGTATAAGAAAATACTATATAGCATTATATATAATGTAATAATTTATATTTATATAAATATATTTATATATATTTTATATATAACATATATATGAAATATATATTTTATATATATAAAGTATATGCATATTTTTATATATAAATATATATTTTTATATTATAGATATAATATTTTTATATTATATTTATATAATATTTTTATGTAACAGTAATATATATTACATACATATAATTTCTGTTGTGTTTCTATAATAATAATAATAATTGGTTAAGTCCCGAAGTCCCTCCTCCTGTGAGCAGGGAATTCCTGGCAGCGGCGTCTCTCCCGGAGTTGCCTCTGGCACGTGGGATGCCCGTGGCAGAGTCCAGATTGTCCCAGATTCCCCAAACTGCCCCGAATTCCCACTGGGCTGTTCTCCCCCCGCAGCAACAGCGCGGCGTGTTCCAGTGCCGTGAGGAAACCCGCCATTTCCCTGGCTGACAGCACGGACCTGAGGTATGGAATGGGAGCTGTGGGGCTGCAGGGGGGCCAGGCTTTTCCAGGAGCTTTGGGGAGCTGGGACAGGCCCTGGGGGGCCAGAGCTCCGTGAGCATCCATGGGTGTCCCTCGTGCTCAGCACAGCAGGAACGGGGCAGGTCGGGGATGTGAGAGCAGGAAAATTTGGGAAAGGAGATTTTTTTCCAGCTTGGACTTGGAGAGACCTTTTCCCTGAGCACTGGCATGGAATCTGGATCTGGTGTGGGCTGAAAATGCTGGAAAAAAATCAGTTCAATTCCAGCATATTCCAGGAGGAGCAAAATCCTTGCAAACATCCACCATCCACCTCGTCCTCCTGCAAACCCAGGGCTATTTTTCCTGGTTTAGAACCCAAAACTCCCTGAAAATATTCACAATTCACCTCATCCTGCCAATCCAGGGCTGTTTTCCCTGGTTTAGAGACCAGAAATGTACCTGCAGGAGCACAAACATTACCAAGGCAACTCCAGCCCACCTCCTGCATCTCCATCCCGGCATGCTGGGTGCCAGCAGTGCTTCCCAAACTCATCCCAGCTCATCCCAAGCCTTTTTTTCCAGGGTGCTGCTGAACATCATGTACCTGATCGTGGAGACCGTGCGCCAGGAGGCCGAGGGGGACAAGCCCGAGTGGAAGAGCATGAGGCAAACATTCCGAGCGGAGCTGGGTGAGGATCCGGAGCTCGGGGGGGAGCTGCCAGGCCTGGGGAGGGTCAGCGGGACGGGATTTGCCTCCAGGCCTTGGTTCACAGGGACTGGCAGCACTGGGTTGGTTTCTGCTCAGCTTGGAAGGGTGAGCAGGAGGAGCCATCCAGCCTTTCCTGCTGCTGGGTGCTCTCTTCCCAGGAAAAACATGGGGCACTGGGGCTGTTGTTTCCTCTGAACGCAGAGGTGAGAAATGATGGAGGGTCTGAGGCCTTGGAGAGGAGAGGGATCTGTCTGGGGTGGGATGGGGGTCTCTGAGCTGGTGGGGATGAGAACAGGGATGAGGAATTCCTGGATAATCCTGCTGTGTGGTTGCAGGAGCCCCCCTGTACAACAACGAGCCCTTCTCCGTGATGCTCTTTGGGATGGTGACCAAGTTCTGCAGCGGCCATGCTCCGCATTTCCCCATGAAGAAGGTGCTGCTCCTGCTCTGGAAGACTGTGCTGGTGAGGAGAGGCCATGGGATATGGGATGTGTGCTTTGGTGCTTGGCACAGGAGGGAATTCTGCCCTTGGATCTGGCTGTAATTGCTCCGTCCTCTTCTGGTGTTCAGTTTGCACCTTATTAAACCCAATCCCAGGCTTTCCCCCGTAGAGAAGTGTTGGATGTTGGTATCTGGAGCTGGGTATCGAGGATGGACCCAAAGTGAGATCCCTGATGGGATCCAGGAAGGGGAAGCTCTGGACACTCCAGTTGTGGATTCCTGGACACCCTCCTGTCCCTCCTGCCTGTCACAAGGACAAGGGGGGCACAGGGGCAGGCAGCTCCTGTTTTACACCCTGGAGAAGGATTTAGGCCTCCCAGGACAGGAAGGACATGGAGGGGCTGGAGCGTGTCCAGGGAAGGGAACAGAACTGGGGAAGGGTCTGGAGCAGGAGGAGAACTGAGGGAGCTGGAAAGGGTCTGGGCACTAGGAGAACTGAGGGAGCTGGGGAAGGGGCTGGAGCAGCAGGAGAACTCAGGGAGCTGGGGGGGCTCAACCTGGAGAAAAGGAGGCTCAGGGGGGACCTTCTGGCTCTGCAACCCCCTGACAGGAGGGGGGAGCTCCCAGGGAACAAGGGACAGGAGGAGAGGGAACGGCCTCAGGCTGTGCTAGGGGAGGCTCAGGTTGGACATCAGGAGGAATTTCTTCCTGGAAAGGGTGGTCAGACCTTGGCAGGGGCTGCCCAGGAAGGGGCTGCCCAGGGAGGTTTGGAGTCCCCACCCCTGGAGGTGTCCAAGGAAGGGCTGGCCGTGGCACTCAGTGCTCTGGGCTGGGGGACAAGGGGGTTACGGTCACAGGTTGGACTTGGTGACCTTGGAGGGCTTTTCCAACCTCCAGGATTCCATGATTGTGATTGTGGAGAGCAGTTTTGGGAAGGGCAGGGGGAGCTGCCCTGGGAGCCCCCACGCTCAGCTCCGGGGGTCCCTTGCAGTGCACCCTGGGGGGCTTTGAGGAGCTGCAGAGCATGAAGGCGGAGAAGAGGGAGATCCTGGGGCTGCCCCCGCTCCCGGAGGACAGTATCCAGGTGATCCGGAACATGAGGGCGGCATCGCCCCCGGCATCCGCCTCCGACCTCATCGAGCAGCAGCAGAAACGCGGCCGCAGGGAGCACAAGGTGGGGACGGGGACAGTGGGGGGTGACAGCAACGGGGGCAGGGACAGTGGGGGGTGACAGCAACGGGGGCAGGGACAGCGGGGGGTGACAGCAACGGGGGCAGGGACAGCGGGGGGTGACAGCAACGGGGGCAGGGACAGCGGGGGGTGACAGCAATGGGGGACAGGGACTGCGGGGGGGTGACAGCAACGGGGGCAGGGACAGCGGGGGGTGACAGCAACGGGGACAGGGACAGTGGGGGGTGACAGCAACGGGGGCAGGGACAGCAGGGGGGTGACAGCAACAGGGGCAGGGACAGCAGGGGGGTGACAGCAACGGGGGCAGGGACAGCGGGGGGTGACAGCAATGGGGGCAGGGACAGCGGGGGGGTGACAGCAATGGGGGCAGGGACTGCGGGGGGGTGACAACAACAGGGGACAGGGACAGCAGCATGGGCGTGGTGACACCAATGAGGGGACAGTGACAGCAATGGGGGTACGGTAACATCAGTCAGGGTGTGGTGACATCAGGGAGGCATGGTGACATCCTCAAGGGCATGGTGACATCAGCGAGGTAATGGTGACATCATCGAGGGCATGGTGACATTAGTGAGTGCATGGTGACATCACTGAGGGCATGGTGACATCATCGAGGGGATGGTGACATCAGTGAGGGCACGGTGACATCAATGAGGGCACGGTGACATCACTGAGGGCATGGTGACATCATCGAGGGCATGGTGACATCACTGAGGGCATGGTGACATCACTGAGGGCACGGTGACATCAATGAGGGCACGGTGACATCACTGAGGGCATGGTGACATCATCGAGGGGATGGTGACATCATCGAGGGGATGGTGACATCAATGAGGGCATGGTGACATCATCGAGGGCATGGTGACATCATCGAGGGGATGGTGACATCAATGAGGGCATGGTGACATCACCGAGGGCATGGTGACATCAGTTAGGGGATGGTGATGTCATCGAGGGGATGGTGACATCAGTGAGGGGATGGTGATGTCATTGAGGGCATGGTGACATCATCGAGGGCATGGTGACATCATTGAGGGCATGGTGACATCATCGAGGGCATGGTGACATGACCGAGATCTCTTCCAGGGGCTGGGCACTGCCCTTGGAGCAGGCCCATTCCCTGGATGCTCTGCCCCCCCCAGGCCCTCATCAAGCAGGACAACCTGGACGCCTTCAACGAGCGCGATCCCTACAAAGCCGACGACTCCCGCGAGGAGGAGGAGGAGAACGACGACGACAACAGCCTGGAGGGGGAGACCTTCCCCCTGGAGAGGGATGAAGTGATGCCCCCCCCCACCCAGCACCCCCCCAGCGAGCGCATCACCTGCCCCAAGGGGCTGCCCTGGGCCCCCAAGGTCCGGTGAGTCCGGGGGGAGCCGGGCAGGGCTGGAACGGGGTCGGGAAAAGAGGCTGGATGTTGGGAATCTCAGTAGGGATGGAGGAAGGGGTTGGGGGCGGGGTGGTCACTCGGGTGGCTGTTTTTTGGGGGGATGGGCTGGGCATCATCCCTTTGTCAGGCTTTTCCCTGGGGCTGGAGCTGTGACATTCCAAGAGGGATGGGAAGATGTGACTCTTACCTTCCCCCTTGGCTGCAGGGAGAAGGACATTGAGATGTTCCTGGAGTCCAGCAGGAGCAAATTCATCGGATACACCTTGGGCAGGTGGGGCCAGGACCAGCCGGGGGGGGTCAGTTTGAGGGGCTTGGGGAGAGGCCAGTTTGGGGGGGCTGGGGGAGAGGTCAGTTCTGGGGCTGCTCTTGCCTCCATGTAGCAGCAGAAAAGTCCTGGGGTCGCTGGCTCATGATCCCTTCCCCACCCCTGGGGGTCCCTGTTCCACCCCTGGGGGTCCCTTCCCCACTCCTGGGGGGTCCTTCCCCACTCCTGAAGGGTCCCTTCCCCACCCCTCAGAGGTCCCTGTCCCACCCCTGGGGGTTCCTGTCCCACCCCTGGGGGTTCCTGTCCCACCCCTGGGAGTCCCTTCCCCACCCCTGGGGGTCCCCACCCCTGGGAGTCCCTTCCCCACCCCTGGGGGTCCCTTCCCCTGCCCCGGGTGCCCAGCTCTGCTCCCAGCCTGGCTCTGTCCCTCCCGCAGTGACACCAACACGGTGGTGGGTCTGCCCCGGCCCATCCACGAGAGCATCCGCACCCTGAAGCTGGTGAGTCCATCCAGGAACTCCTGCAGTCCCTTCCCCAGCCCCTCCTCCCAGCACAGCTCAGGAGAGGGTTTTCCTGAGCCACCTCCCCCTTCCTCAGCCCTGTGGTGGGAGCAGCCTGAAGTTCTCATCCCATCCCTGCTCTCCCAGGCTGTCCAAGCCCCTTCCTTAGGGGCTGCATCCCTTTCTTCTTCCCATCCAGCGGGGCTTCATCCCTTCCTTAGGGGGCTTCTTCACTTCCATAGGGGCTTTATCCTTTTTTTGAGGGGCTTCATCCCTTCCTTAGGGGGCTTCATCCCTTCCTTAGGGGCTTCATCCTTCCTTGGGGAGCTTTATCCCTTTCTGAGGGGTTTTATCCCTTTCTTAGGGGCTTTATCCCTTCTTGTCTTCCTTTGCTCCTGGGATTGTCCGTAGCTGAGTCCAGCAGCTCCCACCCCGCCCATGAACATGGGCCACCCTTGGGACAGGGATCCAGGAGGGGTATTATGGGATGGTGGGAGCTGGGGGGGCTGTGCTGACCCCCCTGTCCCCCTGCAGCACAAGTACACGTCCATTGCCGAGGTCCAGGTGCACATGGAAGATGAATTCCTGCGCTCCCCACTGTCTGGAGTGAGTGTGGGATGGGATGGGGTGGGATGGGATGGGATGGGGTGGGATGGGGTGGGATGGGGTGGGATGGGATGGGATGGGATGGGATGGGGTGGGATGGGATGGGATGGGGTGGGATGGGGTGGGATGGGGTGGGATGGGATGGGATGGGATGGGATGGGGTGGGATGGGATGGGATGGGGTGGGATGGGGTGGGATGGGGTGGGATGGGATGTTTGCTCTGCTGGGGAGGGGTTTCTCTGGGCTGAGGGTCTCCAGCCCTTGGGATCATATCCCAGGACCAGGGCACTGGTGGAGGTTTTCTGGTCTCTTCTGACCCCAGGGGGAAGAGGAAGTGGAACAAGTCCCTGCTGAGATCCTGTACCAGGGCCTGCTGCCCAGCCTGCCCCAGTACATGGTGAGCTGGGAGTACTGGGATCCTCTGGGATCAGTGCCCCCGTCCCTTTCCAGTGGTGCCTCCCAGGTTTATATCCCTATTCCTGCCCCCTGCCCCCATCCCCTCTCCATCTCTCCCTGCTCCCCAGATTGCTCTCCTGAAGATCCTCCTGGCTGCAGCCCCCACCTCCAAAGCCAAGACAGACTCCATCAACATCCTGGCAGACGTGCTGCCGGAGGAGATGCCGTGAGTGCCCCGGAGCAGAGGGCTGGGATGGGGTGGATAGGGAAGGGAGAAGGGGACAGGAGAAACCAGGAAGAGTTTGGGTTGGGACTCCCTGGGTGATGTGACCCTGCCCTGCTGCAGGAGCATGGAATCATGGAATGGTTTTGGTGGGAAGGGACCTTAAAGCCCATTCCACCCCACAGGCAGGGCCACCTTCCACTATCCCAGGCTGCTTCAAGCCCCATCCAACCTGGCCTTGGACACTTCCAGGGACGGGGCAGCCACAGCTTCTCAGGGAATTCCCTCCCAGCCCCTCCCCCCCTCCCGAGAAGCAGTTCCTGCAGTGCCCCCCCCGTGCCCCCAGGACCACGGTGCTGCAGAGCATGAAGCTGGGCGTGGACGTCAACCGGCACAAGGAGATCATCGTCAAGGCCATCTCTGCCGTGCTGCTGCTCCTGCTCAAGCACTTCAAGCTCAACCACATCTACCAGGTGAGGTGGTCTGGGGTCCTCCCACCCCCCGGGGGGGATTTGGGCACGGGCAGGACCCCCCTGGTCCCCATTCACCTGCTTTTCCCCTCCCCAGTTCGAGTACATGGCCCAGCACCTGGTCTTTGCCAACTGCATCCCGCTCATCCTTAAGTTCTTCAACCAGAACATCATGTCCTACATCACTGCCAAGAACAGGTGGGGGGAGCTGCTCCCCTGCATCCCTCTGGGCTGTGGGGAGGGGGCCCTGCTTCCTCTCCCCTCTGGAGCCCCTCCCTGGGCACAGGCACGGTGGGAAGTGCCCACCACGGACAGTCTCCAGTGGGTGGGAGGTGGGGTCTGCATTGCCCCCCAGGCCAGGGGGGTGTGGGAGGGATCAGTGGGGGCTGTGGGGGATCAGCACAACCCCCCTCTCCTTCCTGCAGCATCTCTGTGCTGGACTATCCCTACTGTGTGGTGCACGAGCTGCCGGAGCTGACGGCCGAGAGCCTGGTGAGTCCGGCTGTGCCAGTCCTGGGGGGCTCCCCGGGGGAAAGGGGGGCTCCCCCACCCAGCCCTGGCACCCTCTCCATGCTCCTGGGGCTTCTGGGGAGTACAGCACATCTATGCTGGGGTCACTTCTGGGCCCCTCAGGACAAGAAGGATATTGAGGGGCTGGAGCATGTCCAGGGAATGGAACAGCTGGGGAAGGGTCTGGAGCAGCAGGAGAACTGAGGGAGCTGGGAAGGGGCTGGAGCAGCAGGAGAACTGAGGGAGCTGGGGGGGCTCATCCTGGAGAAAAGGAGGCTCAGGGGGGACCTTCTGGCTCTGCAACTCCCTGACAGGAGGGGGGAGCTGGCGGGGGGGGGTCAGGCTCCGCTCCCAGGGAACAAGGGTGATCAGGCCTTGGAAGGGGCTGCCCAGGTGGAGTCCCCATTCCTGGAGGTGTCCAAAAATCTGTGGATGTGGCACTTGGGGACATGGTCAGTGGTGGCCTTGGCAGTGCTGGGGGATGGTTGGACTTGGTATCTGGGAGGGCTTTTCCAACCTTACCAATTCCGTGACTGGGTGATTCCATGCCTGCATACTCTTTGGACAAGCCCAGCCCAGCCTCTCCCCATCCCTGCTCCCTTCCCTTGCCTGACCCTGCCCATCCTCCCTGCAGGAGGCCGGAGACAACAACCAGTTCTGCTGGAGGAACCTCTTCTCCTGCATCAACCTGCTGCGCATCCTGAACAAACTGACCAAGTGGAAGCATTCCCGCACCATGGTGAGGGCTGGGAATGTTCTGGAGCTCAGCCTGGCTGGACTGGGATCTCACTGAGGGCCTGGGCTGTGGGAACACCCTGTGGCAACCCAGCCCTTGGTGGGGAGGGAGAAGCGAGTGAGGGGGGAGGGTGTTGACACAGGACCCCATCCTATCCCATGCCATCCCATCCTACCCATCCCTGTCCCACCCATCCTACCCATCCCTGTCCCACCCACCCCACCCTATCCCTGTCCCACCCCATCCCACACCACCCCTGTCCCACCCGTCCCTGTCCCACTCCTCCCTGTCCCACCCTATCCCTGTCCCACCCATCCCTGTCCCACCCCATCCCACCCCACCCTATCCCTGTCCCACCCCATCCCTGTCTCCCCATCCCTGTCCCCCCATCCCTGTCCCCCTGTCCCTATCCCCCCTGTCCCTATCCCCCCCTGTCCCTGCCCCCTGTCCTGTCCCCCCGTCCCTGCCCCCCATCCCGGTCCCCCCCGTTCCCTGTCCCCCCCATCCCTGGCCCCCCCCGTCCCCGTCCCTGTCCCCCCCATCCGCTCCCCCCGGCCCTGTCCCCCATGTCCTCCCCCCCCCGTCCTGTCCCCCGGTCCCGGTCCCCCCCGTCCCCGGTCCCCCCCGGGTCCCCCCGTCCCTGCCCCCTGGCCCTGTCCCCCGCCCTGGCCCCCCCATCCCTCCCCCCGTCCCTGTCCCCCCCCGTCCCTTCCCCCCATCCCTTCCCCCCCATCCCGGTCCCCCCATCCCTTCCCCCCGTCCCGGTCCCCCCCATCCCTTGTCCCTGTCCCCCCGTCCCTGTCCCCCCGTCCCCCCATCCCTGTCCCCCCATCCCTGTCCCCCCGTCCCTGTCCCCCTGTCCCTGTCCCCCGTGTCCCCGCAGATGCTGGTGGTGTTCAAGTCGGCGCCGATCCTGAAGCGGGCCCTGAAGGTGAAGCAGGCCATGCTGCAGCTCTACGTGCTCAAGCTGCTCAAGGTGCAGACCAAGTACCTGGGGCGCCAGTGGAGGAAGAGCAACATGAAGACCATGTCGGCCATCTACCAGAAGGTTCGGCACCGCCTCAACGACGACTGGGCCTACGGCAACGGTACCTCCCGCCCGCCCGCGGCATTCCCATGGCATTCCCATGGCATTCCCGCAGCATTCCCATGGCATTCCCGCGGCGTTCCCACGGCATTCCCGCGGCGTTCCCACGGCATTCCCATGGTGTTCCCGCAGCGTTCCCGCGGCGTTCCCATGGCATTTCCGCGGCATTCCCACGGCATTCCCATGGCGTTCCCGCGGCATTCCCACGGCATTCCCACGGCATTCCCATGGCATTCCCGCGGCGTTCCCATGGCATTCCCACGGCATTCCCATGGCATTCCCGCGGCTTTCCCGTGGCATTCCCACGGCATTCCCACGGCGTTCCCATGGCATTCCCGTGGCATTCCCACGGCGTTCCCGCGGCATTCCCGCGGCTTTCCCGTGGCATTCCCACGGCATTCCCACGGCATTCCGATGGCATTCCCGCGGCGTTCCTGCGGCGTTCCCTTGGTGTTCCCACGGCATTCCCGCGGCATTCCCACTGCAGGGGCTGCTCCGGGGCTCGTGCGCATGGGGTGGGGCGACCTTCACCAGTTGACCTTGACCAGTTGACCTTGACTGGGTGCCCACAAAGCTGCTCTTCCCAGCCTTTCCCAGCCTTTCCCAGTTCTTCCCAGCCCTTCCCAGCCCTTCCCAGCCCTTCCCAGCCTTTCCCAGCCTTTCCCGGTTCTTCCCAGCCCTTCCCAGCTCTTCCCCAGCATTTTCCTGGCCCTTCCCAGCTCTTTCCCAGCCCTCCCTAGCCCTTCCCAGCTCAGTCAGGCCCAGTCCAGCTGAGCCAAACCCAGTCCAGCTGAGCCAGACCCAATCCAGAGGTCTGGGATGCAGGAGGGATTCCAGGTGGAGGCTTTGCAGGGCTCAGGGCTGTGCCAGATCTTGGGACTCCCTTTGGCTGAACAGCTTGGGTTTTGCCCTAAATCAGGCTGGAACAGCAGGTTCAGTGCCCTCCCCATCAGGGTTTAGGAGCTGGGCTGAGGTGACATCCCATTATTTTGGGACTGTTTTTGGCCCGAGGGGTCCAAACCAACAGCGTCTCCTGTTGTTGATGCGGTGGAGCTGCCGTGTCTGCCCTGGTGGGGACCCACAGCCCCCTTTCCTTTCCCGGGGGCTTTGGGCTCCTCCCTGAGCTCTTTTCTCTCTCCTGGCAGACCTGGATGCCCGCCCCTGGGACTTCCAGGCGGAGGAATGTGCCCTCCGTGCCAGCATCGAGCGCTTCAACGCGCGGCGCTACGACCGCGCCCACGGCAACCCCGAGTTCGTGCCCGTGGACAACTGCCTGCAGAGCGTGCTGGGCCAGCGCGTGGAGCTGCCCGAGGACTTCCAGGTCAACTACGACCTGTGGCTGGAGAGGGAGGTCTTCTCCAGGCCCATCTCCTGGGAGGAGCTGCTGCAGTGACGGGGACATGGGCGCGGGGCGGGGGCAGGGAGTGGGGCTGGGGGTGTGTCTGGAGACCTGGGGGGGTTGGGAAGAGGGTGGGGCTGGGGGGTCCTTGCCGAGGTGCCATCCTGCCCCTCTGCCCCGTTCCAGGCTCGTCCCGCAGCTGAGGGTGGGGGGCTCTGGTGCCCCGGGGGGTTCCCGTCGGGTGAGGGGGTCTGTGCCCACCCTGGGGTAGATCCCCCCCACCCCAAGGGCAGTGCCCCCCTGGGATCTGCCCATCCCTGGGCAGGGATGTGCCCCCCCGGGCAGATTGACCCCCCTTGGGCCGTGCCCACCCCTGAGGTTGCTTTCAGGGCCACCTCCCTCCCGGTGCCCTCTGCAGCCCAAACAGGGGGGCAGTGTGGGAGGGGGTCCCTCGCGTGGGGCGAGAGGCTGGCCCTGCCCAGCCCCTCCTGGGGGGCTCTGGGGGGCCAGGGGGGGTGAGCTGTATATAAATTATATATATTTGGTGATATCTCTGCCCTGAGTGTGCCCAGGCTCTGTCTGTGTCCCCACCCCGAGCTGGGAGGGGGGTTCTCATCTGCCCTTGTCCCCGTCACCTCTCACGTCCCACGGGGGTCCTGACCTGTCCCCAGAAGGTTTAATGTTCCCCTTGCCCCCACTCTGTTGGTTTGGGGGGTTGGTGGCCTCGAGGATGGCAGGTCCCCCCCTGTCCCATTCCCTGAGCCCTCCCCAGCTCTGTCCTGGGATTTCTGGCACCATCCTGGTGTTCCCACTGGGATTGTCTCTGCTCCCAGACACCCAACCCAGCCTCCCCAAAGCATGGCCTTGCCAGAGCTCAGCCTTGCACCTTGCTGGGCCTCAGTTTCCCTGGCACAGGGGCATCTCCCAGGGATGGAATCCTGAGGGATTCGCCCTGGTTCGAGGGAGGGAAGCTGGGACAGCCCCAATTCCCACCCCATCCCTGTGGGACAGCTCAGGGCTGAGCCTGTGGAGCTCCAGGAGTGAATCCAGCCCTAATGGAGACAGCAAACCCCATTCCCAGAGCCGACCCACGATCCAGGTGGGAATCTCCCCCCTCACCCCCCCCAGACTCTACAGCAGTGCCAGAGCCAGAAATAACTTATTACAAATGTGTTTTATTGCTCAGAAATGAAGACCCGGATCCCCCCTGCCAGGAGGGGGGTGGGATGGCCCAGGGGAAGGGGGGCATCCATGGGGGGCACCAGGCTGTGCCAGGGGTGCCAGGTTTGGGCTGAAAACCTTGGGGTTTGGCCCAGATTGGGCTGGAGCAGCGGGTTTGGTGCCTCCCCAAGAGAGGGTCCAGGTGCCTCTCCAGGGTTTCCCCCCCAGTCAGGATGGGGCAGGGTGGCATCCCAGTTTTGGGGGCAGTTTTGGCACTTGGGGTGACTCCCCCCAGGACCCCCAGAGAAGATGAAAGAAGTTGGATGCAATGAGGTGGCCCCCCTCCACCCCCCCAGGACTGGCCATACAGGTACCCCCCCTAAGAGCCCCCCCAAAATGGGGAACATCCCCCAAATGACCAGTTGTGCCCCCAACACCCCTCTTGGAGCACTTGGGGGGTCCCATCTGGGGGGATTAAAGCACCTCCCCACCTCTTCCATCCAAGGGGTAACAGGTGACCCCCTCCCCAGGGAAACCGGCTTCAATTTGGGAATCTTTACCCTCTCAGCCCCCCCCCATGGATTTACTGCCCCTCCCGGGGGGCTCCCCCTGCTCCAGGAACTGGGGCTGTGCCAGGGCTTCCCCCCAAAAGGAGAGCAGAAAGGGCTGTGGTGGTTGGAGGGGGGCTTTGGGGGCTCCTTGAACACAGCTCTGCCCCCAGGAACCCCCCCGAGCACCAGTAACTGTCCCAGTCCAGGGGCCCTTCCCAGTATGGGACTGGAGTGGAAGAGCCCAATTTCTGCCATTGCTGGTTGCATTGGGAGGGGGGTGAGCAGCCAAACTGCAGCTGGGGAGGGGAGAGGAACCCCCAAAACACCCTGTGTCCCCTGCCAGGGGGGGTATCTTCCCCCCCCCGTCACAGTCCCCCTACCCAGGGCTGGGCCCCCCCCCAGCCTGGGACACAGATTTGATGGGAGGGGAGGGGGCTGCAAAACCCGCGGGAATCTCCATCAAACCCCCTTCACTGAAGGTGCTTGGGGGGGCTCGGGGAGCCACTTTTGGGGGCCTGAGCTGCCAGTGCCAGCCCGGGGGTGGGGATGATCCTCTTCCCTCCCCACAGCCCCCCTTTAGCTCCCCCGGTGCTGCAGCATCGCGCTGGATTCAGGAAAACTCCCGGAGATCGGGGGGTGCAGGGAGGGGGGGAAGGTGATCCCACCACCCCGCTCCCAATTCCTGGCGCTGCGGGGGGTGGGGGATCCGCGTCCCTCCCCCCGGGGGATCAAGTGGCCCAGCCCAGCAGGTTCCCGGCCCCCTCTTTGCTCTTCATCCTCAGCGGCATCAGCGCGGGCGCCTTGTAGTCGTGCTGGGGGGGGGGCTCGAAGGGGCGGGGGCCCAGGGCCGGGGGGGGCAGCCCGTGCAGGGAATAGAGGCCGTTGATGGCGGGGGGGGCGCCCGGGGAGGCGGGAAGGGCCACGAAGGTGTTGCTGTGGGCGGGGGGGGGATACGGGGCCAGGCAGGGGGACGGGAGGGGCTCGGCGGGCAGGAGCCCCGGGGGGCTCGCGGGGCTCGGCCACAGGTTGTTCTGCAGCTGAAAGAACCAGAAACGAGCCCAAAGTGAAATGGGGGGGGGGAATGACATCCCCTCAGATCCCCCTCATCCCACCTTGAATCCTTGTATCCCCTGAGCTCTCCTTCACACCCCACTCACTCCCTCTCACCCCCCCTCGGATCCCTCTCAACCCTCTTTGGATCCCCCTAATCTGCCCTTGGATCCCTCTTACCCCACCCCGGGCCTCCCTCATTCCCATTTCAGACCCCCATCAGATCCCCCTCATCCCTCCTTGCCCCCCCATCCCCCTTCAGATCCCCCTCAATTCCCCCTTTGGATCCTCCTCATTCCCATCCCTTCATCCCTCCCTCAGATCCCTCTCAACCTCCCTTGGATCCTCCTTATTCCCCCTCGGATCCCCCTCATCCCTCCTTGGATCCCCCTGGGATCCCCCCACCCCCCTGGGATCCCACTCACCTCCCATTGGATCCCCCTCGGATCCCCCCCAGCCCCCCTCGCCTTTTCTCTGTTTTAGGGCCCTGGGGGGGTCAGACCTGGTTGAAATGTTCCCCCCGGGACAGTTTGGCCTCAGGGGTGTGGGTGAAGCTGAATTTTCAATTATTTTTACGCTTTTCAATATTGGGGGGGGGGAAGGGCAGTTCTGTAGAAAAGGGGGGGCAGGAAGCACTGATGGGTGGGAGAGGCTCTTAAGGGGGGGACACCACACCCCAAAACGTGCCCCACAGGGCACAATCCCACGGGAGATGGACTGGGAAGCAGCAGCATCTTCCTGCGTGTGGAAAAATGTCCTTTTCCCTCTTTTCCATCTAGGGCCACCCTTTTTCCGAGGGTGGAGGGAACCGCAGGGCCCGTGGGGGATGGGGAGGGGGAAGGGCAGGAACGGGTGATGTGGGACACCCCCGGTTCAGTGGGATGAGCCCCCTCCCCTGGGAATGGGGGACGCGGGGCCGGGACTTCTCTCACCTCCTGGATTTTCCCGTAACGTTCCCGTTTCCGCCACTTGGCCCGACGGTTCTGGAACCAGACCTGGGGATGGAGGAGGGGGCTGAGGGGTGGGGACCCTCCCCCTGCTCCCCGCAGCCCGTCTGCCGCGATCCACGCTCCTTCCCGCCGGGAAAACGCCTGGACACGGAGCCGCCTCGTCCCGGGGAACCGGAGCTGAGCGCAGGGACCCTCCCCGTGCTCGGTGTTCGAGCCCAGCGGCCTTTTCCTCTACAAACACCGGAATCGCTCTTATCCCGCAGGGGAAACCATCAGTCCCGCTCGGTGAGTGGTCCTTTTCCCTCCCTGGCGCTTCGGAGCCTTGTTTATCCCAGATTTTGCTGCGGAACGAGGTGGTTTTGGGGTCCCGATGTCCCTCCGTGCTGGGGCGGGGACTGGAGCTCACTGGGGGGGGTCTCTGGTGCTCACTGGGGCAGGAGCGGCTCCAGCGGCGTCTCCCGGGGAGGAGGAAGGAGGAGATCGGGATCCTTGGCTCGGGGCTCACGTGGTTACAGGTGATTTCATCCAAATCCACCCCAAATCCAGGCCCCGGTGGGCGCGGGGTGGGTTCGGGCTCCGGGGGCACATCCCGTGCCTTGTCCCCGCTCCTGCCCCCGGGAAGGGCAGTTCCCAGCTCCCGGTGGGAGCTCCCTGCCCTCACTCCCTCCCTTCTGGGTGCCTCCTCCAGACTCCTCTTCCCACCTGGAGCCACAACCCCCCGCGGAGACACTTCTGGAAGCAGCTCCCGGCCAGTGCGATGCCAGCGGAGCCCGGGATAAGGGTCGGGCTCGTCCTGCCCCATATCCCAGGATGTGCCACCCCCAACCCCATCCGTACCGAGCTCCCAGGGTCCCTCCAGGGCTGGAGGAGCTGAGCTGGGGAGGGGGCTGGGAATAATGGATTCGGGCAGGGGGGATGGTCCGGGGGCAGGTTGGCAGCGACCTCCCAGATTTTGGCTCTTCCCACCCCTGGGGTGCCGGAGAGAGGGGAGAAGGGACAGAGTTTAGAGGCGACCAGCGCCCACATCCCAGCGGTGGGTGATGGACACACGGAGAAGGATTTCCCATCTGGGATTTAGCATAATCCTGGGAAAAACAGCTTCTACCTGAGCATGGAGGAGGGAAAAACACCTTCCAGCTCTGCCTGGCAGCACCCGGGTTGTCCATTCCCAGCCCTCTGGAGCCAGGGCTCCGTTCCCGTACCTGCACCCGGGCCTCTGTCAGGTCTGTCCGCAGCGCCAGCTGCTCCCGGGCGTAGACGTCGGGATAATGTGTCTTCTGGAAAACCTTCTCCAGCTCCTCCAGCTGGAACGTGCTGAAGGTCGTCCTGTTCCTCCGCTTCTTGCTCTTGCTCTTGCCCAGGGGCTCGGGGAGCTCGGGGGCCCCGTGGTCCCGCAGGGCACCCAGAGGTGCTGCCAGCGGGCACCCCAAATCCCCCGGGGCTTTGGGGGGGGCCCGGCAGGCTCCGGGAAGCATCTGGAACCCACCTTTGCAGCCCTTCTCACCTGGGGGGGAGGCACAGGGGGAGGGGGTGTCAGTGGGGACAAGGAAGCCAAGTGCTCTCCGTGCCACAGCCCCATCCCATCCCTTATCCCGAGGGACTGGGATACAGCTCCCAGAGAAAGGGGCTCGGTACGGACATGCAGCAGGGCAAATCCATCACTGGGGAGGGCAAAATCCTGCTCGAGGTGGGAGAGGAGGGCAGGAAAAGCCCCCCGAGGGTGTGGGAAGCCTGCACGGAGCAGCGGGGGCTCAGGGACCCTCCGGAATGTTGGGGTGGGCAGGGGGCAGAGGAGGTGGGCACGGGGTTGTCTTGCAGACAGGGCTGAACTCGCCCTGTTCCTCTCCTGGTTCCTCCTCATCCCTCTCCTGCTCCCTTTCCGCCCAGGGCAGAGCCAAAGGACCCCCAGCTCTGGGGGGATCCAGCCCCCCACCCTCGAGCTTGGTTCAGGGGGAGCGGCCGTGCCCCCGAGTCGGCACTTCCCTGGAGCTGCAACTCCCGGGAAAACTCTTGGAAAGGGGTAAAAATTACCCCCTCGCCTTTTTGCTGGAGAAGAACTCCCCTCCCCCGGGGATGAGGGCAGGAAATTTGGGGGTTCTCCCCTTCCCCTCTGTGCTGCTGCACCTCTGGGCTGGTTGATGGAAAGGGATCAAGGTTCGGGGGTCACCCTTGTCCCCCCAGGGGGGTTGTTTGTCCCCCTGAACTCGGCGGCTCCGGGGGACTCCGGGGGCTGTGGGGATCCCGAGGAGCTGAGCCGGGAAAGGGAGAGCTGAGGGGGAATCGGGCATGGGGGGAATGGTTTGGGGTCCCCAGCAGCCGAGGAGACACAGGGAAGGAGACAACCTAAAAATGCCGGGTTTGCCCTGATCCCACCCCAATCCCCGGCTCCAGGGATTTGAGATTCCTGGGGGAGTGGATCGCTGGCCCCCTCGGAGGGGCAGGATCAGGAAAATGCCGCCTTTGGAACGGATCCTCCTTCCCAGCCCTTTAACCAACATCCCGAAGGAGCGGGGGAACGGGGTCCCCATCCCTGCAGACCCCACGGGGGCTCTGCACCCCAAAACCAGCCCCCGCACCCCCAAAACCAGCCCCTGCACCCCAAAACCAGCCCCTGCACCCCAAAACCAGCCCTCACACCCCTAAACCAGCCCCCGCCGCGGCCTTTTCCGGCCTTTCGGTTTTGATTTTTGGTTGTTTCCTAATTAAGGCAATTTGGGGGTTACGGCACAGCCGAGCCCGGGTCCAGCTGCTTTGAATTAATGGGTAAATGGAATCTGGGGGGGGGGGTTGGTGGGGCGATCGCTCCCCGTCCCTCTCGGTACTGACCTGTCCCTGTGCCTGGTCATGGATAACGGCGAAGGGATGAGGCCAAATTCCCGTTTCCTCCCCGTTTTGGCCTTCAAAGGGCTCAGCCGGAGGGTTTTAATGATAAAAAACAAGTCCCACCAAAGAGCAGAGCAAAGGCAAACCCCCTCCAGTATCACCAAAATTAGGGAAAATATGACCAAAATTAAATGCCGCTGCACAAAGCATCGAGTTTGGGTTATTTTTTCCCCCTTTCCAAAGGCAACATGGAGCATTTCCGAGCGGGTTTTGGCATCAGAGACAAATAAATACCCAGAAAGAAGGAATCGGCAGGAAGGAGCGGGATCCAGGCACGCAGCTAAATAAACACCGTGGCACAGGGGGACAAAAGATGGGAAAAAGAGAAGACAGAGATATTCCCCCCCCATCTCCTTCCTCGTCTGACACCCCCGGAAAGATTCGGCGGCGCTGGGGAAGGGGCAGCTGGGGAACAGCTGCACAGTTCCTGGGATAACGGGAGGGGAAAGGAGAGCTCAAAGGGATCATTAGCGAAGGGATGGGGGCACGGAAAGGGCTCCGGGAACGGCAGCAGGTAAGTGCTGCGGCAGCGGGGGATCATCCCGCTATTCCCGGTATCCCCAGCCCGGTGTTCCCGGGGCGTTTTCTGCCTGTTCCCCGCGGCGGGGGGGCTTTGCTGGGTCCCAGCTGGTTCCCATTTCCCCCGCGCCGCTGCCTTTTGCTTCTTATATTAAAGCGAAACGGGGGATAAAAGGACCGGGGGGTCCCGGAGGAGCCCCCGACGGGCCCGGCCGGGACAGTGCGGGGAGAGCCTCGGGGATGAGCCCGGTCCTACCCGAGCCTGGAGAGGGGAGCGGAGCTCCAGGACCCCCGAGCCGAGGGGAAGTGGGAGCTCTGGAGCTCCAGAGCCGGGTACCGGGGAGCCCTGAGGTGCTCGGGCACCGGGGAACTGGGATTGCTGGAGCCCCGGAGTCCCGGGAACCGGGTGCTCTGGAGCCCCGCACCCGAGCAACAGGGAACCGGGAGCGACGGAGTCCCGGGCCCGGGGGACTCCCGTGCGCTGCCAGCCCCGCTGTCCGGCCCCCCCCCGATCCCGGAGCCCCCCCGGTTGCTGCCGCCGGTCCTGCCCGGTGGGTCCCGCGGACGGGAAGGGGCGGCCGGGCGCGACTTTCCAGCCTCCTCCGGGGAACGGGGCCGTTCTCTGTCCCCGGGAACGGGCACCGACCCCGGGAACGGGCTCTGTCCCCGCCGCTCCCCGCCCGGGCCGGTCCTGCCGTCGCAGCAGCGGGGCCGAGTCTGTCCCGCCGCTTCTTCCCCCCTCGTTTCTGGAGAACAGGAACCATCCCGGACCCCCCCGCTCTCTGTCGCGACACAGTCCCGGCCGCCGACACTCGGCAGCACCGGCCCGGCCTTTGCCGGCTCCGGCTCCGTCGGGGGATGCTCTGGCGGTCCCCGACGGGGCCATATCGCGACAGCGGCCGCGCCGCTGAAGCCGCGGGGGATCGTGTCGGCGACGGGACCCTCGGGGTGGGCGGTCAGGGCGGGGGTCCCGGCAGAGCCCGCGGGCGGGGCAGAGAGGGGCGAAGAGAAGCAGAAGGGCCGGGAGGGGCTCGGCGGCCGCGCCCCCCCCCCACCCGCCGCTCCCCCGGTACCTGCGGCCCCGGGCGGGTACGGGGGCTTCCCATGGACGGCCACGGCGGGGGGGCCCGCGCTGGAGACCCCCGGGTAGCGGGGCTGTGCCCGGGCCGGCGGGCAGCGGGCGGGGCGGGGGCTGAGCGGCGGCGGCCGCCGGGGGGGGCCCAGGGCGAAGGCGGTGGGAGGCCGCGGGACCCCCGGAGGACCCCCGGGCCGGCGAGGCGGGGGGAAGGCCGGGCAGCCCGGAGCCTCCATGGCGCAGGTTGGAGGGGACGGGGACGGGCGGCGGGAGCGGATTTTGTGCGAGGGACCGGGAGGAGGGGGACGTGGGGGGTGATGGGGAGGGAGGGATCGCCCAGCAGCCCCCCCGGCCCGGACACCCCCACCCACCGCACCCCCCAGCCCACCCCCCACTCCACAGCCAGTCACGTGCGTCCCAACCGCGGCGTTAACCCTCTAATCCCGAACCCACCCCCACCCCGGGGTCTCTTTCCCGGGTGGGTCAGACCCTCCATCCCCAGCGCAGGGGCCGCAGGAGGAGCTCTGCTCCCCCTTCCCAGTGCTCCCAGTGTCTCCAAGCTACAGGAAACGCCCAGGGCCCTTCCTTGCTTTAAAACTCCATCCCTGGCTGCTGAGAGCTGCAAGAAATCCCAGCACGGGCAGAAACTTCCATTTTTCCGACACTCTCTGGATTATTTTCCCCTTCCCAAGGTCTACTGGACCCCTTTACATCCTTTCCCTCCCCAGAGCCGGGGCTGAGGACTGGGACGAGTTGGTTCAGGGATGATTGTTAACCCAGGACATGGAATCCAGACCTGGAATACGGGATTCAGGGATGGTGGTGACCCTGGGACGTGGGATCCAGAGACAATTGTGACCCTGGGACAAGGAATTCAGGCAAAATCATGACCCTGGGATACAGGATCCAGAGATGATGGTGACCCTGGGACATGGGATCCAGGGATGATGGTGACCCTGGGACATGGGATCCAGGATCCCCCAGTGCCCTTGGAGCAGGAGCTGGGCTCTGCTGGGCTGGGGGCTGGTTGCTCCAAGCACCAAGGAGGTCCCATCCTGCTTCCCATATGTCCCTGTCGTTGTTCCCATGCCCCAGGATTTGGATCCCCTCATCCCAGGATCCTGACTTTGCCTTTGGCAGTGGGCACTGTGCTGGGACAGAGCAGATCAGAGCTCACCAGGAATCCTTTTCCCCCTTTCCTGCCCCATTTTGCTCCTCTGCTCCCCAGGACTGGATGTTTGGCTCGTTTGGGGTGAGGGGACGCAGTTTTGGGGGGGTTGTGCACAAAATAAGGGGCAGATTTGGCATTCAAAGCCTCAGAGAGGACATTAAATGAAGGGCCTGGAGAACTGGGCAGAAATCTTGGCTGAGGGGAGAAGTTTTACCCTCCATTTGCTGTTTTTCCCTGGGCACAACAATTTTAGCTTGTCCCTGGGCATCATTCCTCGCTCCAGCTCCAGGAAAAATGACCCTGCAGGTTTGGGGGCTGCAGGGCAGGGGATGAACCAGGTGGGAGCAGCAAAAAGAGGTGGAGGAGGAGCCAGCAGATCCCCGAGGTGTGATGATAACAGAACAACGGGACAAAGCCGACCATAAATAACATTATCACTTCTATCGGCGCTGCCGGGGCAGGGCTTTTATCCTGGCACCGGGAACACCTGGAATTAGGAGACAATCTCATTTCAAAGAGTTCACGATAGAAATATAATGTCAGGGGCTGAGGGTCATGTGATGTTGGAGTGTTGGAAAAATTGGTGGAATCCCAGGAGTGGTGGATTTGGGGTGTAAATCACAGCTGGATTTTCCAGCCTCTGCTCAGGGAAAGAAAAATCTTGGCTGGTTGCCCAAAATTATTCTTTTGGAGTCCTTTGAGGGGCTGGTTCTGCACAGGGGGGTCTGAGAGGGCAGTGCCCCCTCCTCACCCCCCCGGGGCATCCCATGGCATTCCCTGACTGTGGAAATTCCCTAACTGGAGCTGCCGGGATTTTTCCTGTTTTCCACTGCCCACAGCTCCCTGTGTGCTGTAAACTGCGGTTAAACTGTACTGGGAGGCCTCTGGCCCAGCACAGATCATTAAATATCAATAAACATAACTCCTGGAAAGGCTGATTAGTTTTAACTCCTGTTTTTTTCCTGGCATTTAAGGGGATTTCGGAGCAGGATGAGTCCCTCCACGCCTGGCAGTGCTGTGGAGCGGGACAGGCTTTGGGAAGGGCCGGTTTTCCAGGGTGGAGGGATCACTGGGACCCTCCTGGGCAGGTGGAGAGCTCTCAGGCAGGTGGGGGTTGGGGTGTTTGGAGCTGAAGTCAGCACAGGGTTCCTGAGATTCTGGGGAGTTGGTGTCGGTTCCTGGAGCTGCCGAGGAATTTGGTCCCTTCCCTGGGCGGGAGGAGCACCAGGATTCCAGGGATCTCCCTCTGAACCTGCCACCAACCCTCTGCTCTGGATGAGGCCAGGGGGTCTCATCCTCCTGGATCTGGGGATGGATATGTTGGGTGCTTTGGGACAAGGCTGGAAGGTGGTGTCAGGATGGGACTGAGCAGGGCAGGGCAGGTTCCTTTGCCGTGGACCAGCTTATCTGTGGGCAGAGGGTGATCCCACCCATTCCCGGGCTCAAAAGCTTCCAGAGAAACTTTTCACATCCCGGTGTCCGACTCCGACATCTCCATGAGGGAAGAGCTGCTGGGGTGGCTCTTGGATGGAAATGACCTTTTGTGGCCCAATTTTAATTGGATTTACCACCAAATGCAATTAAAAGTGGCGTCACCAGAGCCACCAAGTGCAGCAGGAGGACTCCAGCGGGATCCTCGCAGGGAAAACGCTTCCTGCTTTCGGTTTCTCTCTTGCTCGTGGACAGGAGGAATTTTTTTACTCTCTTTGCATCCCATTGGTTTTCCCGACCGTCCCCAAGGATCCCAGGGAGCTGCATCTCCTCCCCTGGGGTCACGGGGTGCCCTGGAGCTCTGCAGGAGGCCGGGAGGGTTGGCAGAGCTCTGTGGTTTGTAGGAACATCCCTGCACAGCCGAGATTTCCCTGCGCCACCCGGAGCCTCGGGAATGCTGGAGAGGGACTGGAGCAGTGCCTGACCCAGGGAATGGGCTCCTCCTTCCCTAGGGACACTTCTCCCTCCCAGCCCGAGGGCTGGGAAATGTAGATGAGGACCAGCATCGTCATCCAGGTCCAATTCCACCCCCCGGGCTTTTCCTCCAGGAGGGTGGGGTTTATTATTATTATTATTATTTTTACAATGATTTTTAGCAGTTTTGGGGAGAAATCCCGTCCCTGGAAGTCTGTGGAGGAAAAGCTGTGGGTTCCTCTGGAGAACAGGGAGGCAGCTGAGCCCCACGTGAGCTCCAGGGGCCAGGGACAGTCGGGGGACAACTGTCCTGGTGGCACTTGGGCT
Organism: Pipra filicauda; assembly: GCF_003945595.2. NCBI lineage: Eukaryota > Metazoa > Chordata > Aves > Passeriformes > Pipridae > Pipra > Pipra filicauda. The sequence goes on along the minus strand of NW_024104240.1, from coordinate 1,536,369 downwards.
CCGAGGGTCCCTCCCTCCCGCAATCCCGGCCCAGGGGTTTGGGATGTTCTCCAGCTCTGCTGCTCCTCTCAGTCCCAGGGGAAAAAATTCCTGGTTCTTCTCGGCCTGGTGAAAGACAAAAGGAGCCGGGACAGCACACAAAGGCCGTTCCCGTGCCCCTGAAAGGAGGAACGTTTGGGGGATGCCCGGGAGGTTCTTCCCGGTTCGTCCTCAGCCTTTGTCCGTCTGCACATCCCAAATATCCCAGAAAATCCTCCAGTTCCCGAGGTCCAACTCATCACAGAGCTTCATCCCAAGCTGCAGCTTGATTTTGCTCAGGAATGTGCTTCTTGATGGCAGGAAAAATGACTTGAAATAATAAATATTTTGGTAATGAGGGGAAACAATAAAGCCATTTTTATACGGATTTATTAATATAAAATATATATTTATATAAAATATGTATTTATAAGTTTGTTATATTTAGATAAAATATACTTTTATATACAAATGTAGACATTTGTATAAAATTTATATAAAATATACGTTCCTATAAAATATACGCTTTCTATAAAATGATACATTTTTATATATAATTTATATTTTTTTTTTCGGTTGGTCATAACCCTGGGTTGTGTCAGGGAGTGGGAAATGGAACTGGAAACCCATCGGGATCACGGAGCTGGGGCTGGATTTGGTATTTCATGGAATGACCCCAATTCCAGATCCCACAAAAGCAAAAGTACAAACACAAAAATCCCCCCGGGTGGTTTCACGATGCCCCCGGACACACCCGTGTCTTACACACACAAATCTACGTGTGCAGATTTAAAGCTGTCATTTAGATACAATTTAAGTATTAATATTTTATTATTGAATACATTAATACAATATATTAATAATTTATGGATTTTTATATATATCTTTTTATATAATGCAGTATATATTTTATATATATATCTACACAGATTACGTATTATTAAATGTACTGTATTTTATATGGTATATTCTACATACTGGATTGCACTATGTTAATTAGATAATATTAATTACATTCTATTTTTATGTTATATTATATTATTTTCTAACATCTGTTTATCCCTGGAAACATTCAAGGTCAGGTTGGAGCAACCTGGGATAGTGGAAAGTCGAAATGGGAAGAGCCTTAAGGTCCCTTCCAACCCAAACCATTCCACGGCTCCATAATTCCATAATTCCATATACACACATTTTTATATATAAATATACGCCTAATTATTATTTTATATTGAAATATTAGTTCGTATTTATATAAATACATCTATTTATAGCCACACTGATAATTTAATCCCTCGCAAATGTACATTATAATTTTGCCCACAAACACTCTATTCCCACAATACTTCGTGTTTTCAGCGCAGGGGACACTAAAACCCTGGAATTTTGTGCCTGGATGGCAGAGGGACGCGGCTGAACATGTGGGGATCACATGCAAATCATCGCACAAATCCCCCCATTAGTACAAATATATTATATTTGTGGAGTTTCCACGTCCAGAGGCACCGAGGACGGACCCCCCAGCGCTGCAAACGGGGGGGATTTTTCCCGGGAAACGGCGAAAATTCCTTACGGATTCTAGTTTTAGCAATTTTTTTTTTTTTTTTGTGGTTGCTTTTCGCGCTGTGGAAACCTCGACGTTCCCGTTTTCATCCCGGCCCCGGCTCCGGAGCCGCGCTCGGTGTCAAACGGGGGCCGCGAATTAACGATGGGAAGAACGAGCGAGGGCTCGAACGCCGGGAAAAGGAGCGGCGGGGCCGGGATTTGTCCCGGCGGGAACCCCGAGCCTCGGCGCTTTTGTTTCCCGCTGCGTTCCAAGGAGTCTTCCTTTGAATTTCAAGGACTTTCCTTTGCATTTCAAGGAGGAAATTCCGATGAAAATAAACATTATTTTGGCTCGACTCAAAGCAACGCGAAAACTACTTTTTTTTTTTTTTTTTTTTTTTTTTTTTTTTTGGTCGCCGCTGGATAAAAATTCCAAGCTTTCCCAAATAAACGTAGTGGCCTTTTGAGGAGCTGCTGGAATAAATCGGTTTAATTCCCTCGGGCTACTTTAAAGGAGGATCCGGCTCCGTCTTCGCACTCAGCGGGTAATTTGGGCTCATAAACTCGGTTTTACGCCGCGATCCCTCCATGGATCCCTTCTCCCGTCGCCGTCCTGGAACGCCGGGATGGATTTTTTTGCTTTAAAAAAAAGAAAGATTTGTGCTTGAGCCGTGCGGGGGAATTTCAGGCTGCTTTGGGCAGTGCTTCAGGATGCCAAATTCAGGCTTGTTTTCCTTCCAGCTGCTCCAAAAACATGTATTATATAGAAAAAAAAAAAAGGGTAGAAATTAAGCCTGGAAGCGGCAGCGAGTTGGGATTTGAGAGACGTGCTGGGCTGGATGTGTTTTTATGCCATTAATCCCAGTAAAAGTCGTGTAACTGGGAGCAAAACGGGTCTTTTGACTCCTAAAACATGTGATAGCACTTGGAAAAATCAGGCAGAAATGGAGGGATTAAATGGAATTTATCCCATCTATGATTGAAAGGAATTTATTCCAGTATTTGCTTTGCTGGGAAGTGGTAGGATTCGAATCGATTCGAGTTTTTAATTTTAGAGTAGCACTGAAGGGTTGTAAATCTCAAATATTGACATTAAAAAAATGGGATCACTTCGGACTTAAGATCAACATAACCAGGAGCAGGATCCGGCCCTGGGTTAACACAGCAGCTGGAAAAATGGGTGTAAATCGGATTAATTTGGGTTTTATTGCGGATTTATGCTTCCCATGGGATGTACAACAGCCCGGCTGGGGGGAATTAATTCCCGGGGGGACGTGTGGAAATTTATTCCCTCGGGGGGAATTAATTATTGCCTTCATTGGTGCAGGGCTGGGCTGAGCGTCCTGTTGGATCCAGGTTTCCGTGGGGTCACCCCGGGCAGGGTTCGGTTTTCATCTGGAAAATGGTGGGAATGGGGGGAGAGAAGCGGACGGGAGGTGCTGGTTCGGGAGGGGCGGCGGGGGGTTCGCTCCGGGCCGTGCAGGAAGGGCCGAAACACTCTCCGAGCCCGGGAGGGACCGGGAATAAACCCGAGCCTTTCCAGGAATCAGCTTTGCGGGAGCGAATCCGCGCGGCTCCGGCTGCCCCCGATCGCCGGGATGGTGGAGCGGGCGGCTCTGCATCCCGGTTCCCAAGGGGGAGCAGGACCCTGCCCGTGCCTGGGGACATCTCTGCCTGTTCCCCCCGCTCCGGGGGCTCATTCCACCCCCAGCCCTCCCGAATCCCGGCCGGCCCGGGAGCCGAGCCCGGCGAGCCCGAATCCCCGCGGTGAGGGCCCCGATCCCAGTCCCGCTGCCACCGAGGAATTCCCTCGCAGATTTGCGAGCGGAGCTGGACAAAGCCCTTCCCCTCCCCGGGGGATTGATGGGTTTATTCATCCCATCCCCTAATGAGCCACTTCCAGATCCCAGTAAATCATACGCACCGGGAAGGGTGAAATCGTGCTCCATAAATCAGATCTGAGGCTGACAAGGACTCCCCGCATCATTATCCCGGCGAGTTTCGGAGATCCCAGGTACCGCCGCCTCCTTTGCAAATCCCAATAAATCTGGGAGTAATCATTCCCGACAGCGAGGCAGCAAAAGCACCGGAAAACATTTTCTTCCCTTAAAATGTAAATGGAAAATTTATTGCGGGGAAAGAAAAAGGTTTCTCCGGAGAGTCCGTAACAAGCAGCGGTGGGAGCCACTCCCCGGGGGACGGCATCGCCTTGGGATTTCTGGGAGAAATTCCTTGCAGCCCCTAAAAATTAGGGAAGATGTTTCTTTTTCCTTGGGGCGAAACACGAGGAAAAAAAAAGCGAAGCCAAGTGTCTCCAGCGTGTCCTGAAAGGACAGCGGAGCCAACGTGCCGGAGTCTGCTGCCTTCTGGTTTGTGTTTAGTCTTTGGGAAAAAAAAAGAATTCCCCCCCGCACACCTCCTTTTTCCTTAAGGGGAGATTGATTTTATTAACTGGCCGACACCTGAAAGTAATCGGCATTTTTTTGGTGGCTGGTGGCGGGAAAAGGAGCCGTCCCTGGGTTTTCTCACTGCTCTTGCTCCTGATGGATGTGGAGCGGAGCGGCCGCGGATGATCCAGATGCTCCAGTGGGGTGGTGGGTGCTGGATGTGTCCTTACCCTCGCGGTCCCATCAAGGGGACACCCCCAGCACTTCCCTTTCCCACGGGGAAACTGAGGCACGTGGCCCTGGCACAGGTTGCAAATCCCCCCCCTCCAGCCCTTCCGTGGCTCGTTTGTGGGTGGATTGGGAATGTTGGGCTGAAGGAAGGCAGGAGAAGGGAGGTCGGCCCCAAGAAACCCCCTTCGTGCATTCCAGGGGCTGTTTCTCCCCCTCACCATGTGCTTCCCACCCCTCCCAGCCTTGCAGGGAGATTTGCTTTCCCAAGGAAAGGAGGAGCGGGAGCTCTTGTTTTCCCATAACAGGATTGTCCCTGTCAGGATTTCAAGGGATTTGGGGATGTTTGGACCTGTCAGGATGAATGAGAGGTGGGGGAGCTGTGTGGAAACCAGAGGGATTGTCAGGGATTCTTCCTTCCCACCGACTGGTTCCAGCTGCCCCTGCTCCCAGCGTGGACGGGTGGGATCAGCCGGGGTGTGTGAGGAGCAGGGAATCCCGGGAAGGAGCAGGGGAAGGGGAGATTGGAGTGTCCAACAGCTCAGAGCAGTGGTTGGACGGGCATTCCGGATGGATGGATGGGGGGATGGATGGTGCAAAGAGGGGGATGAAGGCTGAGAATAAGGCAGGAGCTGATCCCAGAAGCATTTCAGTGTGGATATGGTTGGGAGACGCTTCTGCTCCGAGTGGTTTGGGTTGAAGGGCGAGGCCATCCCGTGGGACACACGTGGCTGGGGGGACCCTGTCCCTCAGGGCTGACCTCGGTCCTGCAAAGCAAACTCTGCTTTTGGCTTTCCCTGAGGGGTTTTGTCCCCAAATCCAACAGGAATCTTCATCCATGGCAATGGATGAGCCAAAAGGAACCAAACCCACCGGTGCCGGCAGGGACGTGGGACAGTTCCTGGGAGCTGAGAGGCCACCAGTGGGGACAACCCCATGGCTGCAGTGGCCAAATCCACGCCGGACAGTGGGATCCCCCAAACCATTGTGTCCCAGGGTCCCCACAGTGACGGGGTGAGGGCAGAGCAGCCCTGCTGCAGGGAGAGGGTCAGAATTCCTGGCTGCCGGGTTCCTCCCCACCTCTTGCCCCCTGCTCAGGCCCCTCCTGTGACCTCGGGAGGTTTCCTTGAGCTGGGCCAAGGCTGATAAGGGGAACCAGAAACAGCTTTGACCTTTCAACTGCAAATCTCCCTGCCAGGAGCCTCAGGCAGTTCCGTGGCTAAAAGGCCCCTTGATAGGAAACAAAACCTGTGCCATTGAACTTTGAAGGAATTCCACCCCCAAAAAAACCTCTCTGGGGCCCAAAGAAAGTGCCCCTGAAGGGCACCAGGTGGGTTTAATGCTGGTGAGGAGGGGGCCAGCACATGGGAGGTGTGGCAGAGGTGCTGTGCACTGACCATCTGCACTGTTGGTCTTCTCTCCCGGTCTTTTTCCTTCTCATCTCTCGTTCCCATTTGGCTGCTCCTCTCACCCCAGGGGACCCACTGTTGGAGTGCAAAGATTTTGGGAAAACTGGGCACCTCCTTTGCTCTTCTCTGAGAGTGAGAGACTTTACCTCTGCCAGCTGCAGGACTGGGGAGGGACAGACCCCCTGTCCAAGGCATGGAACCAGATGATCTTTAATGTCCCTTCCAGCCCAAAGCATTCTGTAATTCCATAATTTCCACGGATACACGGCATGCCTATGGAAGCAAAGCTCCATCTGTGCTCTCTTTCCCACCCCAAAGCAGAGCAGTCCCTGGTGAAGGTGTCCAAGCAGCCGTGCCCACAGGGACATTCCCTGCTCCAGGCTCACACCCTCTGGCTCGTGGCTGCACTGGGAAGGTGAGGGCTGGAGCTGTTGGAGCTCATTAATTTCTTTGAGCGAGTTAATTGGTAAAAACACAACAGCAGGAGATGTGGCAGCTCTGGGAGGGGAACGTGCTCCGAGGGGATCGGGCAGAGGTCCTGCTTCCCAGTGGATGTTTGGATCCTTGTAAGTGGATTAAGGATCCTGGGGTCACATTCCCGTCACTGGAGGGCTGTGTGTGAGCCCCCGGGGTGGAGGAGAACAGTGATACATTCCCCAAATACCTCCTCTTTTGGTTTCCACTTGAGCTGTCCCATGCCTGGGGTGTTTATCAACAACAGCTCCTCGGAGCTGTGGCAGGTGATGGAGAGCCTGAATCCCGCAGGATCAGGCCCTAAACAGCAGCAGGTTCCCCATATTGCCTCCCTCACCAACCCTGTGTTTCCCCTGCTGTTGCTCAACCCCATTAAGGGGATCTGAGCCAGTTCAAAGCCTCGGGAGCAGCGGGGGGGAAAACCCGGAGCAATAAGTGGAGGCGACCTCTGCCAAATTGGAGAAAGAGGTGCCTTCCTCTCGCTGCCCAAACAGCCCACAGCATTTTCCCATTAAACCTCGGTGCCCAGACCAGTGGGAGAGAAGGAAAGAACCAGGATCAGCCCTTCCTGCATGGAGACAAAGGTGAAAAGCTCCTGGAGCTGGGATTGCAGAGTCCGCAGCCGCCCCTGGAGGGATGACCCAGAGAACTGAGATCCCAGGATGTGAAGCCTCTGGGAAAGTCAACAAATTCAGGTAATTTGGGGGAAAGTGAGTGTTTGAAGGTGTTGGTTCCGGGGAAAAATGATACTGGGGGCTGGATACCACATTCCTCGTGGGAAATGGGCTGTTCTGGGGGAAAAGTTGATTTGGGATTGTGTTTTTTGATGCTGCTTCTTCTGAGCATCTTCAGAGGTGGTTCCCCATCCCAGCAGAGCCCAGAGGCTGGAGGGAGGAGCTGGAACAGGAACCCACATTGAGGAGCGAGCTGGGGATGGACCCCCCCAGAATGGGCACTGGGGGGGACATGGACCTCTGGGTTTGGGGCCTGGGGGGACCCTGTGCTGTGGGAGGCTCTGTACGAGCTGTTTTCACTGGGGCACAGCTTCAGAGATGCTCAATTTTAGCAGCTTAAGCACATTTGGGTGCGAAGCTGTTAATTTGGGTGATGCAGATCCCGCACACCCACTGGGATCGAACTGCCCCTTGAGCAGGATCTGACCTGCACCAGCAACTCCCCTTCCCTCCCAGCAGCCTCTCTGCCTGTCCCTCCACCCTCCCCTGCTCTGGGGGTTTTCTCCCAGCCCCCTTTTTGGGAGGATGTTGCTCGGATGAGAGGAAATGCCCCCTGCCCCCGCCCCCCCCCCGGGACACGTGTGACCCGTGGGATGGGGTTTAATAGGTCCCAGGCACAACATTCCCGTGGCAGCTCCTTCCCTTCAGGTCCTGGGGGGAATAAATCCAATAACCTCACCCAGGGCACGAGCTCAGGGAGGTTTTCCCTGGAATTAACCCCCCCTTCCACCGCCGCACGAGGAGTCACGGCTGTTATCCCAAATCCGGAGGCGCCGGGGGGGGAGGCAGAATGACCCTCTATGTGCCTCCTATCCCGAGGGGCTGGGAAAGGGTTATCCCATCCTCTCAACTCAACTGGAGCCAGGCCTGGGGACTGGGAAGGTCGATGTGCAGCAGGGAGGGGCGAGGTGGGGGCAGCAGCTTTTCTTTGCTCTCCGTCCCCCGGCACTGCGGGGAGGGCAGGGCACCAGGAGGGGATGCTCAGGGCAGGATTCCAGCACCCCCCTGGATTCCACGGTCCCTGAGAAGGTTTTTGGCAAAGGAAGGCACAGAGGCTGCCCTGTGTCCCTCCAACTGGCAGTAATTTAATTACCTCCCTTAACTCAGACCCCGCGTGGGACTCGCTGACCCTGGGGAGGCTGGATGGTCCTCCAGGCTGAGCCCCATCCTTGGATTCCAGCAGGGCCGGCTCCCAGCCCAGCCAATTCCCTGCATTCATCCCCCTCTACTCTTACCCATTCACACAACCACTCCTGGCTTTATCCAAGGAAGGAGTGAGGGCTGTATCTACCCCGAGAGAGGCTGAAAGGGCAGCAGAAATGCCCTCCCTGGGTGGAAACAAAGAGCATTTCCTGCAGGAAAGAAAATTCCTCTGGAATCAGGTGCAGGATTTGCTTCTTACTGGGACACCCCCCCCTCGATGGGACCCCGTGTGCTGCAAAGCTCCCTTCCCATGGGGCAGCTCAGTGGGACACAATGAGCTTTGGGAGGAGGTTTTATTCCAAGGATTCTGCCAGCCCTGCAGGAATGCCAGAGGGCACCTGGAGGCAGAGCCTCTGTGTTGCAATAAACAGGGAGCAGCTGGATGTGTTGGGAAGATCCTGATGGAGGGGCTCAGCCCCATCCTGAGCTGCTGCAGTCCCTGGGATCGGTGACTCCTGGGAAAGAGCTGCTCCTCCTGTTTGGTTCTGGGTTTAGGGCGCAGGCTGAGGGATAACAGGATGTGGCGTCGGGACTTTGAGGGTTCTTTTCTTGGAGGCTCCCTACAAACACCTTTCCTCCTCTCTCCTGTCACAGCAGCTGGCAGAAGAGGAGGAGGAGGGTGACAGGGCCCAGCACAGGCTCGTGTTCTCCCCACCATCCATCCTCTTCCACTCATCCACCCCAGGACCCGCGTGGTGACTCCAGCAGGCAGGAGGTGAGTGCTGTGCCCTCCCCAGCCAAGCAATCCCCAGGGATAACCCCCAAAATTCCGCCCTGGGACACACCCCAGTATGTTCTACCCAAGCAGGGTTGGTGACCCCAAAGGGACCTGAGCTCTGTGCTGTCCTGGCAGCTGCTGATCCAAAGGCATCAACCTCCCAACCCCATCCTGGCTCCCAGGGCCTCCCATCAGCCCCAATTTCCTCCAGCCCTGGTGATAAGAGGCTGTTCCTCAGCCCTGGAAATCTGACCCCCCGCTGTCAGGGAACACAGGTCCTGGGGGACTGGGGAAATGTGGCTGAGAATGAGCAGATCTTGCTTCTTTCCCTCCTTCCCACTGCCAAAAATCCCTTTGGAGGATGAGTGTGGCCTGAGTGCTGCTCACTGGGATCCCCCTGGGCTGCATCCCCCTGATCTGAGCTGGATTCTGTGGGTTAAAAGCTTCCACCTGCACCACTGGAACACCCCAAAAACAACTGGGTCCTCATCACGTTTCGATGCCCACCTGTTTTTTTAGGCTTTGTTCCGGTTGCTGAATCCCAGGGACTCGTGGATCCCACCTGAGTCAGGGATGTTCCCATCCTCTCACCCCCTCATTTGGGGCCTGGCCTGGCCATGCCCAAAATTAGGGAGTAAAATCTCTCTTCCAAGCTGGTCTGGGAGCACATCCAGGGGGCTGTGGGTTTGCCTGATTAAGGGGCTGGTGGGATACTGGTTTTACTGGCCTGGGAGGGGCTGTCTCATAACACACCAGCCCTGCAGGTCGTGGACCCGAGGAGCTGAGTCATTCCACTTTATTTATTCCCATCTTTCATCCCCCTGGGTGTCCCCTGCCTGTGCTGTGATGCCCCTCTGCTCCTGAGGGCTTTCTCCCCCCAGCTGCTCTTGGGTTTGGGGTGAGTTTTCCCCCTGATTTTCAGGTATCCCTGTGCACTCTGACCAGGTGTTTCAGCCTGGGGGGCTGCACATCCCAGACCTGACCACAACGGAATGAAACCATCTCCAGTTTCTGCTGGAATTTATTCAGCTCTGGCACTGCTGGTCCTGGGGGACAGAGGGAAGCTGCTGAGGCAGGAAAATCAGACACCTCCCAAAATCCACCCTGCTGTAGACAGTGCCCTGCTTGGAGGTCTGCGAATCCAGAGCTGATCCATGCCCAGAAATCACACTAATTTAATTTCTAGATTGGTTCATCCCTGTGCCAAGCACTGCAGCGATTGAACTAAACTGATTTTCTCGAGGAATTCCTTGTTTGGGAGTGCTGGAGTCCTTGACTCTGCTGCCAGTCCCCTTGGGCAGTTTGATTCCTCGAGGCTGGTTGTTCCCATGGGATTGTGCCGGGGTTAAAGAGCCAGATTTCACCCCGAAGGATGGGAGCCTGGAGTAGGTTTGTCTTGCCTCCCCTTGTCAGATGTGCTTGGCCCTGTCCCCATTCCAAAGGGTCTGTGCGAGGGCTGGGGGGTTATTTGCAGCCCCGGGACTGAGTGGGGAATTTGGGATCTGTATCACCCTCTGTTCGTGCCGACAGAGCCCAGACAGGCACGTGAGCCCAGGACGAGCCCACTGCGGGAGAAATCCTGGCTGAGCAGCCAAGACCTTAATTTTTTCCACCCAAATAAAGTCTCAGCCAGAAAACGGGCTGTCTCCAGGGCAACGGCGATGCCTCGGAGCGCGGGAGCGCCGGGATCCCATCTGGGATTCCTCTGGACCAGCCCCGGGGTGAAACGACTGCGGCACTGACTGCGGGCTCTGCGTGGAGGGGGTGGCAGAGGGGGTGGCAGAGGGGGTGGCAGAGGGGGTGGCAGAGGGGGTGGCAGAGGCTTGGGGGGTCTCCCGAGGCTCACGGAGATGCTCTACTGCCACACTGCCATCTAGTGACAACGGGACCCGGGATAGGGACGGGCCGTGGCACTGGCCCCGGGTGGGCCCCTCTGGATCCTCCCTGCTCCTCCCGGGGCTGGAGGCGGGAGCAGAACCGTCTTCTCGCGGGAAAATGGGTTTCTCTGTCGCGATCAATTCCTTTCCTCCAAGGACAGAGCGTTTCCCTGATGTCCTTCCCACAAAACCCATTGCAGGCACCTGCCTGGGTCAGGTTGGCATCGCTGGAGGGGACGTGGCTTCTCCAGCCCTGAGTGTGCAAACACCACCTCGACATCTCCACCTTAGAAACTCCCCTTTTCTAAAGGACCTGACGGGGCCGAGGTGCCTGTGCAGCTTTGGCTGCAGGTTCCCAATTCCCTCCGGCACCTCGGACATGCCAGAACATCCCAGAGCATCCTCCTCCTCCTCCCTCATCACCGCAGTGAAATTAGTTAATGCCTTTAACATAATTAACACTAAACTGCCCAGCCCTGCAATTTCTCCTTCCAGCTGCCCATTAATGTCTCCCTCTGGGCGATTAGAAAGCAGGAAAAGGCCACAAATCCCAGCCCTGTGGTGGAGGAAAAGGAAGGAGCAGGACAGAGGATCCGTGTGCCTTAATGTCATTATCCCACCGCAATCTCGGATTTGCTTGGCAGCTCCCGGATTCTTAATTCATCCTTCCACAGAGCTGGTAACGCGCGTTGCCCCGTCCCCTGATTTTTGGAGGTGATTTCCTTCCTTAACCTCGTTCCTCAGTTTGCCACTGAAATCGCGGGAGGAGGATCCGCCTCCGATCTGTAATTGCCTTTGCTTATGCTAATTGTGTAATTGGGGGAGGCAATTACCTGGGGAAATGAGGTGGGAAGAGGGGTTGGTTCCCTCTCCCAGCTCAGCTGCTCCCGAGATCCCTCCCTGGCCTTGGGGTACATCGGGATAAGGGTCCCTGCTCAAGGCACTCCTTTCCCATCGCCCTTTCCCCCCTTTTCAGCGCTCGAACTCCCGGTCCGTGGGGTTTATCCCAGCAGCGGTGGCTCCCCCGGGAACATCAGTCTCCATTTCCAGCCCCACGTGTGCCCGCTGCCTCCTCGCTGGCAGAATTCCCTGTGCCAGAGTCAGAAACCTCTCCCGCGGGCTCGCGTGTCTGCGGGTGGATGTTCCCAGCGCTGGGCTCGTCCCCATCCCGACCCTGCTCCCTACATGGATAAAAGGTTTATCCATATGGATAAACCCTCCTGAGATGCTGGAAAAAGGAGGGTGAAGCCCCAGGGGGATGGACGGGGCAGGGAGGGGAGGGCTCAGAGTAGTATTTGCTCCAAGGTGAGGGATCCAGCTTTCCTGTCGGTGCTCTCAGCTGACTGCATTGAGCTGCCTGGGGAGTGATCCCTTTGGATGGATTTTCCTGGGGAGTGATCCCTTTGGATGGATTTTCCTGGGGAGTGATCCCTTCGGATGGATTTTCCCAGTTCTGCCTGTCCCTTTTGTTTGGGTTTTTGTTTGACCTGCTGGACCCCCCCAAACCCAGGCACTGATTCACCTCCCAGATCCCCTCCACCGCCCTCGGCCTCTCACCTCCACCAATGCCCCCAGGTCTATCCCAATCTTTTGGCTTTATTGGGATAATTTCACCCACTGGGATTGACAAGAGATTGCTCAGAGACCGAGCAGAGGCCTGACCAGCTCATCACACCTGACACCCGGCACTTGGACGCTGTAGTCTTGGATTTCGACATCAAACTTTCCCAAGGAAGGAATTTAAACCCAGGAAAGGCACATTTGGTGGCACTAATCCTGCTCGGAAACACTCTGGGGAGGGATGCCCAGCTCCAGGGCTTATCCCAAGCCCTTGGCTTCCCAACCAGACCCCCTGATCCCTCCTGTCCCCTCGCACCTCTGACACAGGAATAGGAGCCGCCTTTCCCCCCCGAATCCCAAGCCCAGCAGTTCCCAAGGATACAAGGTGATCCCTGGGATGGGACAGCACAGGGAGCTCAGCCTTCCCAGTGCTCCCAGTATGGAGCACTGGAATCCCCCCCAGGACTGCCCTGTAAAGCCTCGTGGTGCCAGGCTTGGGGATCCACAGCTCCTGCTGGTTTTTCTGGGTGTGCATGGAGACACGGAGCATTATCCCTGCACTGTCCTCCCGGGACTGTCCCTGCTGTGCACAAACAATTAACAGGCTCTGATTAATGGGATCCACGATGTTGGTGGGCAGAGCCAGTGGGGGGGGAGGGGGGCTTGGGGAGCCAAAGGGCAGCTGGTGCCTTTTTGCATCAGTGATGAAAGAATAATTAACTGCTGGGGTTTCCCTCCCCTGTGACCATCCCAAATGTGGGATAGAAGCAATGTGGGGAACACGGTGGCTTATTGTTGTTCGTGTTATGGTAGGGCTGCCACAAACACCTCGTGGGCTGCAGCCCTTGTGACGGTGAGGACCCCCAAACTCACCCAGATTTGGGTGGCAGGGAATGGTGCTGATCCTGCAGTGACAGAGATCCCACGCTGAGGAAGGCAGGCCGTGCCCAGATTTTTATTTTATTTTATTATTTTGATTTTTATTCCCGCTTCTGCCCATTGGCATTGGTGATTTTGGGGGGTGGGGAGTTTAGGGGGATCACAGGCAGGAGGGCAGAGACGGGGAGGAGAGGGAAGGTGTTGGGGGTGCAGAAGGAGCTGTTCCAGCAGAAGAAGCTGCTGGCGGAGAAGGGGGATAATTATAGCCCGGAGCAGAGCTCAGCAGCCCCAGGTGCACGCCAAGCACTCCAATTGAGGCATCTTTAAAAATCTGTGGGGGATTGGGAATCTGTCTGGTTGTGTGAAGCATCTGCGGCTCCTCCAAGCAGCTTTTCCCTCGCCTGCTCCCGCGAGGCTCTGCCGGAGCCGGAGGTCCCCGGCCCGGGGGGCGCTTTGGTGCCGGTCCCGTCCTTGGCAGGGGCCCCTCTCCCAGCTCGGCCTGGCAAAACCCGGCTCTCCCCAACCCCCCGGGCTGCTCAGGCGGGGTCGGGGCTCATCCTTCCTGCCCCATTCCTGAGTGTTCCCCGTGGCCCGGGAGTTGAAGGGCTGCTAATCCTTCTGGGCCTATTTTTTTATATCAGGATAAGTCGATTGAGTGGGATGCAATGTTTTGGCCATTGCTTAAGAGTCTGGCAGTGCTAAGGCGGTGTATGAGGGGGTTAAAGTATCCCAGAGTGCTGGAGAAGTTTATGGCCACATTTTGTTTAGGTTTGGTGAAGGTGTGTGTGAGTTTTGATAATTCTAATGCCAGAATAACGCCTGATGCTGTGATGAGGATGGCTGTGGGTTTTGTGACCAGCGGCATGGTTACAGGAGGAGTTTTTGTAGGGGGGATGGAAGAGGTGATTAGTAATCCAGCCATAATGCTTCCAAAAGCAAGACGGGTGGTTGGGTTGGTGACTGCCGGGTGGTTTTCGTTGCTGGGGGCTGGAGCCGGACGCCGGTTCCCATCTCTGGCAGCTCTTGCAGCAGAGCCGAGGCAGCGGAGCCGAAACGAGCCCGAGCAATTAAAAGCGCCGGCGGCAGATGGTCGCTGCCGTCTGTCTCCGCCGCCGCCTCCTCGCTCTTCCCTTTCCTCATCCTCCCTCCCGGCTCCTCTTATTCCTGTTTTTCGCTGACTTATCCTCCACCTCGAGGGCTTCCCAACCCTTCCCCTGCGCCCCCATCTCCATTTTCTCCCCTAATTGAGGTGCACGGTGCAAACCCAAAGCCTCAGGTGTTGAGGGGAGGAAATGCCTCCGTACGGAGGGAAACTGAGGCACGAAGGGGGCTGGGAGCTGCTGCTTCCATCCGACCTTCCCATTCCAGCTGCAGGGATGGAGCCACGTGTTTTGTGTCCTTGGCTCCAGCTCCGAGCATCTTTTTTGACGGAGCTGTAAATTCTAGGTGAGACAAACGAAGGTTAAAATGTCCATAAAATCAGCCTGGTTGAGTAGTTTCTATTTTATCCAGGCTCCCTCTACACTCCCAAACTCCCCCCGTGACTCACAGCCCCCTTTCCCACCCCAACCTCCCCCCTCGATCCACAGCCCCCTCCCCAACTCGTGGGTCGTGCTCAGCCCCGGGGGGGGGGGTTAAATTTCCAGGTGGGGCAGCCAAAACGGAGCCCAAACTCTCTGAAAAGGCCACGGGCTTTGCAATCCCGTCTCCCGAACACGAACACCCCCCGCGTGCCCCCCTCCGCGGGGACCCCCGCGCGGCCGCATTCCTCGGCGGTCCCTTTCCCAGCGTCACTGAGCCGAGACCAAGCCCCGGAGCGGGGACGATCCCGGCTTTATCCCGGGCTCAGAAAGCCGCATTGTTCCTTCGGAGGGGTTGGTTTCTCGGGTTGTTTTGTCTCTTCGCCTCCTCCGGGGTCTCTTTGGCGCTGCCAGTGTTGTTGGGCGCCCGAAGCTCCTCCCGGGTGGCAGCGGATAATCCCGGCCCGGACAATGGAACGTGCTGCTGTCCTGGCAGCGGCCCCCGGTGCCGACAGCCGTGGGGATACTGGGAGGGACGGGACGGGATAGGGAACGACAGGCGGTTGCTGTTTGGATGGTTTCCCACGTAAAGGCTGAGCTGGGTGGGCGTTTCCACTGGAAGATGCTCCAGGAGGTCACTGAAGGGTCGGTTTTGGGGTGTGTGGGGGTGTCCCAGGTGGATCCCGAAGCTCTGAGCACTGTTGGACAGGGAGGAAAGTCCTGTTTGCTGAGGTCTGAGTAAATCCTGCCCTGATCCCATCAAGTGTGGCTTGATCCCAGCACTGGATCTGGCTTCTCTTGGCTCCAGACAGTGCTGGAGCTGCAGTGGAAGGGATGGGGCACAAGAGGGGAACCCCCATTTTGCAACCAGAACAGAAGGGTCTTGGAACTGAGGAAAAGGGGAGAATCCAGAAACACGGGAGGACGGAGCAGGTACAAAGACAGACCCCAATGCACAGCCAGCCCCCCTCTGGATGGGATCACCTCCCATCACATCTCCCCTCAGCACAGCCACCTCCTGCTGTCACCCCTGCCCAGGGAAGAAGTCTCGGGGATGAAAATCCCCCTTTCCCAGCTCCTTGCAGAGCTGCAGCACATCTTGCCTCGCCTGAAAAATCCTCCTCTCCTGACATCTTGCAAAGCTGCCTCAGGGATGCTCAAGGCACGATCCCTCATCCCTGGTGTGAGTGGGACAGGGCAGGAGATGCTGCCCAGGCAGGAATGCTCCTCAATCCCTGATTCCTCCTCTCGGCCCCTTTGCAGCTGGGCTGGGTCTGTGCTGTTGGATGGGAGTGAAGAATCAGCCCAGGGGCTAATAAAGGGATTGTTGGTGCCTTTGTTGGTGCCAGCTCCAGTGGGGAGCCCGGCTCTTCCCGATGGGAAGCTGAGCACAGTGGGGAGGGGGAGGAGGGATGGCATCCAGGCTTTTCTCTCCAGCTGTGCTTCACACTCCTCAGGGCTTGCTCTGTCATCAAAACACAGTGAAACCCCCTTGCTGGGGGGCTCGGAGGGTTGGGGGGGCCCGAGGGAGAGAGGGGAGCGCAGGGCAGGGCAGCTCAGCTCATCCCAACCCGCCTGTCTTCACGTGGGTGATCGTTTCCAGCTGAATTCCTGGGATGGGATTTTTTTTTATCAGCTGCTTTAGTCCTCCCAGTGACCTCTCCCAGCCTTGAGCCCTCCAGTGTTTCACCCCTCCACCTGTACAGCTCTGCTGAGGGCTGGACCGTGGATGGAGACACGGCAGGTGAGACGCAGGAGAACCCGTGGAAACACCTGGCCAGGGGATCCAAAGAGAAAAATCCAGCTGTGCCTGGGGTCTGAGTCCCTCAGGCAGATGTTTTGGGTTTCTCTTGGGCCAGGGGTGCTCACAGGACACTGAGGGGTGGGTTTGAGCCATGTGGGTGTTCCCACAGCACCTCCTGCTTCGGGACACCTGAGGGAGGACACAGAGCACTCGTGTGTGTGATGTTGGCACCGAGATCCAGTGGGAAGTGCTGAGGTGGAGCTGCAGGGGAAAATTCCCAGGAGGAAGGAAAACCCAGGTGGGATCTTTGCCCTCTGCTGCTCTCCAGGAGTTGTGGCTCAGCCCACACAGCCGGACGAGCTCAGGGAGGGTCTCTGGGAACACGGTGGGTGTTTCTTGAGTTGCAGGTGAAGGTCTCTGGGAACACAGTGAGTGTTTCTGGGATGAGCTGTGCCAGCTCCCAGCTCAGTGTGTGCTGTGCTGCAGCGCTGCCAAGCCCTGCCCAGCCTCTGGAACCAGCACAGTGCCCACGCAGCTCCGTCCCTGCCCGTGTCCTTCACCCCAGGTGGCCAGATCCTGCTCCTGGAGGGGCTCCAGCCTGGGAGGTGAGGGATTTGGAGGCTTGATCCTGGTCGAGGGCAGGATGCAGCACTTGGTTTGATACAGGAGAGCAGCTGGAGTGGAGGGGATGGGACAGAGTCTCACTCAGTCTGATGATGTTTGTCAAGGTGGTTAGTTGGGACACAGGAAGGAATTTTCAGTTCCTCCCAGCTCCAAAAGGAAGGAGGGAGCGGGGTGAACACACCACCCTGGGTGGATCCATCTCTCCATGCCTCGCTTCCCAAACCTGCCCTGTGGGGCTGAT
The DNA here is from genome assembly GCF_003945595.2 of Pipra filicauda. Classification (NCBI taxonomy): domain Eukaryota; kingdom Metazoa; phylum Chordata; class Aves; order Passeriformes; family Pipridae; genus Pipra; species Pipra filicauda. The sequence continues at coordinate 1,519,211 of NW_024104240.1, read as the reverse complement.
GGACCAGCCCTGCCCCAAGTCCAATTGTCAGGCGAGGCAGGAATCTCACAGCCTGAGTTTTTCCCCCCTTTTCCTCACTCGATCCCAGTGGATCATTAACACATCACCTCCCCCCCTCAGCTCTGCTCGGCTGCCCAGGGCTGACCCGGCTGTGGGGAGGAGATGCCACAGGGACTGGGGGAAATCCAGGCCAGGGGAGCTCAGTGCCCCGTGGGGCAAAGCTGAGAGGGAGATTTGGGAACCGTTGCGCCTGGAAACCTGTGGAAAGCAGCGTCCTGGGGAAGAAGGGGTGACGTCAAAGGCAGTGCTTAAAATATACCCAGGGCAGAATCACATGGCAGCTGAAAGAGGAGCTCCAAGGACGAGTCCCACGGGAGCCTCGGGGATGTGGTGGGAAGCATCCCACCAGCTGGAGCTGCTCCCCGGCCCTTGCCATGACCAGGGAGCTGCTCTGGCAGGCTGGGGACAGCAGGGAAGGGCTGGGGACAGTGGGAAGGGCTGGGGACAGTGGGAAGGGCTGGGGACAGCAGGGAAGGGCTGGGGACAGTGGGAAGGGCTAGGGACAGCAGGGAAGGGCTGGGGACAGTGGGAAGGGCTGGGGACAGTGGGAAGGGCTGGGGACAGTGGGAAGGGCTGGGGACAGCAGGGAAGGGCTGGGGACAGTGGGAAGGGCTGGGGACAGCAGGGAAGGGCTGGGGACAGTGGGAAGGGCTGGGGACAGCAGGGAAGGGCTGGGGACAGTGGGAAGGGCTGGGGACCACAGGCGGCCGCCTGGTTGCCATCTGCTCCCAGCAGTCGGGGCTGCGGCTGCACGGCCCCGGGCAGGGATTTGGGAGACTTCTCTTGAAAGCAGCTACTGGTGGGGACCAGCTGGGTGACATTTGGCTGCTTCTCATCAGCTGGGGAGAAAATGAGCCCGGGTGCCAAGTTGCTGGGGGTTGTCTCCTCCGGGAGGGAGGAGGATGATGAGCAGCTTGGCGGGGTTGGCTCAAGAGCCCAGGACATGCTTTTTCTCCTCAGGATACGTGGATTGGGGTGAAAATCCTCTGGTTTTGGCGCTTTGAGCCCTGCTGAGTCCACCAGGCAGGTTGCACAGTCAGAGTGAGCATCAGAGGAATAAACCACGTGGGGGTTTGGGAATTATCAGCCAGAACCAGAGCAAATTCCCTCCCTGCTGGGCTGTGCTCTCCCTCTGGGGCTCAGGGAGGGGACACGTGTCACACTCAGAGAAACCGGCCCAAAGTCAGGCTGAGATCTCTCTTTATTGCTCCAGGAATGAGCAGCAGTGGCTGGGCAGGGAGATCTGCAGCTGAGCAGCCCTTTGGAGGGGTTTTGTTTTCCTTTCCAAGGACAGAATGTCCAAGGATCCTGCAGCTCCCCAGGGTGCTGAGGCCGCCTCAGATCCCACCTCAGACTCTGTGCTGAGTGGAGAGGGCTGGATCTGGCTGTGAGGGAGGGATTTTGGGGTCTATCCCACTGCAAACCCTCCAGGGAGAAAGAGGTGGCTCAGCCAGGGCGTGCAGGCAGCGAGGGGCAGGATGGTGTGGGGAGCAATGTCATCCAATCTGTAGGCAAAGCCTTAAAGAAGTGCTCTGAGATCACTCAAATCCCTTCCAAAACTGCACCCAGGGCACCAAAACCACCTGGAAATGCTGTGACAGGCTGAGCCAGTGCAGCACCACCCAGCCCTGGTGCTCCTGAACTCCCTGTTGCACAACGTGGCCTCAGCCGTGTCCAACCCGCTGGCATGGGAAGCAAATTAAGACCAGAACTCAGGAGCAGCAGCTCTTTAAAACATGTCCCGCTGCTCAGAGCCCTTCCCAGGGGCTGTGGGACATGGTTCTCATTCCTCTGCCTGGGCTGGGGTTTATTATTTTCCCCTCTATTGTGCAGAGTCCCCTTTATTCCCTGCATGCCTGTCCCCCCGGGGCTGAGGGAAGCAGTGTGGTTTTCTTCTTGTGCTCAGACACGGCTTGTTGCCTGCTCCCAACCACCCTTTTGTCTTTTAAACATGATCTCCAGGCCAAAAATAGATGGTCCCTTCTCCTTCCAGCCCTGGAGACCAACAGCCAACAGGTGAGTGCAGGGAGGGACATTGGGGCCAGAGTCATTAAGGTCACTAATAAATGGTTTTAAAGGTAATTTTTTCCATGATTCCTGATGTTTCCAGCTGGGGCTGTCTGGCATCAACCCCTTTTTGAAATACATGATACCCTGTAGGGCTGTCATCCCACTTTTGGGTGACCCAGGAGGTTTGGGAGTGCTTGGAAGTGCCAGCAGTGTGGACTCGATGGTCTCAGGCTCAAGGTGTCCCTGGGTGTCCCTGGGTGTCCCTGTGCCCCCCTGTGCCCCCTCGTGCTGAGGAGGCATCCCTGGGATGGGAAAGGCAAATTCAAGGGGAATACCCCGGTTGGAATCCTGTAGCCTCGGGCACATCCCTTTCCCTCAGGGGATGGGGGAACATCCTGGCACAGCCAGGTGGGATTCTTGGGCGGAAAATGCTCCGTAAGAGCCAGAAATTCCTGTGCTCTGAGTCAGGCCGGGCTCTCCTTTCCCAGGGTCTGCTCCTTTCCCTCCGGTTTAGCGGCTCCTGCCTGGAATGCGCCGTGACAGGCCCTGGCTTTGCGGGCAGACACGGCCTCAGAAACCGGAGGGTTTTATCCCCTGCAATTATTATCACTCGGATGTAGGTCGGCTTGACAGCTTAGGTGGAAAGTCATCCTCAGAGCGTTCCAACAGCTCCACACTCACTGTCCTGGTAATTCCCACCCCGTTCCCCCTGTTTTAGGGGGGAAAGTCGGGTTCAGGAGCTGTTTTCACCAGCAGAGGTGAATTATTGAGGCAGAAGTCTCCTCCCAAAGGCACAGGGGGGTCGGGGGGAGATGGGGTGGGAAATGCATCTCCCCGTGCTGGCAGCTCCCTGCCGTTGCTCCCAACTGCCCAGGGGAGGGATGCATTCATCCCTGCTCCCTGAAGGATCCATTCATCCCTGCTCTCTGTCCATCCCGGCTTGTCTGTCTGTCCCTCCCTTCCCGCAGCTCTTCCCGGCTGCAGGGAAACGCAGGCTCTGCCGCATCCCTCCTGGGAGGGACCGTGCCATCCTCTCCCGCTCTCTCTCGGCCTCCCCGCTGTATTTTTCCCCTCCCGAAATCGCAGCTTCCACCCTCCTAACAAGCCTCCCCCCGTGCCGAGCCCCCTCCCCGGCCCGGCGCTATGAATGAACGGCTGGTGGCCCCGCGATGCCATTTCCATGGTGACAGATGGCAGCGGGAAATGCGGGGATCGGGGTCACATGAGAGCAGCGGTAAATTCAGGAGGTTATTTATAGGCTGCTGCTCCAGCGTTTATGGAAATGCGTCTGCCTTGGCCCGCGGAACGAGCCCTTCACCAGCTCTCCGGGGCACTGCTCTTCCAGGAGAGACATTACTCATGCTCTGCTTTAATCCAGGCTGTTCCTGCTGCTCAGGCTGGCTTGGAAAAGTACCGGGCAGAGGGTTTGGGGGATTTTTATTTTTATTTAGTTTTTTTAAGCCTCAGTCTCTGAACCAGCCTCAGCCAAACGCAGCCACAACCTTCTTGCATCTGCCCGTGGCATCTTCTGCCATCTTCTGCTCAGCGTTGCCATGGGCCACAACCTGGGATTTTGGGCCTGGAAATGCCCCTGGCAGAGCCCAGATCCAGCCTGGCTTTTAGCCCAGCCTCTGTTTTTAGCTCTGATAGAGCTGGGAATCTTTGCCTCAGTTTACCGAGCAACGAACCAACTCCTGCCTCAGTTTACCAACCAGCATGACTTTGGGCTTTGTGGCCAGTCAAAGGGAGATCTTTAAATCCACAGGGGAGGGTTTCTGGCACCTCAAGGTGTCACTGAGTCACCCATGACCCAGGAGCTGCCCAGTCCCCATCTCCAACAGGCTCCTCCCTGCTGGGATGTGCAGGAGCAGAGGAGCTCAAAGGCTGGTTCAGCCCCTCTTAATGAGGTTCCTTGATTTCTCTTTGCTTAAGATCCCCTTAATCAGGTCGTTGGATCTTCTTTTGGTTAATCTGGGTGTGCAGGGAGGTTCCTGCTGCTGGCGCTCCCAGGGCTCTGCAGCTCCCCTTCCCAGCCCTCCCAGTTTGTGCCCATCTCCCGTGGAGACAGTGCCTGGATGTAATAAAACTCCCCAGCTCTGGAAATTAGAGAATTATGGAATCACAGAGTGGTTTGGTTTGAAAGGGACCTTAAGGATCATCTCCTTCCACCTCCTGCCATGGGCAGGGACATCTTCCAGGTTGCTCCAAGCCCCATCCAACCTGGCCTTGGACCCTTCCAGGGATGGGACAGCCACAGTTTCTCTGGGCAACCTGTGCCAGGGCCTCCCCCCCGTCCTCTGTGTGTCCCCACCGATGTCCTGGATGTCTGTCCTGTCCAAGTCTCCCTTTCCCAGCCCGGGCATCATCCTTCCCTTCCACGTGTGCTTCCCCATCAACCAAAAAGGATCCCTGGGAAGCACCGTGACAGGACGCCACATTTAAACCCCAGAAACCACCGAGGAGAGGTCACAAGGAGTGACCACAACCCAGAGCAGCCTTTGGCAGGCTTTGATCCACCTCCCACCTCTTCCAGGCTGGTTTGCATCACTCCTGAACTCCTGAGGTCCATCACCCGCCGGGATGTGCAGGGACACGGCCACGAGCTGAGCACACACCGGGGATTTTGCAGGGGGGATTTCTCATTTATAAATCACGAGTGTGACGGGTTTATTCCCTTTCCAGCGCTGTGCCGAGCTGGCTTCTCCCTTCCCGGGCCGGGAAAGGCGCAGGGGTAATGGAGTGTGGCCTCATTCCTCCCCCGGGGCAGGAGGGAGCGCTCCTGCCGCCGCTGCCGGCGCTGGCCGAGCTCCCAAATACCTGCGAGAATTGATCATTCCGTGCCTAATAGGCTGGAAAGGGAAACGGCTCCAAAGGCCAGGAATGTGTATAAACACTGCCATCCAGGAGCTGGAATGGTGCTGGAGCTTTGAATCCTCTGGCATTCGTCTCTTCTAAATGTGGTGTTTCCTCCTGTCAGGGTTTTCCACTGGATATTGGTACCAGTGTCCCCAGCACCAGTGATGTCCAGGCTCCACTGCTGGGGGTTGGATGAGCTGAATTTGGGTTTTTAGGACCACGAGACTTCAATAATTTCCACGAGGTACTGAACCAGCAATGAACTCCTGTAATAAACTTACACCCGTTTCTGCGTGGGTAGTTGAAGTACCTTTGTAATCCAAGTGAAACACTTTTCACAGCAATTTGAATCAAAATCAAAAGGACAATTAATTACCTACATTATCAAAAATGCTTTAGTTCTTACTTTTAGATTGTTACTCCTTTCCCCTGTTTTCCCTGCAGTGAACCAACTGTGGTTTTCCTGAGGAACCCGGTGAGGGGTTTTCTGAGGGCAGCGCTGAAGCCACAGGGAGGGCTGAGCCCTCCAGGTGTCCCGGGCTCTGCTCCCCCCGTCAAACACCAAAACTGCCTCAGGGACCGGGAGAAATCAGGCTTAGAAGGCTGGATTTGGGATTTGTTGGACCTGAAGAGCTGTTTGTGCAGAGTATTCCTGCCTTGCCCTGGATAAAATGTGGTGTTATATCCTGCTGTGTCCGCTTGGGATGGAAAGTGGGGTCCTTTTACCTGAGGAATTTTATCATCTGCATTAAAGGTGGGTTAAAGGGCCACTAAGGGTGGGTTAAAGGTATGTTAAAGGTGGGTTAAAGGTATGTTAAAGGTGGAGACCTCACAGCACCTTCCAGGATCTGAAGGGGCCTACCAGGAAACCAGGAATTCATTAGGAACTGGAGTGACAGAGCAAGGACAAATGGCTTCACACTGGAAAAGGGGGAATTTAGGTGGGATATTGGGAAGGAATTCTTACCTGTGAGGGTGGGCAGGCCCTGGCACAGGTTGCCCAGAGCAGCTGTGGCTGCCCCATCCCTGGGAGTGTCCAAGGCCAGGTTGGAAGGTGTGCCTGCCCGTGGCAGGGCAGGGAGTGGAACTGGATCTCTGAGGTCCCTTCCAAACCAAACCATTCCCCAGTAATACAGGAAAGTGGTGACCAACCCCCCCCCCCAAACACTCTCCTTCCCCGGGGCAGCCCTGGGGCCGCTCTTTTGGGGCATTTCAGTGGGTTTTACTTTCTCCCGCAGCCAAGCCGAGCCCACCCCTCGTGTCGGGACTCGACACCGTTTTTTTCTAACGCCAGAGCCTCCCTCGGCGCGGGGGGGGTGGCCCGGCACCCCAGCTTTGACGCGCAGCCCTGTGACTCAAGCCTGCGTCAGGGCTGCGTGTCCCTTCCCATTGAGTATTTTTTTTTAATTTTTCCTTCCCCCCCCCCAGTTGCTTTTCCTTTATTTATTTATTTCCCGGGAGCCGAGAGCGGCGTTACCTCCCTGCCGGCGAAGGGCAGCGGGGCCGGGCGAGCCCAGCGCGCATCCCCCGGGCGGTGGCGGGGACGCGGCGCGGAGTCACCGCCACCTCGGAGCTTCACCGCCGCGCCGTGCGGAGCCCTTCCCGCTCGCTGCTCCCCTTTTCCCGCTCGCTGCCGCTCCAGTTTGCCCGGTTTCCCGCAGCACCGGGAGCCTCGGACCGGCCCCGCCACCGCCCGGTCTCGCCCCCCCCCACCCCGCACAGGAGCGGGGGGAACCTGGGTGATTTCTACTCGGAATTTGCGCCGTTTCCTTCGGGATCGGGCCGGTTTTTCCCGGGATCGGGTCGGTTTCATCCTCCCCGCAGCGCCAAGGTAAGGATGCTCCCCCCGCTCCCCGCTCCGGGGCTCCGCTCCCGAGGATCTCCCCCTCCCCGGGGGCTCCCAGCTCTGGGTGCCCCCTCCCCACCAGGGCTTTTTGAGGGGAAGATGCTCAGGGACGGGTCGGGGGGTTAATGGAGGGTTCACCTAAGCCTGGAGGCATCAGGCGTGGCCCTAAGGGTGGTGGCATCCAGGGCCGGGGGGACACTGAGAGACTGCAAACGGCTTAAGCCACCCCGGGGGGCTGGGGGTCGCTGGGGGGGTGGCACTGGGTGCCTACCCGGCTCTTGTTGGTGGGGGGCTCATCCCTTTTGAGGATGGCTGGAAATGCAGCCTCCAGGTTGACCTTGACAATAACATTGGGAGAGGAGAAAGCGTTTGGCTGTGACGAATTATTTTGGTCCTGGCCCCTGAAGTGTGTGTGTGTGTGTGTGTGTGTGTGTGTGTGTGTGTTGTGGGGTAATTGCCCCTTCTTTTATTTGTTTTTATGCTGCTCCCTGAGTGTGGCTGGTTGGGTTTGAGGCAGAAAAATGGGGCTTGGGCTCCTGGTTTTGTGAAATCCCCAATACTGGGTGTGGAGATGCACCCAAAGGTGGGTGTTTCAGGCTTGGCTGGGTCCAAATTTCCATCGCTCCGGGGACATGGGGCTTAGACTCGTGGGGATATCTGCTCCCAGCTCTTTGTAGAGGACCCAGAAGGTGAAATCCTGCTTCCCGGATCATGCCTTGTGTCTGAGGCACCTGAGGTTTGAGTCCATCAGGAGCTGATGCAACTATTTCTGGTCTGGGTAGGAAAAAACCCGGAGCTATTCTCGGCAGGGCGGAGAGTTTCTGCTGAATATTTCTCCAGAGGTGTCAGGACTAGGTCAAGGAACCTGGCTGGGGTTTGACTGCAGCTCAGCTGCTCCAAGGGGAATAAAATGTGGGTCTGAGCTGTCCACTGGGATAAACTGGAGGTGGCTCCTCTAAAATCAATAGGAATTAAAGGGTTTGGTTTAAACCCTCCACTGCTGCTTCGGGCTTTCACAGAGCAGGGAATCTGGAGTCACGAGGATCAAACTGACCCTAAACCAGATGCTGACCTGCAAATCCAGGCAAAACCACCCCCTTGGGAGGAGAGGCTCTGCTTTCACCCCATCCTGGGCTGCATTTGGAATTGTTTGTTTACAAACGTGGCAGCAGCTCCAGGAGTTACAACAGGGAAAAGCGGCGCTGGCGGCAGGACCCGCGTGCTGCCCCTTCGGGGCTTTTTGGGATAAATCTTGGCTAGTTTGGGGTTCAGTCACCAACCCTTGGCTGGAGGGGGGTGAGTTACGAGGCATCGCTGAGATTGAAGTGGGAAAAGATCATCTGGTGAATCAAAGCGGGCCCTGGAGGGACCATGTGGTGTTGGTTTGCTCTGGTGTCACGTTATTGCAGCTGATGTGTGTTCTCATGACACCAAATGGGACAGGAAAGGAGCCCAGAGCCGATGAATCAACGGGCTCCAGCGCTTCGTGACAAACCCAGGTGCTGAGGCTCGTCCTCCTCCAGGGTCCATCTCACGACCCAATCGGCAAAATGGTCTTTTCTGGAGGTTTCTTGGCACCTGTCGGAGAAACGAGTTGCTGCAATGTGTGAAAACCCCGGGGTGGGACAGGCACCCACCAAGGGGGAAAGACCCCCAGGTCTGGAATGGGAAGGGCACCCGCAGCCCGAGCGGGAAGGGAACTCACACGGCACGGGAAAGGTGCCCTTTGGGTGGGAAGGGCACCCACCCCCGGGGTGGAGCAAGGGCTGGAGCAGCCCCAGCCCTGCTTCCCTTCAGAGGAACGGGGGTTATTTATAACATCTGGGTGCTTTTCTGGCAGGAGCCAGGGGTGGGTGTGCGGCAGAAGCGGGGGCAGCTCTGACTCAGCTCAGCTCCTGTGTCACGATGCTAAAGCGGGACGGGGGGTTTGTCTGCCCCTCAAACACCTTCGGAGGGCAAATGCCACCTCCGGGTCACAGAGCTGCTCCAGGACAGGAGTCTGGCTCCCAGGAAAGCTTCTCCCAGCTCCTCACACCCACCCCACCCAAAGTTTGTGCCTCCCCAGGTGTGGGGGTGAGGAGCAAACACACCTGGTGGCACTGAGTCACCCCTGTGCCCTCTAATTAGCCAGGCGATAATTAGCAGGGCTCGTTATAAAAAGGGGAGAATGGGAGCAGCCTTAATGAGCCCGGATGGCAAAACCCTTCCCTGTGGAGCTGGAGGCCGAGCAGGGAGGAGCAAAGCCCAGCAGGAAATAGGTTTAAGATGGAGGTGTCTTGGAGAAGCCTTTCCTGCTTCCCCCTCCCTGGTGGAAGGGAATTTTGTGGGTCAGGGGTTCCAGACAGGTCCTTGGGGCAGGGCTGGGAGGGATCAGAGCTGCAACGCTTCTGCCTTGAGCAAAAATCTCCTCTTGGGGCTTGGAAGCGGGGCTTGGATGCTGCTCGGAGGGTCCTGCCCTTGGTTTCCTGTGGGATGCTTCCCAAAGGCAGAACGTCTCCCAAAGGACTGGCTCTGCCAGGGCGATCCCTCTCCCACTGCAGAGGCTCTCCTGACCATGGGAAGCAGCAGGTAGGGCCTGGAAGGTGTTTTTCCCATGGTTTGGGCTCATGGGATGTGCACCCCGGGCTCCTTCCCCTCGGCTGGGCGGGACAGGGGAAAACGGGAGAGATGATTTTTCCTTCCCTCTCCTCTCCTTCCCGGCCTCGCTGCTTCCTGGGTGACCTTGGATCTGTCCCTTCTCCTCCCTGCTCCAGTCTCCCCCTCTGCACAGAACAGCCTGGCCTTGGGGGCAGGATTTCCCTGGCTCTGGGTGTGGGGAGCTGCAAATCGATGCTCGGATCTCCCAGCCCGATCCTGAGGGAGGATTTCCACCTCCTGAAATTCCTCTGTGCCTCTGCCACCTCTCCCTTCCCCGCTCTGTGACCTTGATGGGGTGAGCAGGACCTTCCTGGGCCTGGTGAGCTGGATCCTTCACCAGGAGCTTCGTCAGGAGCATCTTCCCCTCTCCTTCAGGGGGATTTGAGTGGAAGCTCTGCAGCAGCTGAAGGGGGGTTGATGCTGGGACAGGGAGGGACAGCAGAGAGTCCCCAAGGCTTTAAATATTCATTTTGAACTCACCCAATCCCACTTTGTGGTTTTTACCTGTCTCAGTTTCCCTTTATAGACCCAAACAGGTGTAAATGTAGAATTTGGGCCCAGGGGAGGAGAAATCTCCCCCTGTCCCATCCTTTGGACCCAGACTGTGTTGGCAGCTGTGAATCCCCCTCTCCCCCCTGCCTGTCTCTGCCCTCCCAGGCCCAGCTGGAAGCTTTGCTGAGCTGGTTCCAGCCTCTTCGTGGCTCCCCAGCCCCGAGGAACCTCGGCTGGGCTCAGCAGGACACATCCCAACATCCCTCCCCCACACCCTGGGGTGCTGCTGCAGGGCCGTGGTGTCCTCGGCTCCTGGGGGTCTGCACTCATCCCAAACAGCAGCTTTGCCCTAGTCCATGTTTTTGGGATCAGTGGGAGCCTCTGGGCAGGGATTAAACCCTCTGGGTGTAGCAAAGCAGGAGCTTCTTCAGCCCTGTGTGGGGTGAATCCAGCCCGTTCCATGGCCATGGATCTGCTGCAGTGAGGGCTCAATCCCAAGGGATACAGTCCTTGTGGACCCACCTGGACAGGGGACAGGGATGGGGAAATGTCACCTGGACAGGGGACAGGGATGGGGAAATGTCACCTGGACAGGGGACAGGGATGGGGAAATGTCACCTGGACAGGGGACAGGGATGGGGAGTGTCACTTTGTGCAAGCTGGAGCCCCAGGCTTGGCTCTGGGATCAGGGCTTAGGGAATGGTTGCTTTGCAAGGGGTTGGACATGAAGGAATCCCCTGGGCCCAGGAAAGTGGGACATGGAGCATGAGGAGGGGAGTTGTCCCCAGGGAGAGCCCCAGTGTCTCCCCGTGTAGCTCCCATGGGATGTGTTGGCTGCACTCAGAGACACCAGAACCAACCCCAGCACACAAACTGGTCCTTCCCCCGCTCCTGCTGTGGGAAAATCCATGTTCCCTCTCCAGCTGCGTGGCAGCAGCTCTGGTTTTACCTGGGCAGAGCTGTGGGTGCAAAGGCAACCCTGGCCTGGCAGCACAAGTGAGGTTCCTGCTCTGGAAGACCCTCATCTGTCTTCTCCAGAGAGAGAAAAAAGGCACATTTAAGAAAATTAAGGTCACGAGGACTAAGTAAACAAGCTGAATCTCCATCTGTCAGTGACAAGGGTTTTCTCTCTCTCTCCAGCCCGGAAAGCTCCTGGTTGTCAGCTGATCTGCCTTGTCTTTCTCACAGGGTGGTTGTTATTTTTGGCGGATGAATTTTTGATTAAATTCCCTTTTCAATCAAAGAAATGCATGGAAATACCTCTCTCAGATGGATTTGGACTGTGCTTTTCAATTTGAGGGGTGGGGACCTTGGAGCTGATAGGACATGCTGGGGAAAGGAATAGGAAGGGCCCTGCTGGCCTTGCTTTCCCTGGACAGTGTCCCTGTGCCGGGGGGTTGGCGGTTCCAGGCTGGTTCTGGCTGGGATCATCCCACGGTTCCAGCAGGAATGGGGATGGCAAAGGCTGGGTGAGCTCACGGCATCGCTGTCGGGAAGGATCCTCTCTCCTTCAGGCCTTGGCAACACCTTCATCCCCAGGCTGGGGCTGAGCCACGGGGAGACAGCAGGATGTTCCCAAGAAAGCCATGGGGACACTGCCAGAGCCATTCCAGGAGCAGGGTTTGGATCTCTGCCATAGTTTCCCCCTCTAGTTCAATTTGGGTGCCTCTCCCGTGGGGAGGAAGACTCGTCCCCTGCTTCTTCACCCTCATCCCAGTGTCTGGAGAACCCTTGGCCCAGCTGAACCCCTCTGACGCCCCAGATCCTTTGGGAATGTTGCTGTCTGGAGTGTCCTCTGAGAGCCCTTGGGTATTGGAGGTGCTGCAAGGACCTTGCTCTTCCAGGACCTGCTGCCTCTCAGCCCCTCAGAATAACTCTGGGGGGACCTAAACTGAGGTTGAGACCCAGGGTGGGATGTTTTGGGGTCTGTCCTGGCCCAGCACCCCCTTCCCTGGAGCTGGGCACCTCCAAGGAGCTGAGCTGTCCCAGGAGAGCCTTTGGGGATGCCCTGACCGTGGGACACTCTGCTCCAGGGGCTCAGCCAGCTCCTCGTTGGCCACCTTGGCTCTGTCCCTGGAACAAAGGGATCCTTCCTCCCCAGGCTGAGCCCTCCCGATGCTCCCGAGGAGCTGAAGCAGCTGCTGAGCAGACGAGGAGCAGCAAACAGCCCGTGGGGGATTCACCCAGGTCTGCACAAACCCTCACACAGCCCGATCCAAACCCGACGGAAATCCCGGCGATTTCCTGACCCTTCCCCTCCCTCCCCGCCCCGGGAGATGCTCCAGCCCCGGGCAGCCACGTGCCCGTGATTGCCACGATCGAGCCGCGAGCGGGCTCTGTGAATGAGCCTTCGTTAGGAAATCAAACAGCGCCGGCCCGGCCCTGAAAGGACAATTTAAACGGATAATTTAAATGGATAATTTAAACGGATAATTCAAACGGCTTCTCCGGAGGAGCCGGATCCGGGAAAGATGCGGGGCCCAGACGGTTGCCTGGCAACAGATGCAGCCGACAGCCGAAAATAGATTTTTTTTTTTTTTGTAAAAGGAACAAGGCCTGGCAAAGGGGGAACTTTCTTCAGGGGTGAAAAAGCACCGAGGTGAAGGCGAGGGAGGGGGAAGTTTCCTGCTGCTGCTGCTCTGCCCCATCTGGGGACGTCAGTGCCCTGGTGGGGAAGGGGCTCTGCTGCTGTGAAAAGGGTTGGGATTGGGGGCTAGATTGGATCAAAAATGTTTTTCCAAAGGCGAGAAGAGCTGGGAAAGGCTCTGAAAAATCATGGAGGCAGATGGGACAGTAGGAGGCCCACCCTGCATTATCCATCCTCCATCCCGGTACGGACCAGGGTCGGTTTTCCCAAGGCCGAGGGAGTGTTTGGGCAATGTCACCTGTGAGAGGCCACCGGGGCCTTGGACGAGCTTGGAGCTGACTGAGGAAGCCCCCAGGCTGGGGGAATGGTGCTGCAGCCGGGCCAGAGTGGGATCATTCCCTGGGTGTGGCCCCAGAGCTCTGCCAGGACCCAGCAACCAGCCGTGTGTCCCCTGGGAAACAGGGATGGAGAGGATGGAAAAGAAGGAAGCCTGGCTCTTCAGGAGAGTCATTTTTGCAAGATGAGGGGTTTGTTGTGGGGTGTCTGTATTTTCTCCCCACTTGGTGAAGCACCACAGTCCCAGCTGGGTTGGGAGCTGCCAGTCCCACCCCAGTTCTCCCAGTATGGAGAGGAGGGACGTGGTGCTTTCCCAGGCTGGGGACCCCCAGAGCAGCAGAGCACATTCCCACAGTGTTCCTGAGATATTCGAGGTGGGAGAGAGACCTGCAGGGCTGAGCCAGGTTGTGGAGATGCCTCCGTGCAGGATCATTCCTCCTGGCCCAGGCTGGAAGCTGGGAAGCAGGAGGGGCTGGGATTGATGGCTTGACCTTGGCTGCTGTTCTCCACTGTAAAGCTGCCTGGGAAGATTTAACATCAGGCTCCAGGGATTTTATGTCACTCCTGATAATGTCCCGGGATGGAGAGATATCCTGGGTGTTTGTCACTGTCCCCTGAAAGCTTCCAAGTTGTCGTGGAGCTTGAGGGGAGGCCAGGAGGGGAGGGAGCAGGACAGGAGGGCAGGGCCTTGGGCAGAGCTGGAGTTGGTGTCAGATTTTGTGGGGTTCAGCTGCTGCCTGGGGGTGTTGGAGGGGCAAGAGGTGTTACAGTGATGTGAGCAGCTCCATCACTTGTCCCTGTCCTCTGGAGCCCAGGGAAATTCCCTGCTGGGGGTCACAGGAGGCCCTTCTCCATGAATGAGAGAGTGGCTGCCCCATCCCTGGAAGTGTCCAAGGCCAGCTTGGATGGGGCTTGGAGCAACCTGGGCTAGTGAAAGGTGTCCCTGCCCATGGCAGGGGGTGGGACTGGATGAGATTTAAGGTCCCTTCCAACCCAAACCATCCTGGGACTCTACAATGCTCCACTGGGGAGTTGCTCCTGGTCCATCCTTCATGGAGAAGGGGACGCTCCTGGGTCAGCTGAAGGTCCCCAAGGATGGGATGATGGAAACCCTTCTCCCCCAGTGCTGCCGGTCCCATCAGAGGACAAAACAAACCCAACCCCCTCCACTGACCCCTTCCCCCCCCAGGTCCTGCTGATGACGAGGAGGTGAGGCCTGAGCTGTAGCTCACACCGGTGCCGTTCCCCGCGGGACGTTCATCTCCTTCCCTCGCCCCATCCCACCCCCGGGGCCCCCCGGAGCCGTCCCGATGCCCAAGAACAGCAAGGTGACGCAGCGGGAGCACAGCAGCGAACATGTCACCGAGTCGGTGGCCGACCTGCTGGCCCACCAGGAGCCCGTGGACTACAAACGCAGCGTCCTCAACGTGACGGGAGGGGAGGCCTGGGACAAGCAGAAGGAGGGGGAGGAGGACCTGGATGCGGAGAGGCCGGCCTGGAACAGCAAACTCCAGTATATCCTCGCCCAGATCGGCTACTCCGTGGGGCTGGGCAACGTCTGGCGCTTCCCCTACCTCTGCCAGAAGAATGGAGGAGGTGAGACCCGGGGCAGGGGTGGGATCAGCCCTTGGAGAGGGGGATATGGCCCAGTTCTGCCCCGCCGCACATCGGGGTGTGGATGCTGGGGCAGGACAGAGGTTATTTGGGCTCTAAAGTGGGTTATGTGGGCTCTGAAGGTGGAAAGGGGCAGCCAGGAGTTGTGCTGAGTTGTTGGAATCTCCTGGACAGCCTCTTCCTAAAGGTTGTCCACCTGCCCACTCCAAAGTCGAGGTGAATCCCAGGGCAGGACCCAGGATTTCTTGCTGCAGCTCCTGATTCCTGCTGGGGCAATTTTGTAAACTAGGGGGAAAATGGGAAGAGAGAATCCCTCCATTTCCCTGGGTCCTGAAGCCACATTGTCCAGACTCCAGTCCTTTCCCAAATCCTCCTTCCAGCAGTCTGTTCTCTCTTCCTCCCCGTGCCTCCTCCTTGGGCTCCCAGGAGCAGCCCAGAGGACCAGGCCTCGTCCAGCTGTGCTGAGACCCCCCACCCTTCATGACACTGACTGGGGGGGTCCCTCGTCATTAACCCAAACCCGGCCCCTTCCCAGCAGTGCTGCAGGGGGCTAGACCAGCCCAGTGCTCCCGTCTCCCCCCGAGCATTCCGTGTTCCCAGCATTGCATCCCTTGTGCCCCCAGCCCCACAGCTGGAAAAGCTGCAGCGCCCTCAATAACTAAAACATCTCCAGTCGTCATTAGGATGAGTCATCCTGCCAAACGTGCAGCCAGCACTCCTTTCCCTTTCCCTTTCCCTTTCCCTTTCCCTTTCCCTTTCCCTTTCCCTTTCCCTTTCCCTTTCCCTTTCCCTTTCCCTTTCCCTTTCCCTTTCCTTTTTCCCTTTCCCTTTCCCTTTCCCTTTCCCCCTTTCCCTTTCCCTTTCCCTTTCCCTTTCCCTTTCCCTTTCCCTTTCCCTTTCCCTTTCTTTAGCCCAGGTGGCCTCATCTCTCTGTCCCATGGGGCACACGCTGATTTTCTGCCTTTTCTTCCCCCCTTGGCTGGGATTCCCCCTGGGCTGTGGCGTGGTGCCAGCCACAGGACGCAGGAGGTCGGGAGGGATGGACAGAGCATTCCCGGCCGTGCTGAGCAGCCCCGGGATGTGGTGGTGGCTGCTGCTCCTCTCCTGCTCCCCGAGCAGGTGCCTGCGGGGGATGACGGCTGTGCCGGGAGCAGGATGGGCTGGAGCCAAATTCCCAGCACTCGGTGTGCCAGGAGCTGGCACGGGCCGGCCCTGGTGCTGCTGAGCGTGGTGATGTACAGGCTTGAGCTGGTGCCCAGCTTCCCAGACATCACAGCAAGAAAATCTCCAGCACTGGACACATTTCCACGTGAACGTGTCCGTCTGTCTCAGGCCGGGATGCCCGGGAGGGCGTCGCAGAGATGGGACGCTCGTGGTCCTTCCCGAATTCCACCAGCTCCAGCTCTGCTCCCTGCCTCTCCTTTCCCCCTCCCAGTCACCCGGAGCTGCTGCACCTCAGTTTTGCTCCCCCTGCATTTCTAACACACGATCCCAACCTCTGGATTTGCAGAGCCCCTGCTCAGAGCAGCCTCAGCTGCTCCAGGTCCCGGCCGGGGCCGTGGGGTGGTGGTGGCTGTCACCGAGGTGTCAATCCAGCCGGGAATTTTCGCTGCCGGCAGCCGGAGGCAGCCACGTGCTCCCGAGCCCATCCCCGCTCCTGGCAGGAGGCTGGAGTCGTTCATCAGCTGCAGCGTTGAGTCATCGCATCCTTTACGGTCACTTGGCCCCGGGAGCCCCCGGTTCCTCTCCAGCCTCAGCAATCAGACAGAGATTAACTGACTTCTTCCTCTCAGCTGGGCCTCCCCCGCCAGAGGATTTTGCTCTGCCCCAGCTGGCAGTGGGGTGGTGGGTGCTGCTGTTTGGGATGTGTTGGACAGATGAGCACAGGCAGGACCCGGGGAACAGGAGGGTCCTGCCTCCCTCTGTGCCCGAGATGGCTGGGAATGTGGCCGTGTCCTCATGGATTGGCTCCTGGAGGGGTGTCCTTGCACATGGGGTGTCTATGGACGCAGAGGGTCTTTGTGTGCTTTGGGGTCAATCCCACATGTCCCCACAGTGGCAGGGGGTGTTGCACCCTTTCCTTCCACACGTATGTTTGCTCCTCTCCACAAGCTTCTCTGCTGGCCAGGCTCTCATCTTCATTCCCAGATCATGGAATCATCTAGGTTGGAAAAGCCCTCTAAGACCACCAAGCCAAACCCAGCACTGCCATCCTCACTACTACCCCGTGTCCCCAAGTGTCACATCCACACACCTTTTAAACCCCTCTAGGGATGGTGACTCCACTTCTGCCCTGGGCAGCTGTGCCAGGGCCTGACCACCCTTTCCATGGAGAAATTGTCCCTGATATCCAATCTAAACCTTCCCTGGTGCAACGTGAGGCCATTTGCAAAGGAGCTGATGGACCAGGCAGAGCCTGTCCCTGCCTGTCCACCCCTGTTCCATGTCCTTGGGAACAGAGAGAGGGGTCCATGACGACCTTTCTCACCCCCTCCAGGCGCTTACTTGGTCCCATACCTGGTCCTGCTCATCATCATCGGGCTCCCCCTGTTCTTCCTGGAGCTGGCTGTGGGGCAGCGGATCCGCAGGGGCAGCATTGGAGTCTGGAATTACATCTGTCCCCGCCTGGGGGGCATTGGCTACGCCAGCTGCCTCGTGAGTGTGCCCTGGGGAGCCCCCAGACCCCACCTCGGGTTGGGTGGGGTGGAACCAAACCCCGGGGGCCCCATGGGGAGGTTTGAGAGGTCAAGGGGTGTATTTCCAGCTCCACTCATGGGCTGGTTTGGGGATGGGCCCATCCCCTGATCCCTGCACCCCACTCTCTGCCCAGCAGGGAGGTGGGGACAGTGACACTGCCCTGTGATTTGAGGCACAGTGACACTGCCCTGTGATTTGAGGCCGTGTCCTCTCTCCCTCCTCCCCCCAGGTGTGTTTTTTCGTCGGTCTCTATTACAACGTCATCATCGGCTGGAGCATCTTCTACTTCTTCAAGTCCTTCCAGTACCCTCTGCCCTGGAGCGAGTGTCCCCTGGTGAAGAACGGCTCGGTGGCCAGTAAGGAACAGCCCTGGGGCCAGGGGGGGCTCAGCTGGGAGGGAGCAGCTCCCAGGGAAGGGGGCTGGGGGGCACTGGAGACCCCCAACACCTGTAGCTGTCACAGGTTGAGGTGTCTCCTGAGTCCTCTCTGCTTGCCCTGAGCACATGGAGAGCTCTCCCTTGCTGACGAGGCTGTTGGAAGATATTAATTATGGGCTCTTGATGAATGAGGTTGGATGAGGGTCTTCCACACTCTCTGACCCCACTAGTGGGATATGGTGCCAGTTTGGGAATTCACAGTGTGGATTTTCAGGCTTCCTCAGTACTTGAGGCCGGGATCTGATCCAGGACCTGGCTGTTCCATTGGTGCCTGACCGAGACACTGATGGAGCTAATGGTGTTTAATATCATCTGAGCACCTCCTTGGGACACTCTGAGGGGATTTATAGCAAATAAAAATGTCTCTCCCTGTATTTAATATCTAATTTTCACCTGGTAATGGTTTTATGTTCTGTCTCTTATTTTTCCTGCTGAAAACAAACCCCATTAATTCCTGCCTCTTAGCTTCCAGAGGTACCTCCCTTCCCTGGCCTGCTCCAGTGGGTTTTTCACAGTAGAGGCAGTGGGTGACTGTCCCCCAGCCCCCTCACGTTCTCCTGTCCCTGCTCTGTTGCAGTTGTGGAGACAGAATGTGAGAGGAGCTCGGCCACCACCTACTTCTGGTACCGGGAGACCCTGGACATCTCCAACTCCATCTCGGAGAGCGGGGGGCTCAACTGGAAGATGACCCTGTGCCTGTTGGTGGCCTGGAGCCTTGTTGGCTTGGCCATGATCAAAGGCATCCAGTCCTCCGGGAAGGTGGGTACTGGTGGCCCCCTGAGCCTGGCTGGGCTCTGTGCTCAGGGCAGGAGCCTCCCACCTCAGGGTCACTCTCCTTTGACTGGGATGTCAAACGTCTCCTTTGATGTTTGGTTTCAAGTGCTTCAGGTGCTCTGGAAGTGGGAGGTGGCCAGGGGAGGATGGAGACCCTTCCTCCTGGTCTGGGGGAGCTGAGGGGTGCTGTGACCCTTGGGATGCTCACACCCACTCCACAGTCGGGGCCATCTCTGAGGGGGTCCAGAATAAGATCAAAAGAGAGTGTAAGGAAGACATTTAGTCCAACCTGCAGCCAGGGATCAGCCAGGGCAGCAAATCCACCTGAGCTCCAGCACTGGGAACATCCTGCTCCAAGGGGTCCCATGGCTGCCTGAGGAACAAACCTCACCCTGGGGTGGGAAACCCCCTGGGTGGGAAACCCCCCCTCTCCCCAGTTGGCTGCCCGTGGGTTGGACGGGGAGGTGGCTGGGTGGGAAACGAGGCTGTGCCCGTGTTGGATCCCTCTCTCTCCAGGTGATGTACTTCAGCTCCCTCTTCCCGTACCTGGTGCTGGTTTGCTTCTTGGTGCGGGGACTTCTCCTGCGTGGGGCAGTGGATGGGATCATGCACATGTTCACACCCAAGGTGAGAGCCCCCAAACCCTAAACAGGTTCTCTTCCTGGCTGGTCACACCCCGTTCTCCCTTAGTTTTCTTATTCCTCTTATTAGTTCCCTATATTTCCCTTATTTTCCTCCCCGCCCTAAAAACGAGGGTGCCAGCCCCAAACTACCTCGGGGATCCTGATAGGTCATCAGCACCCAAAGTTTAGGGTGTGGCCAGGACAGCCAAGAGCCTCACAAACTCACCCCTCAGCATCACCCTGTCCCCCCTCAGCTGCCCAGACACCAGGGTGGGGAGTGGGGGGGTGCCTGAGGCCAAATACAAATATAAAGACTCCATGGAACGACTCTGTCTGGCAGCAAAACCTCTGCTGGTGGTATGTGCCTATTAATTAAGCAGCTAATTAATTAATTAAGCAGAGATGTAGATGAATCAGCTCAGCCGACGAGGCTGTTGGAAGATATTAATTATGGGCTCTTGACGAATGACGCTGGGAGGCCTCCAGGCTGCAGCTCTGGCTCCTGGGAGAGGGGGGATGTGGTTGGGGGGGACTGGGAGTTAAAAACAACCCCCCCCCAGCCAGGATGTTGGATTTCCAGTGCTCCATGTGCTCTTGAAGGGGGAGGTGGCCAGGGAAGGATGGAGACACATCACTGGGTGGGTTGTGGCTCCCTGGGGTGGGGGAACATGGACACCCCTCCCCAGGGCAGCTGGGTCTCCCCTGGGAAGCTGCAGGGCTTTGCACTGGGAGATGGAGCACCCAGGTCAGGCCCTGAGGCAAGTGGAGCACCCAGAGGCAGGGTCAGCTCAAACCTCTGCCTGACCTCCCCACGCCTCTGTGGGAAAGAGAAGGACTTGTGAGTGCTGGGTGATGACCTGACCGTGGAAGTCCCAGAATGGTTTGGGTTGGAAGGGACCTTAAAGATCATCTCATTCCACCTCCCATCAAAATGCTCCCAAACCAGCCCAGTCTGGAGGCACAGCAGCCTTTTAGTGGAGCTCTGGCTCCACTGGGGTGAGCAGTGGGGTCACCAGACCACTGAACTTCTTCTCCTGTCTTCCTCCCAAGCTGGACAAGATGCTGGACCCCCAGGTGTGGCGGGAGGCGGCCACGCAGGTTTTCTTTGCCCTGGGCCTGGGCTTTGGGGGTGTCATCGCCTTCTCCAGCTACAACAAGCAGGACAACAACTGCCACTTCGACGCCACGCTCGTGTCCTTCATCAACTTCTTCACGTCCGTGCTGGCCACCCTGGTGGTGTTTGCTGTGCTGGGCTTCAAGGCCAACATCATGAACGAGAAATGTGTGGTGGAGTAAGAGCTGGGTTTGATTTGTTTGGGGTGGGCAGGTCTTTGCTGCTGCTGGTTGCGGTGGTTCTGGAGGCAACAGAGGAAGTGCTCTGGGGTTGGGTGATCCTGGGTTTTGGTGGACACAAGTTCCTGATGGCCAAGACTTGTATTTCTAGAGATGTCTCACTGAGGGAGTTGGGCATTCAGCTCTTCCAGCCTAAAATCCAGCTCTAAGATGGGCTCCTAGTCCGCAAATTGCAGGTAAATCCAACACATCTCACACCACCTGAGAGGTTCTGTTGTCCCTTAGGAATGCTGAGAAGATCCTGGGCTACCTGAACACCAATGTGCTGAGCCATGACCTCATCCCACCCCACGTGAACTTCTCCCACCTCACTGCCAAGGACTACAACGAGATGTACAGGGTGATCATGACGGTGAAAGAGGGGCACTTCAAGGAGCTGGGCTTGGACGCCTGCCTGCTGGAGGACGAGCTCAACAAGGTACCCGGTGGCACTCTCAGGAGCTCACCCACACCCATCGCCCCTCCCTGTGTCAATCCTGGGCACATGGATCTGGAAAAACTTCTTTTAGAGACCCTCCACGGCTGGGAATCCACGTCCTTGTGGTTTTACCCTCGTGGTCCCTCCTGGGGTCGGGGTAAGGTCTGTCCATGGCGAGTCTTGCAGGGTCATCACCAGCAGCAGACTGGGGTTTTCCTTCCTTGAGGACTGGTTCAGGGAGGGAGACCTGAGCCATTCAGGGCCTTGAAGTCTGTGTCCCTGACTTGTTTCTTCTCATCTGTCCGTCCTGTGTCCCCCTCAACAGTCGGTGCAAGGGACTGGCCTGGCCTTCATCACCTTCACTGAAGCCATGACCCACTTCCCGGCGTCGCCCTTCTGGTCTGTCATGTTCTTCCTGATGCTGATCAACCTGGGCCTGGGCAGCATGATCGGCACCATGTCGGGCATCACCACCCCCATCATCGACACCTTCAAGGTGCGCAAGGAGGTGTTCACAGGTGAGGTCCTTTCTCCTGCAACCTCCTGGGGAAGGGGTGGGGGGTCCCCGTCGCCCTGAGGAGACGTTCCAGGAGAGCGTGGACACAGTGGATGTGAACTGGGCCTTGCTAATGTAGGGAATGGGCCTTGGGGAGGCCCCGGTGTCCCTCAGGGGGGTTTGCTGATGACTCCAATGCAGGGAATGGACCTTGTGGTGGTCTTGGTTCTGCTCGGGGGGCTCTGCTGACCACCCCTATTTGCTCCCCCCAGTCGGTTGCTGCATCTTCGCCTTCCTGGTGGGGCTGATCTTTGTGCAGCGCTCTGGGAACTACTTTGTCACCATGTTTGATGATTACTCAGCCACGCTGCCTCTCACTGTCGTGGTGATCCTGGAGAACATTGCTGTGGCCTGGATTTATGGCACCAAAAAGTAAGGAACTCGTACAGCAAAAGGAATAACTGTGCTGTGACTCCTGGCTAAAAAAAAACCCCTTCCAGCTCTTTTCTATATGGCCTTTTCTCCAAGAGAAAAGCTCAGTTCACCTTGATCCTCCTGCCCTGCCCTGGTGTAACCCAGCCCCAGGAGCAGGTTCTTTTTGTGGGTATCTCCTGTTGGTTGTGGTGCCCTGTCCCCCGAGATCAGCCTTTGTTCTGAGGTTTCCATGTCCTTCTGGAAAGACACCTTGTTCCCCCCGGTGCTTCTTGTTGTTCCTAAGTTGGTCAGAGCAAAGGAGGCTCTGGATAATGCTCAAAAGGCCTTTTCCTCAGGAGTTTCCCACAAGTCCTACAGACTTGAGGAATATTGAGATGCTCCCCAGGACCAGCTGGGTTCTACTTCAGGCTCTGCCTTGAGCACAGTTTACAACAGGGGCTCCTGGGAGGGAGTTTGTCCCCTGGAGGTGGGGAGAACAGCAGGATTCCATCTCTTCCCTGGCAGGTTCATGCAGGAGCTGACGGAAATGCTGGGATTCCGGCCCTACCAGTTCTACTACTACACCTGGAAGTACGTGTCCCCCATCTGCATGGCCGTGCTCATGACCGCCAGCATCATCCAGCTGGGAGTCAGCCCCCCGGGGTACAGCGCCTGGATCAGGGAGGAGGTGAGCACAGCCCCCCTCCCCATCCCAGGGGTCCTGGCTGAGCAGGGGAGAGCTGCAACTACCCCGTTCCTCCCACCTCTGCTCCCCTCTCCCGGGTGACATCCCGCTCACCCTCTGCGTTTGTCCACCCGGCCCAGACGTCTCCACCCAGTTCTGACCATGGAATGGAGTTCCAGTGTGGATTGTGGTTGACCTCTGTGGGCAGTACCATGTCCTTCCCCTCGATTTGAACCCACTTTCTGCCAGCTCCAGGTGTCCCTGAGGATGGAGTCTTGCAGGAGGCAGCAGGGATTGTCTCACACTTCAGAGCCGTGGTACCTGGTGGGCATCACCTTTGCTGTGACAGCCCCGTGACATTAATATCTGTTCCTTCCAGGCTGCTGAGAAGTTCCTGTTCTACCCAGCCTGGGCCATGGCCATCCTCATCTCCCTGATCATCCTGGCATCCCTCCCTCTGCCCCTGGTCTTCATCCTCCGGCAGTTCCACCTCGTGTCCGACGGCTCCAACGCCCTCTCCGTCACCTACAAGAAGGGCCGGATGATGAAGGACATCTCCAACTTGGAAGACAACGACGAGACCCGTTTCATCCTGAGCAAAGTGCCCAGCGAGACCCCGTCCCCCATGCCCACCCACCGCTCCTACCTGGGGCCGGGCAGCAACTCCCCCCTGGAGATGAGCAGCGCTCCCAACGGACGGTACGGGAGCGGGTACCTCCTGGCCAGCACCCCCGAGTCCGAACTGTGATGGCCCCCCTGCCCGCCACCCCCGCCAGGAGAGGAGGGCACTGGGGAGTGGATCCTGGCCGTCCAGGCAACGGGAAAAATTCATTAATAAGGAAGACGAAGAAGAAACCCCCTCTTATAAAATCATAACCCAAAGCAGCCGTCTGTAAGGTGACACCGGGAAGGAGGGATTGAGGGAGGGGCAGGACTCCTCCGACAACCCTCGGCTGAAAGGCAGGACCCCCCCGGGACCGCCCCCGGGGAAGGGAGGAGGAGCAAGAGACGCTCCAACACCTTTCCGAGAGTCGTTCTCAAATCTGAAGCAAGGAATCTCTTTTCTAAGCAGCTGATGGTTGGAACAAGGACCCGGAGGCAGGTTGGGAAGCCAACCCCGCTCCCTCCTGTCGCCCAGCGCTCTTCCCTCCTGTCTTTGTCCCTTATCCGGGAGGAGTCATGGCCTTATTCCAACGAGCACAATTTAACCCTTGATGTTCAGAGCACAAAAAGGTGCTGTTGTTGTCACCATCGTTGTTGTTGTTGTATCTCCTGTAGGTTTTTATAGCTGTGGACACACCCAAATGACCCCCAAAATCCTGACCAGGGTTGGCAGGGAGCAGCACGGGGGTGGCTGGGACTGTGGATGGTGGATCCTTGGAATCTTTGTTGCCACCAGCATGGGAACAGTGGCTGGGGGTTGTTTGGAGGCATGGAGATGTCACGGCTGTGGGATGAAGTGGCAAGTTTTGTGTTGAGTGGCAGAAAGACTTTTGAAGGGACAGTGGTTTGGGTGTGTGAGCGTTGTGGGGTCTGGCTGGGGGAGAGGAGTCTCTCCGGAGTTACTCCTCACGTGTGGGATGTTCTGCTGAACCAAAATCCCTGGCATGGCGATCGTCTCCTCTTGCTCCTCTCTTCAGATGGCCCAGAGGGACACCCAGAGAAGCTGTGGGACATCCAGTCCTGTCACAGTCCTGGTTTAGCTCTCAGGAAACCACCCCCTGATTTACCTCCCGTGCCCCTCCAGCCAAGGGGAGCTGGGCAGTGACTCTCTCTGGACTTGCCTCCTCGTTTCTCCTCCTGTTCCCTTTGACTCCCCTTTGGGGGCCCTGTTGCACCCCCACAGGAGCTCACCAGCTTCTGGATGGGGGTGACCAGTTTTTGGGGACCACAGGCATCCGTGGAGCAGCAGCTGCTGGGAGTCCCAGGAGTGGGAGATCCCAGATCTCCTTGGCTCTTGATGAGGTTGGTGAGCCCCTGCCAGAGCCCAGGGGGCCATCCATGTCTTTTGGGGGATCAGATTGATGTGACTGCATGTTGTTTCTCCCCAGGTTGTTTGGGAAAGGGGGGGATCTCCCAGCTCTGAGTCTCTCCCACTGGGACTGGGGCTCATTTCCCTAAATGCCACAGGTAGCCAAGCACTTCTGCCAAGGGGCCCAGTACACCCTGGCACGTTCCCCCTTTCCCAGTGGGGACAGGGAAGCAGCAACCTGCCTGGGCTCTCTCTGCCTCTCAGCACTTTGCTGTGGCCTCCAAAAGCTGGGGGAGCACCTCATCCTTGGTCCTGCTGGGCTCGGGTCATGCACGAAGGTGTTTCAGGCCAGTCTGAAGGTCAGGTTTGGGGGGGCTGGTCCGTGAGTCCTTCTCTCCTTTCCCTCTTCTGCTTTCCTGCCAATGGCTCTTCTTCCACCTTGGTTTTGTTTGGGAGGTGAGTGAAGGCAGAAGGTACCTGGTCCATTCACCACATCCCTGACCTCTCAGCATTCCTGGGGCCAGGGGGTTCCCCACAGTAACATCTCCTGTGGGTTCTGATCCTTTATTTGTTGTCCTTCTTCGTGGGCTTAGCTGGTGACCTGGGGACTCTTCCCGGACAATTAGCTCAAGCCCTTCATCAGCCATTTTTCCAGGGGAAAATGGAGGCAAGGACTGAACTGAGGCAGCTCAGTGATGGCTCTGAGAGGCACCAGATCCGTGTGGTCAGGATCAGCAGTGCTCCTCCAGCATTCCCCCTTCCCCATCCCTCCAAGGTCCTGTCCCTGCAGAGGGACACTGAAACGTCCCCACTGCACCACCCCTGAGGGGGAGAAGCCCAAACCTGGTGGGTTTTCCTCATCATTAGTCAACATGTTCCTTCCCATCCCTGTTTGGATCCATCTCCACCTGACCAGCAAAACAGGATGAGACAAATCGTGTCCCAGTGTCCCCTTCCCGATGCCCCCGAGCCCGGGGGCCGCGTTCCCCCCGCAGCTCCCACGGAGTTGGTGGAGCAGGACACCTCCCACGGCCGAAACGCTCCACCCCATCCAGCCCCAGGGTGTGGGGAAGGATCCGGCCCCCCGTGTCTCCCAGCCCCATTCCCAAAGCAGCCAGGGAGGCTTCGCTTCCCTCCCCTCTTCGTGCAGCATCGACGAGAGGCAAAGTCAACAGGAAGGCAATGAAAAAAGCTATATTATATATATATACATATATATATATAAAATATATACAGAGAGAGGAGATGGGATAATAACCTAGAGATTCTCTATTTCTATTGTATATTTATTCTGTAAATGTCACTGTAAATGCTGTTAAATGACAAACTGTATTCCAAAGTGGCCCGTGACCAATTTTCATTCCCAGTGCTGTACAGATCAATTCTCATTCTAGAGAGGGACATATTTTTACCTTTTTATTTCTTGTCCGTGGTGGGTGGGCGTCCCTTTCCCCCCGCCCCCAGCCCAGGGAGGCTCCAACGATCCTGGGCGGACCCTGCAGAGAGGAAGAGGAGGAGGAGGAGGAGAGAGAGGAGGAGGAAGAGGGACGACGCCTTTACTTTTATCTGTGGAAATACTGTATTTTGTCGTGGCATTCGGTGTTAGACACGGGGTGTTGGGGGGAGTGTGTGTGTGTGTGTGTGTGTGTTTTAAGTGGTCCGTGTTGTCGCGTGTGTGTCCGTGCGGGGGGTGTGCGCGTGTCCGTGGGTGCGCCTGGGTTTAGGATTCACTTCTGGCTGTTCTCTCTCACTTTCCGAGCCTGCCTCGGGGGTTTCTCCCGCTCACCGGGGCAGGTTCTCCCTCCACACTCCTCCTCGGGGTCCCAGGCTGTGGGTGGGGCCGACCCCCGGTGGCTTTTAGCCCCAGAGATCCCGTTTTTTCCCTCTCTCTCTGCACAGAGGCACAGGGAATAGCTGCTAGTTGTGAGCACAGGCACTTTTCAGTTTTCCTTCAGGCAGTGGGACGAGGAGGGGGAGCCACTGCCGATGTCCCTGTCCCCCCACATCAGCTCCCTGCCCGGTTCCCAGCCCAGCTCCTGCTGCCAGGAGCAGTGTGCTGTCCCTGGCTGGGGGACAAGGAGGTGCTGGGGGGGTTGGGAGGGGTCCAAACCCTGGGGACAGAGCTGGGGTGGGGTTCCGTGGGTCTGGAGAAGGCAGAAAGGAGGTTGCAGGGGGGGGCCCACCTTGTGATACTGGTCCAGCCTGTAGGGCTGGAGTTGGGATGCTCCATCCCCCAGCACCGGGCTCTGCTCCAGGGGCTGGACCTTGATCCCGGTGCGAGTCAGAGGGGATGGCTGGAGCCAGGTCCCCAAGTGTCCCACGGCTCCTTCCCCTCAGTCCCTCAAAACAGCCCCTGCCTCACCTCCCAGCCCTCACCCAGACCCTGGCAGGCCACATGGACCCCCAGCACCTCCAGGAGCAGCTCCCACTGCCTTCTCCTGTCCCCGATCCCTCCCTGAGCCCGGGTCTCGCTGGCAGGGGTGGGAGCAGAGCTGGGTGGCCTTGGTGGCCAGGACAGTGGCCTTGGTGGCTGGGAGGGACAATGCACGGCCACGGGAGCCCCCAGGATGGAGCTGCTTCCCCTGGGGAAAGCACAATGCTGGCGAAACCCTCCTGTACAGGTAAAAGCACAGATCCCATCGTGACACATCCCTGTATCCCTGTAGTTCCCATCGGGCTCCTCGGCCATCGAGAGAAACCCTGTAAGAGCTGTATCAGAGTCTGATTAAAAGTCTCTTCTTACCAAACCTCTTCTCACCAAGCCTCTTCTCTGCCTCTGTTCCTTTCTTGGGGTGGGCTTTGGGGTCTCTCTGAGGTTTGGGGTGGCAGAGAGATAAAGCCGAGGGCATCGTTGGCATCCAGGGGCATTGGGGTCTGTCCTTTCCTGTCCTGTCCTGTCCCCACTATTGTTCTTCTGTGTCCCCTCACTCCTTCCAGCATCAGCCCCTGCAAGGGGCTCGTTCAGAGCAGGCAGGTGCTTCGGGAGCATCGGGGAGGTTGTTTTCCATCCCGGACCAGTTCAACCAGTACACACTGGCTTTCTGGGGCACATGGACTGGTGAGACACAGCGTCTGCTCCTCTGCAGAACACCCAGCCAACAGTGCTGGGGGCTCATCCTGAGCCCTGGGGGTCCTGGGAGTCTGGAGACTCTCCCTGGAGAAGGATTTCCAGTCACCCCAGATGCCTTCAACTGCTGGGAATTAGCTTGGCAACAGGTTTGGTGGGGAGAGGGGCTGCCCCTTCCCTTCCTTCCCATCTCTGGTAGCTCGTTTGGCTTCTCCAGGGCTGATCCAGCCCAAGGGAACGTGAGGAAGGAGGGAAGAATTGGGGATGTGTCCCTGGGCACTGGGGATGCCATCGGGGCACTGCCATGGCCACGAACTGAAGTTGTCCCCCTGCACTGGCAGCTGGGGAGGAGCAGGGCAGGGTTTTGGGCACCTTTGCACCATCTGGAGATGTTGGTGCAGGAGTGGGGCAAGTGTCTGGCACAGCTGGAGGAGCAGCACTGCTCAGGGAAGGGACAGGAGGTGGCACAGGGGGTGTCTGTGCCCAGAGGGTGCCCAGGACTCAGCTCTGGAGTGATGACCAGGACAATGGGACAGGTGGGACAGCTCTGCCCCTGCACAGCCCCGCTCGGGGGGAGCAGGGATGGAGATCCCAGCGCCCCCTCCTCCTCAGCGAGGGGGCACGGGGGGGATGCAGGAACACAGGGCAGCCCCCACGGGGACCCACGGGAGGGGTCACTGCTGTGCTGAGCTGGCCGGACTCAGCCCTTCCTGTGCTCCCAGAGCGTCTGGAGCGGCCGGAAAATCCCAGAGCTCCCTGAAAACAGCTGAAGGAAATAAACTCGGGGGGTAGAAAAACAACACAGAAATGGGTCCAAATGTAGAATTTAAGCCAAATACCTACTTTGGGAAAAAAAAATGAACTGAATTTCCTGTGGCAGTGAGGGAGGGAGATTTCAGAGCCTGGTGAGAGGTGAAGGTCGGTGCTGTCGGAGCAGGGGGTGGGCTTTGGCTGTCCCATCTCAAACCAGCTCTGGACCGGGGCACGGACACACGGTGGAGCTGCTACAGCAACATCTTGCTGTGATTCCCTGAGCACCTCGGAAAGAGAAAGGACAGTTATCCTGATGTTCAAAGACAGGGAAACCGAGACGCAGCAACAGCTCCCGCATCTCTCCCATTCATTCCAAAGGCAGACGATCTCCACCACCGTCTCTGCTCCAGCCCAGCCTCCTCCCACTCCCAAATTGCTTTTATGGAGCAAAATTGCATCAGCGACGCTGTGGATGGAGCCAGATTCTCCCCAGAGCCAGCCACGCTCCCGTGTTTTCCCTGCCTCGGCTCCAGCCGGAGCGCAGGACACAAGGTGGCACTGTCAGACAGAGCACGGGGACCGCGCCGGGAATTTGGGAAGCTTTCCCTGCCTGGGAATCAGGGGATGCGCGAGCTCCCCTTCCAGGGAGAGGCCGCAGAGGGATGGGGCTACAAACTCTGTCTGTTCAACCTGCACAGCTAAAATGGGTAATTTTAGCTGAAAAATTCACCTGGCAGAGGCAGATGGTGAAGATGGACCTTACCCAGGGCACGTGACAGCTTTTTTGGGAAGACCCTCCTCCAAGAGAGTGCCCAGAGAGGCTTCTTGGGGCTCACACCCTGGGGAGAGGGTGCTGTGGGTGCCACCACCCAAAGATGCCACCACTGGAGATGGATCTATCCCGCTAAAAACATGATGGGAAGAGGGCAGAGACCTTGTTTGGAGCACCCAGGGGTTCCTGAGGTCAACACATCTTTTAGTAACAGAAGCCTGGGCTGGAAGGACCCGGAGAGGTTGGTTTGGCTGTTTCTACACCAAAGCAGGATTGTCTCTCCCTAAACTGAGGCACCTGATCTACCTTCCTCCTCCATCCCTTCATGGATGGAGACATGGCAGGATCCCAGCGTGTCCCCAACCTCTCCAGGAGGCCACTCAGCTCTCTGGGCATCCCATGGCCCGTTGTGCTGGTCTCTTCCACCTTTGGGGACTTGCCCAGTGGACCACGGGCAAGGCTCAGAGTGTTGGGCTGGGTCAGGGGGTGAGACCAGTGGGGTGGACCAGAGACCCCTCAGCATGTCCTCAGGACACACCCAAGGCTTTCCAGGTTGGAGCTGATCCTCCTTGAGGTCTTCCAGGTCCTGCTCTTCATTCCATCCTTCTCCTGGATGTTATCTGAGATGCCCTGAGCCTTGCAGGAGGTCCCTGCAGAAGTGACTCCCTCTTGCTCCAAAAAGGCCCTTATTCATCCAGCTCTTGCCATTTTCTCTCTTTCTCTCTCTCTCTTTTCTTTTTTTTTTTTTTTTTTCTCCCATGGACATTAAAAATCCAAAGGCATATTTGGAGAGCAGACAGCTTTGGGCGGGTGTTGCTGGGCTAAAAGATCTCTTCCTTCCCCAGATACAACCCATTTGTCTGCCTGGCCACCTCCTCCCACCCCGGGAACGGCCGCGCTTGGGTGCACGGAGCTCTCCCCGGCGGGATGAAAAGTCTCCGGATAAAAAATTAGCCGCAGGTCGCAGCATTCCTTCCTCCTGGCCAAACTCGCCTCGCAGCCACCGAGGAGCTGAGCTGCGATGCCTGGCCGGTGATGCAAGGCTCGCTTTTTCCAGCACGGTTTTCCCTCGGGCTCCAGGCGCTCCCGCCGGTGCAGCTCCGGGTGCTTCGGGTGTGGAGCTCCGCCAGCCTCCACCCGCTCGGGATCCGGCCCTGGAAGCTCTGGAGTTGCAGGCACAGTTGGAGCAGGGCTTTCTTGGTGGTAAGATCTGAGCGTGGCTCTCGTGCCCCGTGGGTTTGGTTTTTTTTTTTTTTTGGGGTGGAGCGTTTGCCCCAAACCACCCCCAACATCCCGTGGACACGGGGGGTACGTGTGAGGGGACAAAACCGGGCAGGGGGTGACCAGGGGACCTGGGGGGACGCACCACACAGCGCTGGGAGGTGCAGAGAGAGATGCTGGGGCAGCATCCCCCGCTCACTAACCACAGCCCTCACCCCCGCCCTGCACCAAGGACCCCCTTATCCAAGCGCTGATCCCTCTGGATCAGCCCCCACCCCAATAACCGGCCTGTGCTGGGCTTGGATCCCCTCCATGACCCCCAATCCCCAAACCCCCACTTGCACACTCCCCCTCCCCCAGCACCAGCAGTGCCAGTGCAGGAGTAAACAGCACTGGCAGGATGAGTCCCTCGGGTCTTCCCCAGGGTGACAGCCTTGGCCTCTGGGGCACCGCAGCTTCTCCCCAGCCTCAGGAGCCGGGAGTGAGCGCCACCAGCCCCCCGGGGGTGTAGGACCCCCCCCAAGGAAGGGGGTTTAGGGGGGAGAGCCCCGGGGGTGGTCGTTACCCCGGGTCCCAGCCTCGGCGGCCGCGGAGGAAAAGGGACATCGCTCACGCAGGAGCCGAAACAGGGCGGAGAGATGCTCGGGGAGGGCAGTGGGAGGGAAGGGGGGCCAGGTCTATCTGCGGCCCCCCGGCTCCCCACCGGCCCTGGGGTCGGTCTCTCCTGACCTCTCGCTGAGCGAGGGATTGCGAGCCAGGGAGGGATGGGATCTGCGGGAGCCTCTGCCAAGAGCTGGCTCCAGATCCGCAGGCAGCTCTGGGCTGCATTTCCCCTCCGGCGCGAAGCGGAGCTGGGGTGTCCGAGGTTCACTCCTCGCTGACACCGCCCCCCCGAGACCCTCAGCGGCACGTCGGGCCCCGCGGGGAGGTGAGCGGTGCCCGGGGGTGCGGGGGACCTGCGGGGAGGCGGGGGGCTGGGCTGGGGGTGGGTGGAGGGGATGGAGGGATGGATGGAGGGATGGGAGGATGGAGGGGAGGGAGGGATGCGGGGATGGGAGGGAGGGCAGCGGCGGGGGCGCCGGGGGGGGGCTGCGGGGCTGGGCGCTGGGGCGGGGGGTCTCCGGCCCCCCGGCGGGGCGGCGCCGGCTCCCGTAACCCCGCCGCTCGCTCCCAGCCCTATAAAAGCCCCGCCGAGCCCCGCAGCCGCTCCCGCCGCCTCCCCCGCGCCGAGCCCCGGGAGGCACCGCCGGGGAGCAACAGGCCCCCCTGGCCCGGCCACGCGTGAGCGGAGCCCCCCCGGGGAGGGGGAGCGGGAGGGGAGGCGGAGGGGGCGCATCCATCCCCTCCTCTCCCCGCCGGGGACCGGGGACTTGCCCCCCGGCCGCCGCCCCCTCCCCGAGCCCGGCCCGGGGGGGGCGGAGGGAGCCGCCGGAGCGGGAGGGGCGGGCGGCGGAGCCCCCCCCGCGCCTGGAGCTGCAGGTACCGGGCCGGGGGGGACACGGCGCCCGGCGGGGCCCAGCATCCCCCCATCCCTTCCCCAGCATCCTCCCGGCTGGGCCCGCAGGCCCCCCCGCCCGCCCCGGGCCCCCTCCATCCCGCACTTGTTGCTGCCCGGTAGGGCTGCACCGGCTCCCGGTTTAGGGCGGTTTTATTCGGGGGGGTGGTTTGGGAGGGGGTGGAGGTTGCAGCCTCCCCTGCTGTCCCCCGGCAGCCAGCGGTGTCCGGCTCGGCTCCCGCTCGCTCCCCCCGAGGCCAGAGCCAAGCCTGAGCCCCCCCTTTTCCCCTCCCCAGTCCCATCTGTGCCCCCCTCTCCCGCCTCCGCCGACCCCCAGCTCCTCGCCCGGAGGAAGGGTGCGCGTTCCGTGCATCTCCCATCCACCGAAATCTATGATCAGCTCGGTGTGTGTCTCCTCCTACCGTGGACGCAAGTCTGGGAACAAACCACCCTCCAAAACATGCCTGAAGGAAGAGATGGGCAAAGGGGAAGAGTCGGACAAGATCACCATCAACGTGGGGGGCACCCGGCATGAGACCTACAAGAGCACCCTGCGGACTTTGCCGGGCACCCGCCTGGCCTGGCTCGCCGACCCCGACGCCCAGAGCAACTTTGACTTTGACGGGAAGAGCAACGAGTTCTTTTTCGACCGCCACCCGGGGATCTTCTCCTACGTGCTCAACTACTACCGCACGGGGAAGCTGCACTGCCCCGCGGACATCTGCGGGCCCCTCTTCGAGGAGGAGCTCACCTACTGGGGCATCGACGAGACCGACGTGGAGCCCTGCTGCTGGATGACCTACCGGCAGCACCGCGACGCCGAGGAGGCCCTGGACATCTTCGAGAGCCCCGAGCCCGGCGGAGGGGCCGGTGGAGAGGAGCCCGAAGAGGAAGGGGGTAGGGAGATGGCCTTGCAGCGCCTGGGCATGGATGACAGGCCCCCCGGGGCGGCGGGGGCTGCTGGAGGGGGTGGCTGCTGTCGGAACTGGCAGCCCAAGATGTGGGCGCTCTTTGAGGATCCCTACTCGTCCAAGGCGGCCAGGGTAAGATCCCGGAACGCACCGGTGGGGACGTGGGATGGGGCCCTGCTGGGGTTGTGTCTTCAACTCTCTGTCCCTGTGGTGAGATGGACTTTTCTTGTGGTTTATGTGGGCGCCCTCATTGCCATCCCCTCCTCCCGTCGGGCACATTGGCCGTCCCCCATCCCACAGGACACCTCTTCCATCATCTCCCAGTCTCCTCCCAGTGCATCACACCTGGGGATGCTGAGCTGAAACTGGAGGCAAACCCAATCCCCGCCTCCTTTGCACCCTCAGGTGCTGCCTGGGCACCTCTGGGGCATACGGAGATGAGGGGTTGCTCCTGGAAAGGCTGAGTCTTGGCAGAGGCCGAGGATGCTCTAGGGCGGGCAGAGTGCTTGGGTTCCTCTCGCTGGGTTGTGGCCACGCCAAAACCCACATTCAGTGGCCGAGGTGTGGAGGGGTCAGGGCTGGTCCTGAAGCAAATGGGATCCCCATGACTGTCCCCAAGGAGCTCGTGCTCCTCCTCTGCAGCAGCAGCAGCCCCGAAGGACACCCCGTGGCCCCCCGTCCCCCACTGTCACCGTGTCGATGCCGCCCACGGTGCCCATGAGGACACAGTGCCCATCAGGACGTGGTGCCCATCAGCACATGAGAGCACAGGCTCTCAGCTGTTAACACACAGAACACCCCTCCCCAGGCCCCCCCCCCACGTCCCCATGTCCCCAGTACCATGTGCTCACACACGTGAGCAGGACCCTGCACCCACAGCCCCCCCGGGCCTCCCTGGGCATGCAGACAGTCCCTACCCACGGGCACCGACATGCCCGGGATGTTTTCCCCAAAACCAGCCGCATCTCCAGGCTCTCTGTGCATGTGTCTCCTCTCCCAGCTGCTCTCAGATCATCCCCAAAATGCTGTCTCCCAATCCCCAGACACCCCCCCTGTACCCACCCAGTCCCATCCCCCGTCACACCCAGCTCATAAACCTGCCCCCCACACACGGACGGGCATTTGGGATCAAAAGGAATTCTGGATGCACTTAGAGGTGGAAAAAACCCCCATCCATGGCAAGAAATCCTGCAGGCTGATTTCACACCCACCAGCAGCACAGGGCAGGGGTCGGTTTGGCAGGGAGGTGTTTTTGCAACACACACCCGCAGAGGATGCTCGGGCAGGGAGAGCTGAACTCCTCCTAAAAGGGGGGAACCCGCTCCTTTGCCCATCTCTGCGGGCTCATCACCTCAGGGAGCTGCTGAGTGGTGCAAAGCTCCAAATAAAATATTCAACAAAATTAAAAATAAACCCAAGCACAATAATTCAACTCCTTACCCCCCACCCCCCCTACCATGGTGTTATTTGGATTTGCTTTTCCCGTGTTTCCTGTTTTCCTGTGTGCTGAGCTGCTCCTGGAAAGGCTTTAGCAGGAGGAATGTGTTGGAGGGAGCAGAGATGATTGTGATGGAGCCCTGGTTGGGGCTGGAGTGGGACTGGTTTGTACTGGGAGCTCCCTGCTTCCTTCTCAGTGCTCTGTGCTAAAGGCTCAGCAATGCCAGGGGAATGGTCACCTTCCCAGGTCACCACTGGGAAAAATACCTGTGTGGCTTGGGAGAAGGGGAATCTGAGGCACAGAGCAGTGAAACCAACCCCAGTGAGTGCAACCTGCCCAGTGTTCCCCGTTTGGAGTAACCATCCAGCACTGGGATGTTCTGGGGTCCACGAGCATCCCTGTGGGTGCAACGTTCACGGTGCTGCCCTGATGTTTTGGGCTGGTGAGGTTTGGGGTGGTGGGGATTTCTTTAACACTGCCCCATTTTGGGCTGGTGAGGTTTGGGGTGGTCAGGATTTCTTCAATTCTGCCCCATTTTGGGGCCTCTGCCTTCCTTTCTAGAGCCAAAGGGGTGCTGCTGGTTTCAGGGAATGCTCCAGAGCAGCCAGTCTTGGTGCATTTTGCCAAACCTTGGGAAGCAGCAGTCCCAGGGTGTCCATGTAAACCCTCAGCTGTGACTAAGAGTCTCAGGAGCTGAATTTCTCCTCCCCATGGAGCAGCCCCTCGGGCCCTGACTCAGTGGCTCCCTGCTATTTCCATCTTTCCCTCCCTCCAGCGCTCCTCCTGAGCTGCCAACTGCAGGATTAGAAATCCCTCCCGAGTTTTTAGCCCCTTTTCCATGTCCCATTGATGTCCATGGGATCCCTGGCTCCTCAGTCCAGTCCACCCCCAGGGAATTTGGTCCCTGGTGCAGCTGCTGTCCCAGCTGGAGTTTAACACTTTTCCTCCCCACGAGAAACTGCCCACGCTGGGATTTCACCTCTACTTCCAAATTCCTCCTACTTGGAGCTTCTCATTATTTTCCCCCGTTTGGGGAGCCCTGGCCTTGCTTCCATGGGCACTGCCAGGTTGGTGAGCCCCTGTAGGCCTCAAAGAATCCCTGGATTCCTTGGGAACACCCATCTCAAGCTGTTGAGTGAGGTTGAGATCACACAGATCGTCAACAGGTTCTGCAGGACTCGTTTGTGACAGTTCTGGTGTGTACTGGTGGTACTGGGTGAATGCATAGATTTGATTTCATTTTAAAGACATTTTGGAAAAGAACTTGAGTTTTGAGCAGAGACTGAGACATCTTGGGTCAGACACAAAACTGGAGCAGCACTGTTGGTTTGGGGGGGGACACGATGGTTTGCACTGGCTGTGAACCCGACTCTCCTATTTTTAGAGGTTGTTTTTGCTCCTGGAGCTAAATCAGGTCTCACCTCACTCTCACACAGCAGAGCTGCTTCATTACCCGAGTGTTCACAGGGTATCACCCCCTTCCTTGGTCTTTTATATTTCTTCCTGCTTTGCTTTGAGTCCAAGTTTTTACTCTTGAGGTTTTCCCGAGATTTCCCAAACAGGGAAACTCAGGAACATGAGTCAGCCATCGGCTGAAAGCGGATTATTTTGGCTGTGCCACTGCTGTGTAGGGACACTTGTCTGGCTAAACTGGCCTACAGAGCTCACTTTTTGTTGGATTTGCTTCCCAAACTGCATGTGGCTCATCGGCCTTCAGAGCCACATGTGGTCCAGAAGGGTCTGATTAAGGGGTGAGGAGCATCTCATCCCATCCCTGAGTAGGTGTCTGGGATGGGAGACTCACCTTCCAGAGGTTTCTCCAGCAATTAATGCCTGGTTTAACCTTCCCACCAAACCCTTGATGGGCTGACACTCCCTGGGCCGTCTCTCCACGGGTTTGCCCTTGGGGACACCCCTCAGGGATGCTCCTGGCAGGCTCTGGGCTTCCACTCCGGGGTTGGGTTTTTCTCCAGTGTGACTCAGGCTCTCTGTGCTGCTGATTCACTCCAGCTGAGGGCCGGGGCTGTCTCCTGGAGCAGCCTCATGGAGCAGCTCTTCCCAACAAATGGTCTCATCCTGCTCAGTGCAGGGGCAGCAAAGGGGCTGGAGCAGGATCTGCTCCCAGGGAGCCAAACCCACTGTGGTTTTGTGCTGGAGGAAGGTGGAACAAAAGCAAGAGCTTTTCTGCTCAGAAGCTTTTTTTTTTTTTTTCAGGGGCTCTTGGAAACAGATGCTCTGGGTAAAGGACTCATCATGAGCTCATCCTGCCGGGAGGGGGCTGAGCAGGATTGATGGGGCACCACAAGGTGGTTCTTTGTGACACAGCCTCTGATTTCCACCCCCCTCGCTGATATCCACGAGGAGGAGGTGGCATGGAGGGGACAAAGGTCTCACTGGTCTGCCAGAGGGGACAAATGGGAATATCTGGGTGTCACCAGGCCCAGGCCTCAGCGGGAGGCTGAGCTCTGCCTGCTCCTCTCCTTGTCCTGCCCTCTCAGTCCTGGGACCTTTTGTGGGCACATCATCCACCACGGCCCCTCAGGGAGCAGGAATGGAGTGAAAGGACATCTCTGACACATCCAGACCCCAAACCTCACAGTCATGAATGATGAGAACCTCTCATCTGGTGTGGTTTGGGATGCACGTGGGGGAGAGTTCTTTGACTTTGTCCTCTTAAAATTTAAGAATTAAATTCTTAAATTTTGTGTCTGTTCCCAGTGGAGTCTCACTCTGATCCCAGGCTGTTCCAGGTCTCACTTCATCCCCATAACTGTCATTTCTGGCACATCTCCAGCCACAGCTGGAGCCCAGCTCACCCTGCCATGGACAGATCGTAGCACTTGGAGAAAGGTTCTGGCTCCAGACACTGAGGTTTGCTGCCAACTCATAGGACAGGTCCAGGAACCCTTCCCTGCTCTCCACCCTTGGTCTTGGCGCAGTGGGTGGCAGCTCCTGGGGTGTTTTGAGCCTCCCCCAAAGAGGAGAGGTCGCCCCACATCACTCATGGCCTGTGTAATTCCTGCTTTCCCAGGTCGTCGCTTTTGCCTCGCTCTTCTTCATCCTGGTCTCCATCACGACCTTCTGCCTGGAGACACACGAGGCCTTCAACATCGACGTCAACGTGACGGAGACCCTCGTGGTCGGCAACACCACGACGGTGCTGCTGACGCACAAGGTGGAGACGGAGCCCATCCTCACCTACATCGAGGGCGTCTGCGTCCTGTGGTTCACCCTCGAGTTCCTGGTTCGCATCATCTGCTGCCCAGACAAGCTTCTCTTTGTCAAAAACCTGCTCAACATCATTGACTTTGTGGCCATCCTGCCCTTCTACCTGGAGGTGGGTCTCAGTGGCCTGTCCTCCAAAGCCGCCCGGGATGTGCTGGGCTTCCTGCGGGTGGTTCGCTTCGTCCGGATCCTCCGGATCTTCAAGCTGACGCGGCACTTTGTGGGTCTCCGGGTGCTGGGCCACACCCTCCGCGCCAGCACCAACGAGTTCCTGCTCCTCATCATCTTCCTGGCCTTGGGGGTGTTGATTTTCGCCACCATGATCTACTACGCCGAGCGCATCGGGGCCAAGACGTCCGACCCCACCGGGAGCGACCACACCCACTTTAAGAACATCCCCATCGGGTTCTGGTGGGCCGTGGTCACCATGACGACCCTGGGCTACGGTGACATGTACCCCAAGACCTGGTCGGGGATGGTGGTGGGGGCTCTGTGCGCCCTGGCCGGGGTCCTCACCATCGCCATGCCCGTGCCCGTCATCGTCAATAACTTTGGGATGTACTATTCCTTGGCCATGGCCAAGCAGAAGCTGCCAAAGAAGAAGAAAAAGCATATACCCCGTCCAGCCCCTCTGGACTCCCCCACCTACGGCAAATCCGAGGAAAACTCCCCCCGGAACAGCACCCAGAGCGACACCTGCCCCTTGGCAGTAGAGGAGGGGGCGACTGAGCGGAAACGGTCAGGTGAGACCCCAGAGGGGGGGAGCAGGGAGGGGGAGACCTCCAGGAGCACCCAAGGCAATATTTTTGGTCCCCTGTGACCCTGGGGATAGCGCAGGGTGTGGCCTCCATCTCTGGGGTGGGTGAGAACTCGGTGTAGAAGGGGATGGGACCTTCGAGTGTGAGGGTGTTGGGGGCCCTATTGGTGGACCAGGATGCTGCAGATCAAATCCCCCCTCCAGGAAAGGGGGGAAGGCCATATCCTGCTCTTCCAAAAGACATACCATGCTCTCCTAATGGCATAGATCCACTCACCATGGTGGGATTCCAGGTGTTCCTCCATTGCCCACCTCTCCCTCACGCTGACAAAGGTAAGGCCACTTGCCCAGCTCCCAACTAAGCCTGGTCATGCCCTTGGGATAGATTTTCCTTTGCTTCCTCCCACCATAAATCATGGAAACCTCCATCAAAATGGATAAATCCCTGGATGTTCCCGGGGGCTTGACCCTACCTCCCCATTCATTTTCTGGTGGACACAATCCCTGCGTGGCTGTTCCAAATCCTGAGCAAAAACCAGCCCCTGGACATTTATTATTCGCTCTCATCCTGAAGTCTGGGGGTTGGCCAGTCCTTCCTTTGGCTCGGGATAGGGCATGGCTCCAGTTGTGGGCAGCTGTTTGTGGGCACCACCCCCTGGGCTCAGCCTGGGGGTCTCTGAGGGCCCTGTGTCACCACTGGCCGTGGCAGCTGCTCTGCCCTTCTCCTCTTGGTTTGCTGCCAGTGGCACCTCTGGAACAGCTGGAAGTGGAGGGACCCCGGAGGGGTTGTGTCCTGCACCCACATGATCTCGCTGAGGTCAGCCCTGGACAGCTGCACATCTGGAACATCTGTTTAACAGTGTCCTCCATCTGCGGGGACACGGGGAGCTCTGAATGCCCCAAACAGCTTTTTTCCTTATAAATCTCCCTTTTCCATGTGCCTGCACACCCTG
Organism: Pipra filicauda; assembly: GCF_003945595.2. Taxonomy (NCBI): domain Eukaryota; kingdom Metazoa; phylum Chordata; class Aves; order Passeriformes; family Pipridae; genus Pipra; species Pipra filicauda. The sequence continues at coordinate 1,480,312 of NW_024104240.1, read as the reverse complement.
CCTGCCCCAGGAGCCCTGGCAGAGGGAGCAGGAGCTCTGCAGGAGCAGGTCAGCCCTGTCCCTTCCCCCTGCACCCCCAGGAGCCCAGGCCAGGCCCTCCCGTGGCAGAGCCTCCTCTCAGCTGAGGAACCAGGGAGTCAGTGACACTAATTAGCACCTCCCACTGTCCCGAGCAGCTGGTTCCTCCAAGAATTTTTGGAGAGCTAATCCCCACTAATCAAGTGGGTGGATCTCAAAGACCTGGGGGGTTTCCTCCTTACCTTTGGCTTCATGTGGGGTTTATAACCCTCAGCAGGGGAGGAGCTGCTCTTTGCTGCTCGGAATTAAGGCTGGGATAGTTCTGCTCCCCTGGAGTTAATTACTCCAAATTAGTGTCCAGACTGGGATTGTCCCTGAGTTGGTGGGTTCTGCCTGGACTGCCTGCAACCTGGTTCCATCTGCTTCCTTGAATGGTCTGACCAAACCCTTCTGGCCACCACGAGCACCCCGTTCTGTGGCTTTATCAGCTGCTGATGGGTCTCTGCCACCTCCCTGCAGACTCCAAGCAGAACGGGGAGGCCAATGTGGTGCTGCCGGACGAGGAGCAGCCGCTGTCGCCGACGGACGAGGGGAAACGGCCCCTGCGCCGCTCCAGCACCCGGGACAGGAACAAGAAATCCTCCACGTGCTTCCTGCTGGCCACGGGGGACTTCTCCTGCGCGGCTGATGGAGGCATCCAGAAAGGTACGGCGGGGGGTGTGAGCTGGCAGGGGCAGGTGGAGGAGAGAGGGGGAGGTTTGTTGTTGACCCAAGGCAGGAGTTCATCTCCATCCGCCCCCTGGCTCTTCTCTGCTCCCCAAATCCATGTCCTCCTGCCTCTCCATCCGCTTCATCTCCGTCCACCACATCTCTCTGTGCTGGCCCCACACTTTTTGTTTTCTCCTCCCCCCGACTGCCCCTGTTTGGGGTCTGTGACCCCGTTGCTGGTGGCCCTGCCCTGCGTGGGGACAGGTCTGTCCCTTTGCTCCCCAGTGCTCCAACTTCTGCCCCTCCAACTCTTCTCCCTGGGCTTCAGTTGTCCATCTCAGGGGGGTGTGAAAGGGACATCTCCTGGGCACGTGGTGACCAAAAGGTTTTCAGTAGGGAAAAAAAATCCCCATGTTTTCCTTTCCTCTCCCCCCCCGGCGGCTTTCGGTGGGTTCGAGCGTGGGGAGCTGTGATGTGTCAAGTGCTGCCTTGCCAGAAGCTCTGGGCTGCCAGAAAGGCTCCTCTGGGTTTGGAAACGGAGCTGTGCTTGAGTGTTGAGGTTTTCCATGGGAAACTGAGGGGGAGATGAGTCAGGAAAACACAAAACTCTTCCTGCCATGAGAAAACAAAGTCCCCTTCAGCCTGGTCCCAGCCTTCTCTGCCCCTCTCCCACCAACTCAGCCCCCGTGAGGGTAAATCCAGTGCCACAAAATCCAGCTGCACCCTCGATTGCTGGGATAATTCTTAGGGCAGGGCTCAGATTTTTAGCTCTGCAGGTTTTTTTATGTGTTCAGGCTGCTGCCTGTTGCTCCCAGGGAATGGTGCCTGGAGCTGGGATCGGGCAGGAGGAGGGATGAGCTGCTCACCAAGACCTGTTGGTGCTTTGGAGACCCTCAGGGATCTGTTGCTTGTGGAAGTGGTTGGGATGGTAGAGACTGGATGGGCTTGGGATGCAGGGAGGTGTTTGGGGGCAATCACACTTATCACAGCAGTAAAAGCAAATTGGTTGTTTCCTCCTGGGAAATCAAGGATTCCCTTTGGCATTCCGGCTCAACCGTAGAAAAGAGAGAAAATTAAAAGCTTTGCTCATCTTTGGGCAAATGCTGTCAAATATTTGCTTGAAATGTTTCATGCTTTTTTCCTGGAAGTTCCTTTTCCTGTGAAGTTGGTTTCTTTTCTTAATGCCTGTTAATGTGAAGATGAGAGGGGGCTCCAGTCCTGCTCCAGACTGGGAGGGGGAGGCTGAACTGGAAGGGATGAAGGAGAGGGATGAAAGCCAGTGTTGATCATCATCCTCAGGAAATGCTGAAGTTGGGCATCTCTTCAGCTGAAGCATTTGAACCTGGTCCCACTGGAGCCTGGAGGAGCTCTAAGAGCTGAGGATCCAGAGCTGCTTTCACTGCTCCCAAATCCCATTTCTGCAGGACACCAGGAGGTTTCTCTCCTTGCGTGGTGGCAGCAGCATCTACTGGAAAGGGCACTTTGGTGATTGTGTTTGGGGTGTTCTGGTGTCTTCCCTGCAAATATCAGAGTGCTTTTTACAATTTAAACCAGAGGTGTCCGTGGTTCACTTCCCCCCACGTTGCTGCAATGGTGTTGCACCTGGAGACAGGTGGATGCAGAGGGGCTTCAGAGATGCTTGAGACCTTTTGGGAAGAGGGAACCTCAATGCCTGGGTCCTGCTGGCAGGATGGGTGGGATGCTGGCCCAGGAGGTCAGGGGGAAATGCTCCAGAGCTCAGGGGTGACCAGAGGTGAGCAGGGGGCAGAGCAGCCTCCAGCCAGGAGCCGCTGGGAGCCGCAGAGGCTCCTCTTCCCTTGCTCCTGATTTATCTCCTGCTGAGGCTGTTTGTTCTGGTCCTGGGTTCTTGGCAGCTCTGCAAATTGAGATGAGCTTGGTTCTGAGCCCGACTCGCTGCTGGCCATCTGTCAGATCCTGGGACAGGTACTGGTGTCTGTGCAAGCTGTGGAAAGCAGGAGATGGAGCTGGTTCAGGAATAAGCTGCAGATCTTGGTATTTATCATGGATCAACTCCAATTCCAGTGGTTGGTCTTGTTGGGGCAGCTCAAAGAGAAGAGTTACCCCTGCCCACCAGCCCTTGGACCTGGGCCTGGGGAGCACAGAGCTGGGTTGCTGTGGATTCCCATGTGGAATGTGTTTCTTGCCCCTGTGGATGCTTGCAGTGGTGTCCCTTTGCTCCCTTGATGCCAGGGACGGTTTCAGACCCCTGATCTCCCTTCAGCAGTTCCCAAAAATGTGTCCTGCTGGGCCCAGACATGTTGGCATGACTCTGCTTTGGAATGTGAGCCTTGTCCTCTGCTTGGATGGAGGGATAGGGAGGCAGGAAGAGTCCAGCACCCCCAATGCCAGTGAGGTGGGTTATGATGGAATCATTTAGGTTGGAAAAGAGCTCTGAGATTGAGTCCCATCGTTCCTCCAGCACTGCCCATGTTCCCAAGTGCCACATCCACGTGTCTTTTAAATAACTCCACCCCCTTTATCAGCACACTGATGTGGCCCAGCAGCAATTTTTGGCTCTGTGGCCAAACCCAGAGTGTTTGCAGATTTTTTCCTCTGTCTCTTGCTGTCAGTGCAGGGCCATGACCTGGGATGGAGCTGGGGATGCTCCAGTTCTGGGCCCCTCAGCTCAGGAAGGATATTGAGGTGCTGAAGCAGGTCCAGAGAAGAGCAACGAGGCTGGGGAAGGGACTGGAGCACAAGTGCTGGGAGGAGAGGCTGAGGGAGCTGGGGGGGCTCAGCCTGGAGAAGAGGAGGCTCAGGGGAGACCTCCTCACTCTCTGCAACTCCCTGACAGGAGGGGGGAGCCGGGGGGGGTTGGTCTCTTTTCCCAGGCAACTCTCAGCAAGATAAGAGGGCTGGGTCTGAAGCTGTGCCAGGGGAGGGTTAGGTTGGATATTAGGAAGAATTTCTTTACAGAGAGGGTGCTCAGCCATTGGAATGGGCTGCCCAGGGAAGGGGTGGATTCTCTGTCCCTGGAGATTTTTAAAAAGAGACTGGATGTGGCATCAGTGCCATGGGCTGGGAACCACGGCGGGGTTGGATCAAGGGTTGCACTTGATGATCTCAAAGGTCCCTTCCAACCCAGATGATTCCATGATTCTATGAGCTTCCACTGGCAATGCCTGGCTGGGGGGAGCGAGGAGCAGCCCAGGGCTGTGTTAGGAACAAGCACAGGCATTCCCAGGCACTGCTGCCTCCCTGCTTTACCCTGCCCCATGTGCTCTCCCCTCCCTGCCCCTGCACCGGGAACTCATTATTTCCTGAGGGAAGCCCAGCCTGGGAGGTCCCCCTGGGGTCACACAGTGTCCCCTCACTCTCTTTATAGGCAGCAAACCTGTTGGTAAAGCAATGCCAGTGACCTGAGGTAGCACTGGAGTTACTGGGATTCTGGCTCTGTTAATGAACTGCAGCCCTGGCAATCAGCAGAACACAACCCCCTGGGGCTTTGTGGCTCCTCCTGTCCCTGAGCTTGGTGGAAAACCACGATGGACTTGAGGGATGGAGCCCTGAACTCCTTCCCAGGTGCTCCTGCGAGTGTGGCTTGGGAATAAACTGATGGAGAGAATGGAGGGTTGGGCTCGGGGAAGGTTTGCCCTTGGAGCTGCAGAGGGTCCCTGGGGGAATCCAACATCTTTATGAAGTGCTGCCCCAAACTGTGGTGTTGGAGACTTAATCAGAGCAAGCAGCGTGATTTTGGCCCTATTCCTGTACCCTTTTCCAGCCTTTTTTATTCAGAGAACGGAGCAAGAGGGCAAAGATCCTCCCTATAAACTTGGATCACCCCGTAACTCCTCCTGCCAAACTGGTGCTGTTTGGGTGCTGGATCCAGGGTTATCCTAAGATTTCAGGGACTGTTGGATCTCAGCAGGATTGCTTCCCGCACACAGGGATCAGGGTGGCAGGGAAACGTGAGCTCCCCAGAGAACCACAGCTCTCCCGGGAAAAGAGCGAGGGCTGAGCAAGGATGAGCCTAATGCAGTTTTTTGGGGGTATTGGGGGGCGCAGGAGGGTCTTTGCATCAGCTGCTGTAGGTGAGAAACATCCCCAGCTCCCCCCAGCTCAGGGCTGTGCTCATTCCCTCCCCTCTCGCTGGGTGGATCCAAGCCAGAAAGTAAATCAGGAAATTGCTCCTCTTCTCAGGGGCTGATTCTAGTCCTGCTTCCACTGCAGAGACTGGGAAAGCTTTGCTAGAGTCAGCAACAGGTTTGTCCCTCTGTGCCCTGGACCCACCTCTGCCTGAAAAATGAGGAGCTTCTCAGGGGGCTGAGTGGTGGGAAGGGGTTGAAGGATCCTCATCCTCCCTGCTGAGTGCTGGAGATGAGAAATGATTGGGGAAAAAAATATTAAAAGGGGATAAAAAAATCAGGTTTAAAGTGCTCTGGAGCTTTTTCCAGGTGACACTTTGTCTCGGCCTCCTCCTGGGGGCTGAGTGCTGACTCCTGATCCCAGCCCAAACCAGCCTGGCCAGACCAGCAGAACCCGAAGTGCCCCCGGAACACCCCGGGGTGGGACACAGGGAGGGGTTCCAAGCTTGGCACTGCCCCGGGGGCCATCCATCACCCTGTTTTTCTGCTGTCAGGAGCTGCTCCCTGTGCTGCCCCTGTACACACCCCGGCACTTCCACGCTCCTGCTTTCCCTGGATCCTGCTGGTGCTCGGGAAAGGCTCAGGCTTGGCTGGGTTTGCTCACCCAGGAAGATGCAGGCACAGGGACATCGGGCTCATCATGGCCAGGAGCATCATTAATTTTCCATATTTTGGCAGCAGATCCAGGGACAGACTCATCTGCAACAGCGCTGCAGGTTGGACCTAAAAATCCAATTTTCAGTGCAAATACTTAGTGCCTTTCCAGCAAGAAAAGTGGCTTTTGACCTGTGAGAGCATTTCTTCTGGCTGTTTGCTTTTCCAATAAAAGCTGGAGCAATTCCTGGCTCTTTGGGAGGAGTGTGAAGGGTCCCTGTGCTTGAAGAAATATAAATATCTGCAATTTCTTGCAGAAAATAATGAGCACATCCACCTGCTCCTTTCCACACAGAAAGGTGTGTGCAGCAGCTTGGGGTTTAAAACCCAGAGCCGTGGGAATAACTCCTTCAAAATCCCATATTTGTTTGAGTTCTGCTGCTTTTCCCTGTCTGCTTTAGCCCACAAAACCCCCAGTTTCATTCCTCATTCAGAAAAATTTGGGAAGCAAAATCCAACACCCCCCAGGAGCAATTTGGTCTCCCAGGACTGACGACTCCCAAGTCCTGGATTTGGCCAGTGCTGCTCCACGAAGGGAGGGGGAAGGTCTGGAGGATCTCTGGTTGCCCTCAGAAAGCTCTTCCTGGATTTTTTAGGGGGTTGATTGGGGCGTGGGGCTGGTGACGCTCCCCCTGGTGCTCCCGGCTTTCCCAGCCTTGGGAATGGGGCTGCTCGGCTCTAACCTGTGTGTTTTCTCCACCAAGGCTATGGAAAATCCCGGAGCCTGAGCAGCATAGCTGGCGTGGCAGGATCCCCGGGGGGCTTGGCCCCGCTCCCGTCCCGCTGCAGCTCTCCCTGTGCTCTGCAGAGCCCCTGCTCTCCCGTCCCCTCCATCCTCTAAAACACCTCCCGGACCCCGCTCTGTGTCGTGTCGCTCCGTCCCCCCTTCCCAACAGCTCCGTGGCTCCAGTTTCCAGGCGAGTTCCAGCCGGGACATCTCCACCCCCCCGAGCAGCTGGTTCTGATCCTCTCCAGCCCCCCCTGCCCTGCTCTGCAGGAGCTCTAACGTCTCCACTGACCTTGTCTCGTGTTCAGGACACACCCCTGCAGTGGGCTTGGGGTAATTTCCCCCTCTCAAAACATTATTAATCCCGAATAAACCGCAGGCCGACCCCTGTGATTCCCTCTGGGGTCGAGCCCTCCCTCCCGTGGGCCGGTTGCACTCGGGCTAAAGGGTGATGGAAACACAAGAAGGACATGTTGACTTATAAAATTATATCTCATTGTGCTGGAAATGGCTGAGTTCATATAATTTTAGGTTCTGTTTTGTTGTTTTTCTTTTTTTTTAATTTAAAAACCAGCGTCAAGTTTCCGGAGGCAACAGATGAATAAACCTCTATTCCCTGCCCAGCAGTGGTTCCCCTCTCATTTTGTGCCTCTTTCTGCCTAAATCACACTTGTTCTTCCCCAGACTGTGTCTGATTGTCCATCTGGCCTCAGGGACGGGCCTTGGAAAGCAGCCCTGAGGTCCTGTGGAGGGTGAAGGGCCTTGGGAGAGGCTGGGAGAATAGGCAGGGATGCTCCCATGAAGAGCTGGGAGGTGGTGGGAAGAGGAACAAGGGTCCCTGGGAAAGCTGCTGCTGGTGTTGAACAGTGGGGACAGGAGGGATTTGAGACAAAACGATGCCTAAATGGAAAGGGGGCTGAATCCTTTCTGGAGATGGACACGGGGGGTGGGGCAGAGCATTCCCATGGGAACGGGCTCTGGGTTTGAACCAGATCCCCCCATCCCTGGGAGGAGGAGGCTGGAGTGCCAAACCCCTGTTATGCTGCTTTTGCTCGTGTATATTAGTTTTTGGGGTGATTTTGGATGATCTCAGGTGTTTCTGGAACTCAGACCAACCCTTCAGCCCCTGATTTGTGGCTCATGTCTTGCTCTGTTACCCCAGCTCAGCCTCCCCGGAGCCATCTGGGTTTGGGGGGGCTGCAGGGGCTGCTCTGGGGGTGCAGCCCTGGTCTGGAATCCCACCCTGCTGCTCTCTCAGTCTCTCTGCTCACCCTGAGCAAGGCAGGGCTGCCGCCTGGAGAATTTTCTGGGCAGCAGAGCTTGGTTTTGGGTGTGTTTAAAAAGAAAAGAGCCCCAAAAGGTTTCTGGGGATCAGACCCTTCCCCTCCATCGTGGCCAAACTGGAGCTGGAGCTCAGGGAATGATGCAGAGCGAGGATCCTTGGGGGGCAGGGATGGGCAAAGGTTGGACTGGATGATCTTGGAGGTCTTTTCCAACCTTAATGACTCTGTAATTCCATGGTCCCCACACCCTGAAGGAACTGGGATGGATTTTGGCGTTTCCCACAGCCAGGACCCTCCTGCTCCATCCCAGGCCCCCTGTGCCCCAGTTTCCCACAGTGTAGAGAAGGAGCTGCCAGGAGGAGCCAGTTCCACCTCCAAAACAACCCCCCTCCGAGTCCTACACGGGGCCAACAAGAAGCCCTTCACTTTTATTTTGCTTTTCTTCCTCCCTCACCGTGTCCCAGCCCTGTGAGGGCTGAAGGGAAGCAGAAAAGAGGTGGAAAACCTCAGTGCCACGAGCTGGATCCTGGGGCTGGATGGCAGGAGCTGGGCCCTGCAGAGACCCAGTGCTGGGGCTGGAATTTCTGGGGATCTGGGGAGAAATTGGGATGAGCTGCATCCATCCTCTGCCCAGGATGTCCTGTGGTGGTTTCTGACCCCTGTGCTGTGCTGGGGATTCACCCCTTGTTGGCAGCACCTGTGTGTCAGTGGTGCAGCTGCATTCCCGGGATTTCTGTGATTGAAGTGTATTCCCATAGGAAATGGTCGGAGTAACTGGGCAGGTCCATGAATCACCCAAAGATCCATGAGCTGGCTGAGTCCAGTGCCTCACACTGGCATTTCTCTGGCTCATCCTCCCCTCTCGAAGCAGGAGGAGCTGGAATATCCCCATCCCCTGAGAGAGGGAAGGTCACCCTCTGTGATTTCAGTGGTCTCTGGACCACAAATGATTTATCAAGGTCACACACTGACTCTGGGGACAAGCCAGCCATGAAACCCCGTCCCTTGAATCAGACCAGGATGCTCAAAATTTGGGGTTTTAAGCAGAGGATCGATCCCAGAGCAGATCCCAGGAGATCCCACCCTCTCCCCACAGCAGAGCTGGTTGTCTGCTGTGGAAAACCTTTGGTGGGCCCCCCAAAATCTGGTCCCCACCGGAGCAAGGAGGGCTGGGCAGGAGCTGCCACAGGATGCAATTTTTAGCTGTGCTGTTATGCAACTCGGGAGAGGGGATGACTAATGTGCAAAAAGCTCCTCTAAAACAACCAAACCCCAAAAGGGAGACGGAGGGATTTCAGTGGGAGGCACCGAACTGCTGAGAAACCCTTCGCATCTTCTCCCTCTTCCTCCCCACCTCCCTCTGATTTGGGGGATGCAGGAGGGAGAAAGCAGCTCGTTGGTATTTTTAAGAGGGGTCTGGGTTGGTTTTGGGGGTGAGTTCAGCAGGGCTTAATCCCCTGGGTAAGAGGAGCTGTAGTGGATCAGAGCAGAGCTGTAAATATCTCCAGAGCCCAGGGTTTTATCTCAAACAGTGGCCAAAATTGGCTGCCTGGAGAACAGGATAAGAATAGAGCAGGAATATCCGATACTTCCCCTGAATATCCTCCCAGAGCTTATCTGTGTTTAGGGATCTGGAAGGAGCTCACGTTCCAGCCCAGAGAAAGGAAGGTTGTTGGATTTATTCCCGAGGAACTGATTAAATCCACAGGATTAGATCCATGGCTGCCTCTGCCCAAGTCCTAACATGGCATTTAAAAAAAAAAATAACCTCAAGGGGTGTGCAGGGACTGTCGGGGCATCCCAGTGTGGACAGGAGGGGTTCCCATGGGATGAGGGGACTCAGCTGGGTCTTGTTCCCAGCAGGATGCTGTGATTGAGGAGGAAGAGATGGATAACACTGTGTACTGTATATGTGTGTCCCTGGCCTGTGGACAGTGGGGTGCCCGGAGCTTTAGTGCCCCGTGTCCCTCTCCCCGTTGTGGCTGCAGACACAGGTGATGCTCAGCAGCAGCAATGGGACCAGAAATCATGGAACTGTGGAATGTTTGGGTGGGAAGGGACCTTAAATCCCATCCAGTCCCACCCCCTGCCATGGGCAAGGACACCTTCCACCATCCCAGGTTGCTCCAAGCCCTGTCCAAGCTGGCCTTGGACACTCTAGAGATGGTGCACAACGTCTCTGTTACTGTCCCCATGTTGGAGCTCCCACACCCCTCTGTCCACGTGTCCATCCACTCTGGGACACGGATCAGCACGTTGGGACAAGGACCAACCCCTATAACCACCCACCCCTGGTGTTGAAAGCACTACAAGGAGCAAAACCAGAGCAGCCTTTGGATCCAGGGAGGGGATCTGGGGGCAGTTCCCCCTTCCAGCATCAGCTTTTCCTTCTCTTTTCCTCCTGGAAGGCTCGGAGCCCAGCGCTGCGTGGAGGCTGCACCAGGATCCCGGGGTTGCGTGCAAAGTATTAATTTTTATTGTTGCAACAACTGCTCCGTTTCTTGGGAGATGCCTGAAAGAGCTGAGAAAATAGAAAGGCCTGTCAGGCTGCCGGGAGGGAGGTGAAGATGTCAAGAGAGTAATTGCTCTACCCAGAAGGAGCCTGTTCCTGGCTTCCCCAGCACTGCCAGGAAAAATCCTCAGCGCTCGTTTGATGGCAATAAAGGAAAAATAGAAAATAAATAGCAACCCCATGGTTTGCCCGTGCTGACGAGGAATGGGGAGAGCAGAGGCAGATGCAAAATAAGATGCAGTTGAGCTTATAAATAGGAGCCTCCCAGCTCCCAGTCTGTTACTTCCTCACCTCCACCCGGGTACTTGATCCTTACGCTTTTCCCACAGAAAAGGTAAATGGAGGAGCAGAAAGTATTTTGTAAATTGCTGGGGAGGGGGTCAGGCTCTTCCTCCTGTGTGGGAGGGGCTGGGGCAGGGAATGAGTCCTGGTGCTGTGGAAAAAATAATCACAGAGTCAGGGAATGGTTTGGGCTGGAAGGGACTTGGAAGCTCATCCTGTTCCACCCCCTGCCACGGGCAGGGACACCTTCCACTAGCCCAGGTTGCTCCAAGCCCCGTCCAACCTGGCCTTGGACACTTCCAGGGATGGGGCAGCCACAGCTTCTCTAGGAATTCCATCCCAGCACCTCACCACCCTCCCAGGGAGGAATTCCTTCCCAATATCCCATCTAACCCTGCCCCCTGCCAGTGGGAAGCCATTCCCTGTGTCCTGTCCCTCCATCCCTTGTCCCCAGTCCCTCTCCAGCTCTCCTGGAGCCCCTTTAGGCCCTGGAAGGGGCTCCAAGGTGTCCCTGGAACCTTCTCTTCTCCAGGGGAACCCCCCCAGCTCTCCCAGCCTGGCTCCAGAGCAAAGGTTCTCCAGCCCTTGGAGCATCCCTGTGGCCTCCTCTGAACTCTCTCCAGCAGCTCCACATCCTTGTGCTGTTGTTCCCAGGGCTGGAGGCAGCTCTGCAGAATCCCCCCTCCCCTGCTGCCCCTGCTGTGGGATCAGCCCAGGGCAGGGGGGGTTTGGGGTCCCAGCACACGTGGCCGGGGCGTGTTGAGCTTCCTGTCCCACCAACCCCCCAAGTTCTTCTCCTCAGACTTAGTGCAGGACCTACCCAAACATTGTGCTGGCCCAGCTGGGTGCTGGCAGCCTGTGGAGGCAGCACTTCAGGGGGTTTGGGAAGACGCTGCTAGTGGGACTGTGGGAACTCACCATCCCTGGAATTTTGGGGGGATGGCCCTGGCAGCACCACAGCAAACCCGGGTGATTCTTGGAGCTGGGATGTGCCAAGTCAGGGTAGCACCCTACTGATGTTGGGTGGCAGATCCCCACCCAAAAACAGCCTCGAGGAAGGGGCTGTGAGGGCGGGAGGGGCTGGGACTCGCCGCCGAACAAACGGAGCCGGTACCGATGAGCTGAGGCAGGAGGGTGGTTTTCTCGTGGTGGCTTTGTCTGGGGGACAAAAAATAATAAAAACCTGGGCTGTTTGTTGTTAGTTATTTTTAGTTGTGCTAACTTTTTTTTTCCAAGGCTGGGAAGCTGCTTCCAAGGCAGGTCCCTGGAGGCCGCGGGCAGCAGGTCTCGAGCTCACACAGAAAATGGCTTTGAACGGGGAGGAGATGGGAGTTAAAAGCCGACTTGTGCCCCTGGTAAATCAATCGACCTGATGGGGAACGTTTCCAGCAGGCCACGAGTCCTGCCAAGAGCTTTTAGCTGCTCACAGGACTGATGGAACCAAGAGCTGGGATAATTTTCAGCAGCTGGTCCCCGGTTGCTGCTGGGGGTGCTGCTGGGTCCCCAGGCCGGTCACCGGGGCAGCCTGGGAGGTGGGAAGTTTTCCTACCAGCTGTGGGATTTAGGGGCCTTCATTCCAATGGGATGTGGGGTTGGAAAAGCCTCTGTGTCTGGGCATTGCTCACCCGAGCTGTGCAGTGACACCTGATGGAGAATGAGACCTTTATTTGGGTGAAAACAGGGTGGGATTGGAGCTGTGTTGGGTCTGCAGGGAAGGGTTGAACCCATAAAGCAGAATTCCATGGCTTATCATGTGGATTAGGCACTGTCTGCCTGCCTGACAGCCCCTCGCCTGGGAAGCAGGCCCTGGCACATGGGGAGAGGCGGTGGGTGACTCAGAGCTCCAATCAATGGTAATTAATTCAATGATAACAAATGAGAGGGAGAGAGAGAGAGAGAAGAAAAAACACTGGGATTAATGCACCAGGCTTGGCTTTGGGACATCTGGCTTGGGGTTGGCTTGGGAAGTTTTGGGCAGGAGCAGCTTTCTGGGAGGAAAAGGCTGCAGTGGGAATGACATTTTTACTGTGTTCTTCATTTTTACCCTCGAAATCCCCGTGACTCCACGTCTGGTTTCTCTTGGAGAATCATTTCCCAGGTCTCCATCTCTGTCTCCATTCTGAGGCTTTGTTAAACCATTTTTTCCTGGTTTACTGATGGAACAGCAGCATTTTTATCCCTCTGGAAAAGGCCATTTTGCTTTGTGGTTAGTCTGTTCTCTCCATCCTACAAAGTCGGGGTGCCCTGGAAGCTCAGCCTCCCTCCCACTCCCCTATTTCTCCCCAAACAGCCGCTGGAACACGATGTTTAATGTGTTTAATATTTGTGTCTTTAATTGCAGACTCCTGCCAGGACGCCCTCGCTTCCAGTTACGCCCAGGGCGAGGTGGTCACCTTCTCCTGAGCCCCGGCTGGATCCAGGGAGTGCCCCGGTGAGGGACACCTTCCCCCAGGGATGCCCTTCCCAAGGGATGCTCCTCCCAAGGGATGCCCTCCCCGAGGGATGCTCTCCCCAAGGGATGCTCCTCCCAAGGGATGCCCTCCCCGAGGGATGCTCTCCCCAAGGGATGCCCTCCCCGAGGGATGCTCTCCCCAAGGGATGCCCTCCCCGAGGGATGCTCTTCCCAAGGGATGCCTTCTCTTAGGTGGAGGGATGTGTATCCTGAGGGATGCTCTCCCCGAGGTGGAGGGATGCTCTCCCTGAGGCCAAGAGATGCTTTCTCCAAGGGGATCTATTCCCAAGGCCAAGGGGTGCTTTCCCTGAGGCCAAGGAATGCTCTTCCCAAGGGAGATGGTCTCCCCAAAGCTGAGGGAAGCTCTTCCCAAGGGACACGCTGTCCCCAAGGCCAAGGGATGCTCTCCCCAAATCCCAGGGATGCTCCCCGTAAACCTGGGACATGCATTCCCCCAGGGATGCTCTCCCAAGGCTGAGGGATGCTTTTCCCAGTGGACATGCTCTTCCCAAGGCCAAAGGATGCTCTCCCAAGGAGCCTTCCTTCCCCAGGGCTCCAGCTCCGTTCCTGGTGGGGGTTGGCAGCAGGGTCCCCTCAGAGGTGCCACAGGGCAGTGGGGCCAGGAGGGAGGTTTGGGGGTGTCCCCACTCCCCTTCCTGCTGCCAGCCCTGCCACAGCCACACTTCCCATCCCCACACAGCACCCCTGGGCTGCCCCCTGCCCTCGCCCATGCTTTGGGATGCACCTTGTCCCTCTGGAGCCCCTCCAGCTGCTCCCCAGGGCATCTCCACCCGCGGCTCCACCCGTGCTCTGACCCCCTCCATCGTCCCACAGGCGCTGGGGACCCTCCTCTGGGGTGCCAAAGGCTCCACTCTGGGTGCCACGGACAGGCCCCAGGGATGCTGAGCCCGGGATGCAGATCCCTGACCGGGCTGGGGGGACGAGCGGGTGGGTTGGGGCGCAGGGAGGGGGCTGGGGAGCGATGGGTGGCTCAGGAACCCGGCTGGCCTGGCGGGGTTGGGCTCTGTCCAGCGCTGCTCCATATCTCTGTGACCAAGGCAATACTCCTGTCTCCATCTGTCCGCATGCCTGTCCCACCAACCTGTACCAGAGTTCCAATAAACACACGGATGAGCTGAGTCAGCTCCCGGACCCTCCTGACTCGCTGTGTCCTTGCTGCTGCCTCCCTGAATCCCCACAAAGCCCCGTCCCAGCCCCGGCTGTCCCAGCCCCGGGAATGGGGATTTCAGCACCTCGAGGGAGGGGATTCTGCTCCTCTACTCTGCCCTCCTGAGATCCCACCTGGAATACTCATCCAGGTTTGGTGCTCCCAACTTAAGAAGGACTTGGAAGTGTTGGAGCAAGTCCAGAGAAGGCTGTGAGGTTGATAAGGGAATGGAGACAGGCTGGGAGAGCTGGGGGGGTTCAGCCAGGAGAAGAGAAGTTGTGTGGAGACCTCACAGCACCTTCCAGAACCTGAAGGGGCCTACAGGGAAGTTGGAGAGGGACTATTCATCAGGAACTGGAGACACAGGACAAGGGGGAATGGATTCCAATGGAAAGAGGGAAAATTCAGGTTAGATATTGGGAAGGAATTCTTCCCTGGGAGGGTGGGGAGGCCCTGGCACAAGTTGCCCACAGATGCTGTGACTGCCCCATCCCTGGAAGTGTCCAAGGCCAGGCTGGACAGGGCTTGGAGCAACCTGGGCTAGTGGAAGGTGTCCCTGCCCATGGCAGGGGGTGGGACTGGATGAGCTTTCAGGTCCCTTCGAACCCAAACCAGTCTGGGATTCCACGACTCCCTGTTGTGACTGAGCTCTTTGCTCTCTCACACATCTTGGAGCAGAGCCCATGGAAAGCCCACAGCAGAATGGCTTCAACATCCCCCTGGAATCCCTTTGCTGGAGGAAAGGCCCTGCAGAGCTGCCACATCCATTGGTGTTGCCTGTTCTCAGTATCCAAGATGAAACAAGCAGCACTGTGGCCCAGCAGTGCCATCCTTAGGCTTTGGAGTGAACACTGGGTTGAGGTGCAGGGGCTGTTCCTCCCCGGGCAGCCCCGAGCTCATCCATGAGCCCACAGCTAACATTCCTGCTGGGGCTGTACCCCCCAGGCACAGCGTGAGCCCTCAGAGACCCACGGAGACCTGGGACTGCCAGTGCTCCAAATCACTGCTGCCATGAGCTGGGGGGGCTCAGCTGCCCCCCTACCTGGAGACTTTGGGGTTCCACTTGTTGACAGCCCTCCCCAAGGAGGCACAGGGACAGGCTGGGATGGGTCAAACCAGGCACAGAGCTGAAAAGCTGCCACGAAACTGGAGAGCAAACATTCCCAAATGTGAGCAGACCGTGGCCAGGGGCCAATGAGCGACTCCAGGGAGAGGCTCTGGGAGAGGCTGCAGAGCCCCAGTGAGAGCCCAGAGGTGCTGCCAGATGTGCCGGGCCCTTCCCGCCGTGGCTGTGGCCATGGATCCATCCCAGGATCTGTGCTGAGTGCTCGGGTGCTGGAGGAGCCTCAGTCAGGTGGTGCTGAGCACCTGCATCCCCCGGGTTCTGTTTGGGGCCACGAGCACTCGGAGCATCCCGGCGGAGCTCAGGACCTGCTCCAGGAGGACCTCGAGGGGACAGGGTGGTCATGTTGGGGGGGGTTGGGGCAAAGCTGGCTGGAGATGTTCCCTGAACGTCCCTCAGCAGCAGGACTAGGTCCCTGCTCCGTCCTGGACAAAGCCTCTTCCCATCACCATTCTGTCCTGCACTGGCCAAATGCGGCCTGTTCCCACTGATCCCCGGGCAAAACGGGAGTCAGGAGGAACAAACTGGAGGCTCAGGGACTGAAACTGTCCTCAGGGATTCCCCAGCTCTCCTGGGGGCCCCCTCTCCTTCCTCTTTCCACTTTGGGAGAGGGGAAAGTCCATCTACACCCGACCCTGGGGCTACAGGTTGGGAATTGTGGTCCCAGCCTAAATCCGCTGTGGGGGTGGGTGTGATGAGTGGCCAAACCTTCCTGAAGCTGCATGAAGGTGGATGTGACCCATCAGCCAGGAAAGGTCCTTCACCCCAGGACCCCATGGGGGTGTTGGAATGCAGGAGAGGATGAAGCCCCATCCCAAATCCCCATCCCAAACCCCTATCCCAAACTCCCATCCCAAACCCCCATCTGGTGCAGGCCTTCCTGAGCTCTTGCTCTGGATGCTCCATCAGCTGGGCTGGGCTGGGCATGGGGTACTGGGCAAGGTCATGGGCATCTTGACTTCCCAGCAGACCACAGAGGCATGGGGAGGTTGTGGTGGGTGCAGGGATGGAGATGGGAGAGGCCAGACTCCAGCTGGGGGCAAAACCCTCTTGGGGGAGCACCAGGATCAGGTGTGGAAGAGCAACAGCCCCTGGGGGGAGCAGAAATCCCAGAGGAAGCAGAAAGGGTTTATCCACGTTTCGACTGTCCCCACAAGGACGTTTTTGGGTGCAGGCATCACCCCCAGCAGGCAGTGGGATGCTCCCGGTATTCCCCACATCCCCAAGGAGCAGATGATCCTCTCCGGTGGCTGATCCCGGCCCAGCTCCGGCAGCCCCAAGGCTGGCAGGGATTTCCTTGGTGCCACTGCTTGTTTGGAGCTGCAAGACTTGGATTCCGGCGCTTTTGGCGCGACTCCCCTCCTGGCCCGGGTTCCTTTGGCTCTCCCTCCCTCCAGGTACAGACTCAGCCAAGCAGGAGAAGCGAGACAAGGGATGAGGACAGAGCCTGGCACACCCTGACACTGCTCCCTTTCTTTTTTCCCAAAGAAAAATCACCCTTTTCCCCCCATCGTGCCACAGCATTTTTCTTCTTTTCCTTTGTTTTTTGCAGCCAAAGAGACACATGGAGACCTGGGGACATGTGGCAGGGAGGGAGCACGGGCAGAAAGCCCCGGGGGGGGACGGTGACGGTATCCCTGGCTCGGGAAGGGGATTGGCCACCAGGTGCACTCAGAGGAATTTTAATCAACAAGAGACAGGGCTGTCAATAAAAACAAGAGAGAGGGATGAGAGCAGGGTTTTTAATCTGGGAAAGTGGCTCCTGGGAGGGAAGAGCACAGGGATGGGCAGCGGCTCCCAGGGAGCTGCTTCCATGCCAGGGATAACTGGCATGGGGCTGGATCTGGGCTGAGAGAGGGGCTTCCCACCAGCTGGGCACCCTTTGGGGTGTCACTGCAGGGGCAGGGGGTGGGGAAGGGATGGTGGTTTCTCCACAGCTGGTTTGTGCCTCAGTTTCCCCTTTCCTAAGTGGAGAGGGGGGGTCACCCCTTTCAGACAACCGGATTTGGCGGGTGGGAGGGTAAAAGGAGGGGTTTGCAGGGGTGAGGGCACCAAGGGCTGTGGGATGAGCGTGGGAGAAGGGCAGCAGGAGCTGAGCATCCTGCTGGGAGCAGAATGAGCCAACTCTGGGCAACGACGGGTTTCCAGAGCTTCAGGAGATGCCAGAGCACAGGGACCTCCTCACACCCTGCTGGGTGCAGGTCAAGATGCCTCAAGCACATTCCCTGACTTCCAAGCCTGACTTGGCCTCACACCACACTCATCTCCAGGATGGTGGCACTGCTGGGGGGGGGGTTTGGAAGGGGGAAACTCCTGCTTCCCACTGAACACCTCGGGGAAGATGAGAAGGTTGAGTCCCTGCCCTAACCCCAGCTCTTACCTGGGGACAGCTGTGCTTGCCACTGCCTGTGGAGCTGGTGGGATGCAGGAGGTGGAGCTGGGAGCACTGGAGAGGTTCTAAACCTACCCCAGAGAAGCTTCTGTGGCCAAACAAGTTGCTGGTGCAGTTGATGCCACTGGTCATGGTCTCAGAGAGGAGATGGTGAAGAGAAGAGAAGGGATGAAAGGGGCTGCCTTGCTCTGTGTGGGATTGGGGAGACCCTACAAAGCCCTTTTCTCCTGCAGAGCCTCAGCCTCATGTGCTGGATGCACGTTGGCAGCAGGTGGAACCCCTGCTGGGTTCTCCTGGGACACCTTCCACTAGCCCAGGTTGCTCCAAGCCCTGTCCAACCTGGCCTTGGACACTTCCAGGGATGGGGCAGCCACAGCTTCTCTGGGCAACCTGTGCCAGGGCCTCCCCACCCTCCCAGGGAAGAATTCCTTCCCAATATCCCATCCATCCCTGCCCTCTGGCAGTGGGAAGCCATTCCCTGTGTCCTGTCCCTCCATCCCTTGTCCCCAGTTCCTCTCCAGCTCTCCTGGAGCCCCTTTAGGCCCTGGAAGGGGCTCCAAGGTGTCCCTGGAACCTTCTCTTCTCCAGGGGAACCCCCCCAGCTCTCCCAGCCTGGCTCCAGAGCAAAGGTTCTCCAGCCCTTGGAGCATCCCTGTGGCCTCCTCTGGACTCTCCAGCAGCTCCACGTCCTCCTGCTGTTGTTCCCAGGGCTGGAGGCAGCTCTGCAGAATCCCCCCTCCCCTGCTGCCCCTGCTGTGGGATCAGCCCAGGGCAGGGGGGGTTTGGGGTCCCAGCACACGTGGCCGGGGCGTGTTGAGCTTCCTGTCCCACCAACCCCCCAAGTTCTTCTCCTCAGACTTAGTGCAGGACCTACCCAAACGTTGTGCTGGCCCAGCTGGGTGCTGGCAGCCTGTGGAGGCAGCACTTCAGGGGGTTTGGGAAGACGCTGCTAGTGGGACTGTGGGAACTCACCATCCCTGGAATTTTGGGGGGATTGGGCACGTTGATGACCAGGCCATGTTGAGCTTCCCATCCCACACTATTCCCACGATCCCTGTTTCTACCAGTGCATCTCCCCACTTCGAAGCAACTGGAACCAGTTGCTGCTGGGGAGAGGGATTTGGGATTTCTCCCAAGTGTTGGTTCAGTGCCCAGTGAGCTCCCAGCACCCGGAATGGCTCTGCCTGGAAACCTCTGCCAGGGGTGCTGAGCCAAACACGGGGCTGGGCTGGATGAATCCCCCCATCCCATGGAAGTGGAGGTTGGAATGTCCCCCAGGGGGATTTACAGCCCCTGAGCTCTCGCAGCCCCCACACCCCCTCCCCAGTGATGCTCCAGGCTCTCAGTTAATTAGTCCTGGCATGGAGGGGCCGTTGAATGTATCCAGTTCCCACTCTTTTAACGTGATGAAATCTCATAAATAACTCAAGCCCAGAATGGTGGTTTTTTATCACCAAGGAACGAACGAGCCTTGCAGCCCATTTTTGGCTGAGCCCTGCATGGATTTATTTTACTGCTCTGGCTACTCGGAGCCAATGGCCTTAAATCCCACTGCTGCTGGAGTGAACCCACAAAAAAATGACCTAAACTGTTCTTTTTTTCCCCCACCCCTACTTTGCTGTATTGTAAGATGTGTTGAGAAAGGCAGACGAGAAGGGGAGAGGCTTAGGAGGGGTCCTGGAGAGCTGGGAATGGCTGAGCCCTGAAATGGTTTTACTGGGAAACTGGGTTTTCCCACTTCGGGCCGGACAGGGGGGAATTTTCCACTGCAAAACCCCGTTTATCATCCACCCTAAATCCTCTGACTGTGAGCTGGGGATGGCATCTCTCCTGCTTCCCCAGATCCTGGTAGAAATAAAGGTTTCAAGCAGCATCCCAGGAATGTGGCCGTTCTCCCACAGCTGGGACGAAAACAAATGTGTGAATGCAGAGTTTCCCGAGAAAAATCAATCTCAGCTCTCCATCCAGCTGCGGGAGCCTCCACAAAACCACTTGGATGTGGGTTCACGTCCTTGCCGTGGGCTTTTGGCCTTTCAATTAGGAGGCAGCAGTAATTAGGGGTAGGGGAGTTCCCCGGGCGGGGTGTGGCAGGATGAAATGCTTTAGGGGCGAAGGGCAATGCCCGACCCCTGCTCCCAGCCGGGGGGAGCCGGGAAGCCTGGATTCACTCCCAGCCCGCAGACAGGTCTTGCTAAAGCAGGATTGTGCCTCGTTTTCCCCATCCGGGTGTTCCCTCCCTGGGAATGCTGCGCTGCCGGGAGAAAACCTTTAAAAAAAAGAAATAATCCCGGAGTTGTTTGTGTGTTCGGCAAAACGCAGCTCCGGGAGTCAGCTGAGGACAGTCCCGGCTAATTGGGAGAGCAGAGCAGGGTTGGATTTGCCTATTACGGCCCCTGCGAGGCTGGGCTGGCACAGGAGCACAGCGAGGGGCTGGCACTGCCCGCAGCCCCCGGGGCCGGTTCGCTGGAGCTCGACATCCGTCCCTCGGCCGGGAGGAGGGAGGGAGCAGGGAAAGCACCGTGCCAGGCCGTGGCTCGCCAGACCCCCTCCCTGGATTGTCCCCGACCCCTCGCTGGGGACAGTTGGCTCCTTCCCCCCGCCCGTGTCGGTGCCACTTGGCGTGACAGCGAACAGCACGTCCCTCCCAGCCGGCCGGGCAGCGGGAAAAGCCTTGTTTTCCTGCTTTTACACCTGGAAAAGGGCACCTTGGAGAGGTGAAACAAAGCCCCAAGGCCCCCACGTCGTGCCTATCCATCGCTCCTTCGCCATCCCTGGAGCAGGGACGTGCTTTCCCCCACCGGGCTGGTGCTCCACGAAAGCTGAGACCCCCCCGGGACCTCCCCCATCCCTGGTTTTTTCCAGCTGATTCATGAAATTTCTGCTCTGGCAGCACCGTGTTGCTTTAAGCTGTTTACTCGAGTTCAGGAGGCGACAGCACACAGGGTATTTTTAGCTCGCCGGGGAGAGGAGAGGGATTAAAATGCAGTCAGTGTTACAGACGCTGGGGCTGAATCAGTATTCCTGCACAAGCGTCTCCGTGCCAGCGTTTTCCATTGAGTGTCTGAAAAACCCAAGTTTCCATGGAGACCCAGCTCCAGGGCAACCCGTTTTCCTTGCAAAAATAATAATACAAAAAAAAAAAAAAAAAAAGGCAAAGGCAGCAGGTAGAGAGAGGGAGGGAGGGAGGGGTGAGGGACAGCTCCAGCAGGAGGGCGGTGCAGATAAATCCTGGTCTCTTCTCACCTGGGATGTTGGGGTGGAAGCAGAGATGGGGGTGTGAGGTGGTTGTTGGGTGTGGGTTGTGTTGCCTGACCCATCCCGTACCCCTTTGGTGGGTTTTGGGAGTTGGATGTGCTTTTTGGGTGGTGGGTTTGGTAGGTTGGGGGTGGAGGAAGGTGGGGGCTCTTGGTGCCTTGTCTGGAGAGAAAAGGAGTGGTGTGATGCCGAGGAGATGGGTTTGGGTTTGCTCTCCTGGAACAGTGAATTCTCCCCCCCATCCCCAGGAATAAAATGGGTGAAATCAGCAGATTCTCTTGCTTGTGTTGGGTCTTCGTCCTCTTCTGCCTTGAGGCCCCTCTGAAGGGCTTTGCCAGGGGCAGGTTGTCTCTGGTCCAACGTGCTGGAGCAGAAATGCTCCCAGAGGACATGAGGATCAAGATGGTTGTTTAGGATCCCAATGCAGAACTGTCCTGTCTTGGTTTGCATGTTGGCCAACATGGAGACATCAACCACAAAACTCTTCCGTGGAGAAGAGACTGAAACATTGGGCTTCTCCTTTATTTTCTAGCTTGGTATCTCCCCTTTTTCCCTCCTCCTGCTGCAAATATCTCGGAAATTTGGAGGAATAAAAGAGAAAACTATTAATTCTTGCTGGTCATTTCTCTAACTTCTCCTGCTCGGGCCCAGCACCGTGGTCAGAACCCTCCTCAGCTGGTGCAGGGACAGTGTTGGGTGGCAAAGCAGGAGAAAACGTGGTGCTCCAGCGGGGAGAGGATTTGGCAAGAGGGACCCGGGGCTGGGTCTGCAGCAATGACATGATTGTTTTTCCTAATGAGCTCAAGACAATTGGCCTGTGGACTCGTTCAGTGGCACCCTTGGAGGAATTGTTTTGGTGGGAACGTGGACATGGGTTGTGTGTTGAACCCCAGGAGCTGATCTCTGCTCACAGGGCTCCACCAGTGCTGTCCTACCTGGGCCACGATTTTCCCAAACAAGCCCCACCCTTGAACCCACCATGATCCAAGCTGGAGGTAGGGCATCTCCTCCCAGTTGCTTTCCCTTTACTATGATGGGACTTTCCACAGAAAACCCAACATGGAACTACTTGTAGCTGCCCCAACAGAGGCTGAAAAGCACGATGGGATCAAGGACAGAGCAGAGGCCAGTTCTTGGTCCACCCCATCTCTGCTTCCCTGCTTGGGAATGTTGGCTCCACAGGGACAGGTCCATGGGGGATGTGTAAGATGGTGCAGCTTCTGGGCAGGGTTGGGATGGATCATCTCTGGGGGGATGAGCTGCTGCTGGGAGCAGAAGGCTCCCCATGTCCAGACCTCCTGGTGAGATCTTTGTTCTGGAGCAGGATCTGAGGGTGGGTGGAATTCATGGAGAGAGGGAAGGCCACAGACAGACACGAGCCACCAAACCCCTGGTGTGATCGAGCACCTCAAGGCCACGTTCTCCACGATGCTGTTCATCATTTTGACTTTTCAAACCAGTCAAGAGCAACCACGGTTGAACAAATCACTCCATTTTCAAAGCAGAGTCTGTGCTCTGCCATCCTTCACTTGGGGAAAAAAATCTCAAATCTGCAGAGAAGCTTTTTGGGTTTCTCCAAGGTGTTCCCATCGAAAGGGAAATGGGAGTTTAACACACCACGTCCTCTGAGCAAAATCCAACCTGAGAACGTGGAGCAGAGCAGGTGATTTTACTGCAGCCCTTCTTGGCCTGATGGATTCACAGTTTTGCCCAAGCAAAGGCGACTTTCAATGAAAAGGCTTCTTTTGATCTAAAGACTGTTGTCATCAGCTTTTTAAAATCAAGAACCACTTCCAGTGGCATCAATGGCTGTTCCTTTAGCCCCAGCCTGTGCTCAGCATGCCTGAAACTGCTCCTATCCAACGGCTTCTTTTCCAGGATTGGAAGCAGCCGATGGGATGGGCTTTCATCTCCATTCACGGTGAATTTAGGCAGACTTGTTCCTATTCAGGCTGTGCTCAGAAAATGGGCTGTTTTCTTGTTCTGGGTAATAAAAGAGAGGAAAAAAAAGTAATCTTTCATCCCAGCTCCTTGTTTTTTGTGGTCTTGGAAATCGTGTCGTTCCCCATGGAGTCAAGGGGGTGCTACCACAGGGACTTTGTGTCGTGGTTCAGCTCCTGGATCTTGGTTTTGGCCAAAGTTTGGGATGGGTTGGGAGAGGACCAGCACCATGAGCTGGATTTGGGGTAGACATCCAGCTGGGAAGCAAGACATGGCCTGGTCACCTGGATATGGTGTCCCTGGCTTTGGGGACCACATGCCAGGGCCATCTCTTAACCCTGCCAGATCCTCAGTGCCACCAGGGAATTAGGAGTTAAGAACCAGGGCCTCTGTGTGTGTCTGAGGCTGCATCAAACACGTGCCAATGACTTCCCTCTTATCACTGTCCAGGCTGCTCCATCCTCACTCAGCCTTTGGATTTTTCCCAGGGTGAGCAAGTCCTCAGCTTTGCTTCCTGCTCCCAGAAAAGGGTATTTGTGGAACAGCCTGCAGGAAAAAAAGAGAGACAACAAAACCAAGCCCCAACCCAACCTGCAGCACTCCTGACTTTCTCTCAGTTCCCTGACTAAATTTTCCGTGGGAGCCCATGGTTTTCCTCTGGGAAAGGAGGATTTGTGCAGCTTCATTGAAAGGTTGGACTTGATGATTTGGAGGCTTTTGGCCAGGAGATGGGGGAGATATGTTGTAAACCTGTGGGAAGCAGTTTGGAGCAGAGGCTCGTGTCCTCCCTTGAGCATGAAGGTTGCAGGAGGCTTGGCCAGGGGAAGAGGGGAGAATCCCAAAGAGCAGCTTCCAGTATGGAACATGGAATTTCAGACTGGTTTGGGTTGGAAGGCGCCTCAAAGCTCATGTCATTCCACCCCCTGCCATGGGCAGGGACACCTTCCATTACACCAGGTTGCTCCAAGCCCCGTCCAACCTGGCCTTGGACATTTTCAGGGATGGAGGGTTGCTTCCAGCTGGAAGAGATCCCATCTCCTTCCAGACTGCCAGAAAAAGGAAGGTCTGTCATGTCCGAGCAGCTTTGCCAGGCTGCAGCAGCTCCTCGCAGGGTCAGCACTGGCATTGTCCCCTTGGAACTGTTCCCTCTTTCCCTACAAACAGGACCCTCCACTCCAGCCCCTGCTTTGCATTTTCAGCTGCCACTTGCAGCTCTTTTGTTATTTTCTGCTGTTCAATAAAAAAAAAAAAAAAAGCAGCTGATGTTATCTCACTGTTCATGGAAGGAAACTATTCAGGGATGTAACTGGTGGGTTTGGAAAATTTACCATAACGGGAGAGCTGGGGTTCCTTCCAGCCCTGCATCCTCCCAGTCCCTGCCAGCCAGGACACTTTTAATGGCATCTTAACAACTCCAAAAAACACCCCAAAGCAGTTTCTGGGCAGAATAATTGGGAGTCAGCTGGAGCTGGGGGCTCTCTGTGTCTCTGGAGTGCTCGTCCTGCTCGGAGAAGGACGTCACGTGCCTGCAGCTCTTTTCAAAGTGTCCTTGGTGCTGAGTGGGGTGTTGAAAGCCAGAGTGAGCTGAGGAGCTTGGCAGGGCTGGGATTTGTGGGGAGAAATGGCCTTTTAAGAGGCTGGAGCTGAACTGAAACAACCCCTCTGGAGCAGCACTTTGGAAGCCGTCAGGGAGAAGCTGGGAGAGGGGCAGGGTCCCCTCTCTGGTCTTGGTCGTGGCTGTGATGGGGGAAATGTGTCGGTTTTGGGACCAGGATGGGTATGGAGGAGGGTGGATGAGGGAGAAGGAGGAGAAGAAGCACCTTTCTCTTCATGTCCATTGTCTAATCAGAGGGAGCCTGACTTTAAAGGCTTCACATTCAGCGTCCAGCCCGTGGGGAACATCCATCATTAAAAATGTTCCAGGGCCTTTGTCCCTCAGGACCTCTTTGAAGTTGCTGGCAAGGACCAGGTTTGGAGCAACGTGTTCTAGTGAGAGGTGTCTCTAGTGAGAGGGTCTTTAGGTCCCTTCCCACCCAAACCATTCTGTGATTCCAGAATTCTATGCCAGGGCCTTGGCTGTGCTGCTCCTTGCCTTCCACGCCAGCCCCAGGTACCACAACGGAGACTTGGCTTCCACAGAAAGCAATTTAAATGGAGAGCACAAGGAGTGTTTGTGCCCTCAGGCACAGGGTGAGATTGTTGGGGTGTCCTGTGCAGTGCCAGGAGTTGGACTGGATGATCCTTGTGGGTCCCTTCCCACTCAGCATATCCTGTGATTCTGGGAAATGCAGGAGCTTCCAGGGCTGGTGGCATCTCCCCATCCCAAAGTGCAGCCTGTGCTGGAATTGTCCTGTTGGATGTTCACCCCTCTCCCTCTGGAGCTGCACAGATGTTACCAAGGCATCTGGGGATAAAACAGCCCATTTTGGTCCCAGGGATGCTCTCCTTTCTCTCTTGGGTAAGAAAGCAGCTGGGTTGGGTCTGGCTGTTGTTCCCCAACAGCTGCACCCAAAAAGCCGGGCCAGGGAGGGGGGTGATGCACGCTGGGATTCAGCTCTCAGACCTGCGGGGTGTATTTGGGGCAGGACCCGATTTTCTCCCCTCTGCTGGACAGTTTTTGGGGCAATACGGGGTCAAGACACTCTGCAGAAGGATCTGTGGGGGAGGAGACGTGGCCAGGGAGGCCGGGAAGGGGGGTGGACGCTCCGGGGGACCGTGAGGAGCCCGTGACGAGGCTGCTGCTCCTGGAAAATCGATCCTAATCCCGTTGTCTGTGCTGCAGAGCCGGCACCGCCCGGGCTGGCAGAGGGCGAGGGGAGCAGGGGGAGCTGAAGGGAGGGTGGAAATCGGGATGGCTCCCGTGTCTCCAAAGCGCTTGGGGCCCTCATTGCTGTTGTGTGATCCTAAAAGAGGTGCCGGGGGGGCTCCCAACTCCCACAGAGGGCAGGGAGCTGCCCGTGCTGCTGAGGGAAGGTGTCCTGCCTCTCGTGGTCATGGTCTGGCCCATCCTCAAAACCTCACCAGGAGGGAGGAAAACCAAGAAATATCTCAAAGAGCCCCTTCCCGTGTGAGCTCCAGCCCCAGGGAGCCCCAGCCTTTGCTCCTGGAGCGTTTCCTTGCTGCTTTTCCCCCCCAGATTTCCAGCCTGCAGGACAAAACTATCGTCTCTGGAGCTGCCCTCCCCCCCAGCCAGCACCCACACCCCGTCCCACCTCCTCATCCCATTCCTGGCAGCATTTCCACAGGATCAACCTCTTCCCAAAGATCGGGAAGAAGCATTTTCCAGGTTCCTCCCCCCGGATGGAGGATGCAGGTGGATGGGGCTTGCCTGGCCTGATTGGAATTCGCCTCAGCACACCCTGGCTGGCTCAGCCCTGCAGATCCCCACCCTGAGCCACTGCAGAGCAGCTGCTTTGTCCTGGTCTGGCACCAAGCAGCTCCCGAGGCCCCCCAGCCTCGGCAGATCCGGCTGGGAACGAGGGAAATCCGCTGGGCTGGGGGGGTGGAATTAGTCTGCAGGGGGATAAAATTTCTGGGAGAGGATGGAAATCATCCATCCACATCTGGCATAAGGCTGTGGAGCACGAGGCTCATGGACACGGGTGGGAGAGGAGCAAAGCAGCCACGAGTCCTGTCACGATGCACTTTTTAGCCTCAGGCACATCTTTGAACTCCCAAACTGAGCTTTGATATCCCAAATCAAGGCTGTTCTGCCGCTTCCAAAAGGCTGCTTTGTCTTTGTTGCTTGGATTATGGTTATTTTTGTGGCTAGAAGAGAGGCCATTGTGCTCAGTAGCTTTGACTTCCTGCATTAGACAGGTCCTAAACTGCTGCGTGGGGCTGAGCCTCGTTATTACATTAATTACTGCCGAGGGAGGGAGCAGCTCCACGGGTGGGGAGCTTTTTAAAGGAATCACCTACGGCCACGCAACCTCTTATGAAAGCTCTGCATAACCAGGATGGATTTGTTACATGGGTAATTAGAGGAAAACCAACATCTCTTGGCAGAGAAGGGCCTGGTGTGTTTGTTCTGGGAATTAGGGGGGGTTGGAGGTGTTTCCCCCATCTCAGGGTTGTTTTCCTCGGGCAGGTGGATGGTGGTGGTTGCCAGCCCAAGGGTTGCTGGCTGCCTGGCTCTCCTTGTGGGCACGGGGAGCTGTGCTGGCTTAATTCCCAGGTGGGAGTTTGCAGTGCTGAACACTTGATGAAACCTTTGCCTGAGCATCCCCCGCGCTCACACCGAGCTCTGGCGAGGGGGTGGGCTCAGCTCTGCCCCCTCCAGCCCTGCTGCCTGAGAGGACACTGCTCTGGAGCACTGGCAGCTCCACTCTGGGCAGGGTCTCACTGCAGGAGGGGCTCGAAGGGCATAAAATGGGACCTGTGTGGTCAAAACTGGAGTGGGATTCAGTTTTGAGTGGAAAGCAGGAGCCAGGAGGAGCCCTGAGATGGGGGAAGAGCTGGAGCTGGGCACTGGAACAGCTGCCCAGGGAGGGTGTGGAGTCTCCCTCTGGAGACATTCCAAACCCACCTGCTCCAGGTGACCCCGCCTTGGCAGGGGGTCGGGCTGGGGGATCTCCAGAGGGCCCTTCCAACCCCAACCAACCTTCCAACCCTCCTGTGATCCTGGGAAGAGCTGGAAGTGTCACGAAGTCTTGGGCACAGGGTGTGGGAGCAGAGCTTGGAGGGGAGTTCAGGAAGGGATTAATGGGCACTGTGATCGCTGGGAGGTCTCCAAGGAGCAGGACAGGAGGAGGAAGGGATTTAGCACAGGAGCCACAGACCCTTTGGTCTTTATCCTTTCCTGAGCCAACCCCCGAGGGCTTTGCCCACCTTGGCCCCTCTCCATCGCTGTCCCCTCTGTCCCTGTGGTCCCTGGGGCACAGGGTGACTGTGCCACCCCCTCCAATGGTGCCAATACCTGTCACCAGTCCACCCCACAAAGTGAAGATCTCAAGACCTTCTGTTGACCAAAATGATTTGCAAAGAGCTTTGGGGGAGGAAATTTTGCTGCACCTGGATATTTTTTTTCCTCCATCCCCCTTGGGGAGCAGAAAGGATGAAAGGACCTGAGGAGCTCTGGGGCTGGATCCAGACTTTAACTGCTGCTGGAGAAGGGCAGTGCAGAGAGGGGGAGAGACAGGAGAAGAGCCTGAACTCCTGGAGACGCTCAGACTGGCTCCTCTCCTCCCTGATTTTGTTTAAATTAAGCCATCTGCTCACATTAAATGGTGAATTATCTCAGCTGCTGCCGCTCTCCCTGCGGGAACAGTGGCCAGAGGGGAGGGGGGACACTGCAGGGCTGCACCCCCGGCCCTGGATCCGGGGAAAACGTGGCTCCCATGGAGGTGGGTGTCACCCCCCCTTCTGTATCCCAGGGAAACTGGAGCTGGTCACCTGGGAAGATCAGAGCCCTGCTCCACTGGCCCTGGAGGAGGGTTGGGAGCTCTAATCCATCTCACCCAGCCGAGCGTGGTGTGACCTTCCCTGTCTGGTGTCCTTGGGAGCCCTTTTCCGACGGCTCCTGCTGGAGCCATCAGAGCTCTCCCTGTGATGCTGCAGCTCTGAGGAAGGGAGGGGTGGAGTGCACCAGGATGGAGGGGCTGGAACGACACCCCAGGACCTGGATTGGCTCAGGGTGGGATTTTCCCTGATTTCTGCTATTCCCCGTGTTGTTTGGCTTGGAAAGACCTTCCTGGTGATGTCCAGGGATGTGCAGCCTGCTCTGGGTGAGCACCTACAGTCAAGGTGGGGGGAACCTTCTTCTCTTTGGGCAGCTCAGAGACACTCAAACCCTTCTGTGGGGTCCCACGTGGGTGCCCTCAGTGTGGGCTGACAGCCCCTGGCACTGGGTTCGGGCCCCTTCTGCTCCTGCCATGCTGGGTGATCTCTGTGGCAGTGCCATGGAGTAATGGAACAGTTTGGGTTGGAAGGGACCTTAAATCCATCCAGTCCCACCCCCTGCCATGGGCAGGGACACCTTCCACTAGCCCAGGTTGCTCCCAGCCCTGTCCAACCTGGCCTTGGACACTTCCAGGGATGGGGCAGCCACAGCTTCTCTGGGCAACCTGTGCCAGGGCCTCCCCACCCTCCCAGGGAAGAATTCCTTCCCAATATCCCATCTAACCCTGCCCTCTTTCAGCTTGAATCCATTCCCCCTTGTCCTGTCTCTCCAGTTCCTGATGAACAGTCCCTCTCCAGCTTCCCTGTAGCCCCTTCAGATCAGATCCTGGGAGGTGCTGTGAGGTCTCCACACAACCTTCTCTTCTCCTGGCTGAACATCCCCAATTTTCTCAGCCTTAGCAACGACCCAGCTTCCACGTGACCCTCCCTGCAGCACCCAATGCTGGGCCAGCACCCCCAAAAAATGCCACCCTTTCTGTGTTGCCACAGCTTTCCAAGGGGAAGGAGACCAGCGTGGAGGTGAAAAGGTTGAACCAACGAACTGGTTTCTCCTCAGCAGCAAAGGCTGGGGTTTTCCACTGGTTTGTGTTTCTCTCCTGGCAGTGTTTCCATGCACTAAACCCATGTGAGTGTCCACACACGCTCTGCCCTTCCCCGAGGGCTGCCTTGGGAAATATCAGGCCCCACAGATGGAAGAGGTTGAGCTCCAGGAATGGGGGGTTTTCCACAGGTGTCCCGTGAGGAAGGGGAGATGCAGAGCAGAGAAACCCCTCGGTCCAAGGGGGGAAAGAAATTGGGCTTGGGGCTGTGGCTGGACCCGCTGTTTCTCTCTGCCTTTGAGCAGGGCTGGCCCAAAGCATCAGGACCATGAGCAGGTCTCCTCCTGACCACATAGATCAGCAAATTTAAGATCTGGGTCTGAAAGGTCTGTTGGGTGCCCGGGCAGGGCTGCAGAGGGGAATATTCCCCCCTGGATGCTCTTGGCTGGGGATGGCAGCACCCTGAACCTGGACCTTGCTGTGCTCTGCCCTGGGCCAGCCCTGTTGCTATTCTTGCTCAGCCCTGTGTGCTCTTTTTTGGGCTGTTTTTTGTCTTCAGCCAGCCAGGCACCCCATCTCCCAGACAGGAGAGATGAAAATGAGCTCTTGTCCTCTTTGGAGGAGAAGATCAGGGAGAGACACGGAGGAAAAGTGAGGGAAATTAAGCAGAAATAGCTTCAGGGGTCATTTAAAAATATCCCCACGACTGCCTTAAATATCTGTTTAACAAGAATGCATAGTCCATGGCTGAGGGAGCTCCAGGCACCGAATGTACAGAGAGGGTTTGGAGAAAGACCCGCGGGATCTGCCCCAGCTCAGAGGGGAAGGAGGAGGCATGGAGGTGGCAGGAAGATGAGGGAGATCCCAGGGCAGGAGGAGGCCCCAGGGTTGTTCTCAGCCACCCCCCCGTGCCCATGAACTGGCCCCACACTGCACAAAGCCACGTTTTGAGCATTCTGGGTCTCTAAAATTAGGTCCTTTCCCATGAGGATCTACCAGCAGCCAAATCCAGATGTCCTGCTGATGAAATAGGGCTGGAATCCAACCTGTGGAGACCCTGTGGGCTCCCACAGATCTTCCTCAGGCATGTCTGTGGTGCCACCACCCCATCCTTCATGGTTTTCCTTCTTTGGGAGTTGCCTGTGCTGGTGCCTCTGCCTGGATAAGGACAGCCTGTCTTGGGTCCTTGTCCTCAGGAAGGCTGGGACTGGACGAGGAGTTATTGGACTTCCAGTCCTTCTGGAAGTGACCTGCTGATGGACCAGCTAGAGGGATGGAAAGGGATGGAATTAAATCCATAACACCATGTCCATGAGGAGCCATGAGTGGCAGGTGTGGTCCCCTGTGAGGAAGAGTATGAAGCCACCATGGGGACGAAGCTTGGTGGGTGTGAAGCACCAGGACTCACACTCTGCCCCTTGCACCAGCTGCTGTGTTGGGACTGAGATCCCAAAGTGTTTCCCAGCTCCCAGTCCATTAGAAATGAGATGATTTCCTTGTTCTTTGGAGCATCCTGGGCTAAAAACCCCCGGTGGAGAGCAGCCCTCACTGCCCAGGTCTGCCCCAGGAGCTGCACCACCAGCCAGCCCCAGGATCCTGGAGGATCCCATTACACCTGGAGAAGGCTCTCCTTGAGCAGCACAGCCTTGCCCAGAGGTTGGAAACCCAAGATGTTGAGGGAATTCAACTCACACATTCCTTCCCCAGGTCCAGCAGTTGCTCTGAGGCAAAGTCAGGCAAGATTTTGACTTTGGGGCCCCGGCTGAAGGTTGGTGGGTGTCTCCTTACAGACCTGAGGGCTTTATTGATTGTCTCCTGCCCGAGTTCCCACCCCATCCAGGCGGGAATTGTTCCCCTCCAGATGACAAATGGAGCTGCCAGCCTCTGATTTATTTTAATTGCCATTTTTTCCCTCCCACTGGTGACATAAAGACATGATGAATCTGTGCTGGAGCACCCGAGGTGGGATGTGCTGGGGCTTGGTGGGGGCATCATCCATCTGAATGTATGGAAAAATCCCTCTCTGAAAACCCACAGCATGGGGACACTGAGGCACTAGAGCTGCTCAGGAGGAGCTGGGAAATTGTTCAGGGCTGAAAGGGAAGAGAAACTGTTTCAGGGCTGCCTGTGCATGGGGTGGGAAAATCCCAGAGTTTTGTGGTCAGGATGAGCTGAGGAATTCCAGGCTCTGACTGGGCTCCTCAGCAGCCCCATGGGGTGATGCATTTCAGCACAACACCTTCGTCACTTGGGAAGCTGTTGGAGAGGAGGGAAGATGTCAGGAAGATTCCATGTGTTCTCTGAGGCTGCAGGGACAGGGACAGGGACAGGGACAGGGACAGGGACAGGGACAGGGACAGGGACAGGGACAGGGACAGGGACAGGGGAGGATGTGCTGTTCTACATGACACCATAGCTGGAGTCTGTCACGGGGAAGAGCTGGGACGGGACACACACCACCCTGAACACTACAGGGGACTGTCCTTGGAGGCGTGGAAGAGAGGCACGAGATTCCAGGGAGCCACGTGGCACATGGAGAATCTCCTGGGGGCATCTCCTTTGTCCCCCTGTGTAAGCACTGGACGCTCCACAGGCTGCTGTCCAGCTTCTCCCTTCCAACCGTCTGGAAAACCGTCTTTTGCCACAGGCTGTGTCCTTGCTTTGCTTCCCGCTGGGACACCGGGAAGGGCGCGGGTCCCGGTGCCGGGAGCCGGTGCCGCTGTCACCGTCTGACTCCCCAGAGCAGCCCCGGCACAGCCTCTCCCTCCCGCAGCAAGTGCCACCCGTGCTGCAAACACGTCACAGTCGGTGCTGACGTTACAGCCCAGAGCAGGGCTGGGGGCGTCTCCCCCACATTCCCTCCCTCTCCCTATCCAAGGAGAATCCTTCGCCAAAGGCAGCCAAGAGCCCTGGCTGGGATGAAGTTTGGGTGTTTGGGGCATTTTTGGGACCTGTGGTTATGTGATGTCCCCCTGTTTGGTGTCTGCCCAGCAAATCCCAGCTCGTCCGTCATTCCCGGCTGTGTCACCGTCCTGTGGTGACATGGAAATGGCTCCAGCGTTTAAAGGCGCCTGCCAGGACCAGGATCGGGATCGGGATCGGGATCATGGCAGGAGCACAGACGGGCTGAGTCCTCCTGGGTCCCTCTGCTCCTCCTCAGCAGGGAGAGGAACCGAGGCAGGGAGTGGGGATGGACCAGATTCCGGTGGAGGGGTCTCTGAGGGAGCAGGTTGTGAATTTGGGCTCCTCTGAGCACAGGTAGAGTTTGGAAGGCAAAGGCAGCAGCTTGCAGGGGGCAGATGGACCGGAGACAGAACAGAGCCAAACCACCTGAAGCTCATGGATGTCTAGAGCTTCCCAGAGCTCCGCTTGGATTCCTTGGGCTGCATCCCTGGAGGAGCCTCCTGCCAGGAGGAACCAGAAGTGGGCACCCAAAATCGGGTGGCTCCACCCTGTACAGGCATCACTGTCCTGAGTGGGACCATCCCCAGTGAGTCCCGGGGAGCCAAGGGCTGGGTGGTCCCTGGGTGCCCAGATCTCTGTAATTATAGATCCATGTCCATGCACCAGCTCTCCTCAGGACACAGTGCTTTGGGAAGGATGTGGCCCTGCAATGTGATCCCGGATCCCTGATCCTGCCTTAATTCTTTCTGTACTTTGGGGGTTTCTTCTTCCTTCTCCATTAATCTCTGAATATTAGGTGGAAAGCAAACAATTACCACACTAATGGCTCCATAAATTCCTTCATTACTTATTAAACTCGAGCGCTCCCCACGCACCGGAGGGAAAGAGATGAAACGGAGAAGAAATGGGAGCGGAGGGGGGTGAGGAGCCGGGTCAGAGGGGCTCGGGCTGGGCTGCGGCAGCGGGGCCGGAGCAGACCCGGTAATTCACGGGCTGCCGTTGCCCTCTGCCGGCAACGGGACGGAGAGGGGCTGCTCTTCCTTGTCCTGCTCTTCCTTGCTCTTCCCTGCCCTCTGGCAGAGCCCCGGGGTCCCCAGGGACATGAGGCTGGGCAGCCCCGGGGAGTCTGGGCCGCCGGTGGGGAGGATGCTCCGCCAGGATGTGACCACCCTGTCCGAGGGCCCAAAGCTGTCCCCAGAGTGTCCCCAATGCCCTCGGGGACGACGCTGAGCAGCGCTGCACATGGATAACATAAGCCTGGTTTCAGGAGAGGTTGGTTCCAGCAGAGGCAGAGGGATGGGGGAGGGATATTGAAGTCCCCATCCCGTGCAGCCGGACGCAGCACGGAGAAATCCGCTCTCTCCCGGCTTTCCTCGAGGTGCTGGGAGCTGTTTGCTGCCAAACCTCCCCGGCATCCCGCAGGGGGCATGTTCTCCAGCTTATTTGCTGCTGGCCCGGGCGAGGCCTGACCTGCAGGGATCACCGGGGATCGCAGCCGCCGCGCCGGGGGGAAGCTTCGCCTCCTCTCCGGGTCGGAGGACGCGGCAGCTCCGCTCCCGGGAGGGCCCTTGTGGCCTCGCCTAAGTGGAGCTAATGGATTTCCACGTCTCCAGCAGCCAGCTGGGATCTGAGCACATCTCCTGGAAGAAAGGCAGCTCTTCTGAATGCAAAACTGCAAACAAGCAGATGCCTCCCCAGCCGAGGTGCTCACGAGCCTGCCTGGATCAGCGGGATTGGAGCGGGAGCTCTGTATCCTGCCAGGAGCCCTTTGCTCCTCCATCAGACTGACCTGCTCCTCCACCATCCACTCCAGCCAGGTTTGCAAAGTAAAATGCACAGTTAAACTCCAAGAAAATGTGGGGTTTTGCAGGCAAACAGCAAATTTCTGTGGTTCTGCAACACCCCGGTGTCCTGCGGGATGAGCCTGGCTCCACAGAGGGACGTGGCTGCCCAATCCCATGGACACCAGATGTAATTAGATGTTTAGATCTAGGCCAGGGGCTCCAGGGCCATCTGGCACCTGAATTATTCATACACTTATATCTAAGCACAGGCAGAGCAGAGCACAGCTCCTTATCCAGCCTGGGCCCAGGGGGACATTCCTGCCTGAGCCGGATGGTTTTTCATGGCCTGACAGAGCCTGATCCTTTCCAGAGCTCCTTCCCAACGCTGTGATGCCTTTTCCCAGTGCCAAACCTCCTCCAAAACACACCAGAGATGCATAGAGATCCGAATCAGCAGCAGCTGATGCAGAGGTGGAAAAATCCCAGAGGAGAAGAGCCTCCCCTTGGAAGGAGAGGACCAGGAGGCCTGAAATCAGATTAAATGTCTGTCAGGAGGGTGATGTGGCCCAGTGCTCCTCCAAGGTGTCTTTCACTCCGTGACTCATCAGTTGAGGAATTTTAATCCCTGTCTTTCTCTCCCAAGCCCAGGCACCTGAAGAGAGGACCTTGGTGATGGATTTCTTCTCCAGCCAGTGGAGCTGTGCCATGTTTTACCATGTGGAACCTCAAGGATGAAGCTGAAATATGGCAAAATAGGTTTTTCCCCAGTTTCCCCTCACCTGTTTGAGGATTAATTCCTCAGCTCCTCTGGGTAACCTGGGATAGTGGAAGGTGTACCTGCCCATGGCAGGGGGTGGAATGAGATGAGATTTAAGGTCCCTCCAACCCAAATCATTCCATGATCCTATAGACACACTGGGACACGCAGGAGAGGAGCAGGCAGAGAGGGGAGAGGTCTCTGCATGGGATGTGGGGGCATCTGATCCAGACTGAAATGATGCCTTTTTATTGTAAACTGGGACATTTGCTCTCTAAAACCCTCTGTGTGCTAGGTTTCATTCCTCCATCAACTCCAACCTGCCCTCCAGAAACCTTTCCAGCAGCTCTTGAAGTGAAGTATTGCTGGAAAATGGTACCATCTTGACAGAGTAACAACTTTTCCAGGGGGATATCGTAATGCCTGAGCTTTATCCTTCAGCTGTGTCTCCCTGGGAAGTGGCTCGAGCAAGTCCTGGGGAGGCCACAAAGGTGATGATGGGACCTGAGCCCCTCTGCTCTGGAGCCAGGCTGGGAGAGCTGGGAATGTTCACCCGGAGAAGAGAAGGCTCCAGGGAGAACCTGGAGCCCCTTCCAACGCCTAAAGGGCTCCAGAGAGCTGGAGAAGAACTTTGGCCGAGGGCCTGAAAGGAAAGGACAAGGGGGAATGGCTTCCCACTGCCAGAGGGAGAGTTAGATGGGATATTGGGAAGGAATTCCTCCCTGTTAGGGCAACGAGGGGCTGGGATGGAATTCCCAGAGAAGCTGTGGCTGCCCCACCCCTGGAAGTGTCCAGGTCCAGGCTGGACGGGGCTTGGAGCAACCTGGGACAGTGGGAGGTGTCCCTGCCCGTGGCAGCCATTGGTGTTGGATGAGCTTCAAGGTCCCTTCCAACCAGCTTGGAATTCTGTGGTTCTACACAGTCACTACTGGGGTTCCTCAGGGCTTGGTTTTAGGGCTGGTCCTGTTTAACATCCTTACTGATGATCTGGATGAGGGGATTGAGGGCACCCTCAGGCAGCTCAAATTGGGTGGGATGTGGATCTGCTGGAGGACAGGAAGCTCTGCAGAGGGATCTGGACAGGTTGGATCCATGGCCAAGGCCAACAGTGTGAGGGACAACAAGGCCCTTGCGTCACCACAACCCCACGGAATGCTCCAGGTGGGGGGAGAGGGGCTGGAACGCTGGGAAAGGACCTGAAGGGTGCTGGTGACAGCGGCTGACTGTGAGCACAGGTGTGCTCAGGTGGGCAAGGGGCCAATGGCACCTGGATTGTCCCAGCCATGGTGTGTCCAGCAGGAGCAGGGCAGTGTCTGTTCCCTGTGCTGGGCACTGGTGGGGTCACACCTCAAATCCTGGGGTCAGTTTTGGGCCTCTGCTGACATTGAAGGGCTGGAATGTGTCCTGGGAAGGGAACGGAGCTGCGGAAGGGGCTGGAGCACCAGGAATGGCTGAGGGAGCTGGGAAGGGTCTGGAGCAGCAGGAGCAGCTGAGGGAGCTGGGGGGGCTCAGCCTGGAGAAAAGGAGGCTCGGGGGGACCTTCTGGCTCTGCAACCCCCTGACAGGAGGGGGGAGCCAGGGGGGGGTGTGTGAAATTAGGGTTTGGGGGATGAAATTGGGGTTTGGTTGGGTAAAATTAGGGGTGGAGGGGTGGGATTGGAGTTTGGGTGTTGAAATTAGGGGGGTTTTGAGGAGGAATTAGGGTTTAGGGGAATGATTTTGGGACTGTAGGATGCGGGGGCAGCACTTCCAGCAGGGATGGGGAAATCCAGCCCTGCCAGAGCTCTGTCACCCTTTGAACACTTCTACAACTCCCACAGGCAGAGCAGAGAGGGGGAAAGAGGAGGTAGAGCCCAGGGCACCATATGGCAGTGGGAACCTCACAAAATATAGGGATTAGAGCGGGATTGGGATCCTCAGAAAACACAGGGATTAGAGCCATTCCTGCCCCACGGGAATGTGTTTTCCCTGACCCAGAGGCTGAAGTGGCTCCAAACCTTCCCCTCAGGCCCAACCCAAAGCTCTTCCCCTCCCCAGGCCACTGAGCCGAGCTCCAGCTCTCTGAGGAAAGATGAAATAACACTGTTTTTCTGAAGCTTTAAGTAGGCAATATTGGCAGTGGTTCGGAGACTTCGAGGCAGAACAGGGCCCTGCAGCTCCTGAAGGTCCCTCAGCGGGCAGAGCAGAGCAGGGAAGTCCCAGAGCCCTGCGGGGCTCCCACAGCCGCGCCGGGAGCGCTTCCGTGTACTCTCTGGGGCGGATGTGTACAAGGAAACAGTGAGAGGGCGGAAAAAGCACCGAACGTAGCCGAGCTCCCCCCTTCCCACCCCAGCGGGTTTGTTGGTGAGGTCTGAAGGGACTCACGGGCACCACAGCGCCCCGCCCCGCCTCGCGCCGCCGCCCGGCGCGCTCTGAGCCCTCAGCGGCGGCCGCGCCGCGAGCCCCGCCGGGGAACCACCCCCCTCCCCGCCGCCACCAATGAGAGCCGGCGCAAACGTGACTGATCTCCGCTGCACCCAATCAGATGGCTGAGGAGATTTTCTCGTCCAATGGGGACCTGAGGGTGGAGTCGCGCGGAAGCGCGCGCTTCTCCCTGAGCGGCGTAAGGCTCAGCCAATCAGAGAGGCACAGTGACGGCGAGTAGTGACCAATGAGGGCAGGGGGCGGGGAAAGAGAGGCTCGCGAGAGTTCCGGAGGGACGCTGGGAACCCGCGTCTGAGAGAGGGGGCCAATGGAGGAGGGCGGGGCGGGGCGATAATAGCTGGCAGGTACGGCAGCCAATCAGAAGGCGGACATAAGTTCCTCCCAGTGGCCGACGAGCAGCGAAAATCCTCCCGTGGTTGAACCGCCACGATTGACAAGCCGGGCCGCCCAATCAGAACGCCGCGCCCTTTCTAACTGATCAATGAGCGGGCTGCGGCTCTCCCCGCCCCTCCCTGGGGGCAGGCGGGCGGACTGACAGCATGACAAGCCAATGGGAACGCGGAGCGCCGGGCGGTGGGCGGTATCTCCCCGCGCAGGCGGCCAATGGGCGCGGGCACCGCCCCGGGCAGCCAATGGGAGCCGGGGGGTGGGGGGGCGGCGGCGCGCGCTGCCGGCGCGGCTCCCAAGATGGCGGCGGGTGCGTGAGCGGGGCGGGCGGGAGGGCCCGGCGGGAGCGCGGCCGCCGCCGCCATGAAGGGCAAGGAGCGCTCGCCCGCCAAGGCCAAGCGCTCCCGGGGCGGCGAGGACTCGGCATCCTCCTCCTCCTCCTCCCGCGGCTCCAAAAAGCCCAGCGGCTCCTCCGGCAGCGGCGGCGGCGGCTCCAACGGCGGGAAAGCGGCGGCGTCCGGCGAGAGCAACAGCGGGAGCGGCCGGCGCGGCGCCCACACGGACAAGGGCCGCGCCGGCAGCCGCGAGTACGAGAGCGGCGCGGCCGCGAGCGGAGGGGGCCGGCACGGCTACAGCGGGAAAGCCGCGGAGGCGTCGCGGAGCAGCAGCAGCCGCGGCAGCGGAGAATCGCGGGCGGCCGCCGCCTCCTCCTCCTCGGAGCCGGGCGAGTACAAGACGCTGAAGATCAGCGAGCTGGGCTCGGCGCTCAGCGACGAGGCGGTGGAGGACGGGCTGTTCCACGAGTTCAAGCGGTTCGGCGACGTGAGCGTGAAGATCAGCCGCCTCCCGCCCGGCTCCGGCTCCGGCACCGACGAGCGCGTGGCCTTCGTGAACTTCCGCCGGCCCGAGGACGCGCGGGCGGCCAAACACGCGCGCGGCCGCCTGGTGCTCTACGACCGCCCGCTGAAGATCGAGGCCGTCTATGTCGGCGGCGGCAGCGGCCGCCGGCGCAGCAGCCGCTCCCCGGCGCTGCTGGACAAGGAGTCTCCGTACGGGGCGGCGGCGGCGGTCGGGGCTGTGGCGGCGGCCGTGCGGCACCCGCCGGCCGGGGCCGCGCAGCGGGCGCTGTCACCCGCGGGCAGCGGCGGAGCGCTGGGGTACCGGGACTACCGGCTGCAGCAGCTCGCCCTGGGCCGGCTGCCGCCGCCGCCGCCGCCGCTGCCGCGGGAGCTGGAGAGGGAGCGGGACTACGGCGGGTTCTACGAGGCGCGGGTGCGGCCCGCCTACGGGCTGGAGAGGGTGGCCGGCGTGGCGGCGGCCGGGGGCTTCCGCGGAGGAGGAGGAGCGGGAGGAGGAGGCGGTGCCGGAGCGGCCGGCGAGGAGGAGATCAGCCCCGAGGATGACCAGAGAGCCAACCGCACCTTGTTCCTGGGCAACCTGGACATCACCGTGAGCGAGTCGGACCTGAGGCGGGCGTTCGACCGTTTTGGGGTCATCACCGAGGTGGACATCAAGAGGCCAGGCCGCGGGCAGACCAGCACCTACGGGTTCCTGAAGTTCGAGAACCTGGACATGGCGCACCGGGCCAAGCTGGCCATGTCGGGGAAGGTGCTGCTGCGCAACCCCATCAAGATCGGGTACGGCAAAGCCACCCCCACCACCCGGCTCTGGGTGGGCGGCCTGGGGCCCTGGGTGCCCTTGGCCGCCCTGGCCCGGGAGTTCGACCGCTTCGGTACCATCCGCACCATCGACTACCGCAAAGGGGATTCCTGGGCCTACATCCAGTACGAAAGCCTGGACGCGGCGCAGGCGGCCTGCACACACATGAGGGGCTTCCCTCTGGGGGGCCCGGACCGCCGGCTCCGCGTGGACTTTGCCGACACCGAGCACCGGTACCAGCAGCCCTACCTGCAGCCCCTGCCCCTGCCGCCCCCGGCTCACTACGAGCTCGTGGCAGAGGCGGCTGCTTTTGGGGCTCACCGGGGAGCTCCCCCCGACCCTCTGCGGGGGGCCCGGGACAGGACGCCACCGTTGCTTTATAGAGACCGCGACAGAGACCTTTACCCCGAGACAGAGTGGGTGCCCCCGCCGCCCCCTGTGCGGGACAGGAGTAACCGGGCGGCTGCCTACGACCCACTGGAGAGCCTGGAGCGCCGCCGGGACGGGTGGTCCTTGGAGCGGGACCGCGGGGAGAGGGAGCTGGGCAGTAGCAGTCGGGATCAGCCCAGGAAGCGGAGGCTGGCGGAGGACGGAGGCCGGCACTTGGACCGCTCCCCCGACAGCGAGCGCTCCTCGTCCTCCCGAAAGCGCCACTGCCTGGCCACCAGCTCCCCGCCGGACCGCAGCCCCGAGCTCCTGGGGGGCCGGGAGCGCTACAGCAGCGACCCCGAGCGCTCGTCCCGCCTGCTCCTCTTGGAGCGACCGTCCCCGGTGCGGGAATCCCGCCGGGGCAGCCTGGAGCGGGGGCAGAACGAGAAGCGCGACCGCAAGAACTCGGCGGAGCGCGAGCGGAAGCACCGCGGCGGTGCCGCCGCCCAGGAGGGCAAGAGCCCGGCCAAAAAGGATGAGCGGGCGGCCGAGGGAGGCGGGGGAGGCTCCCGCCTCAAACCCCCTCCCCAAAAACAGCAGCAGGACGGGGCGGCGCAGGCTGGGGCGGCGCCCAAGCTGTGCTTGGCCTGGCAGGGGATGCTCCTGCTGAAGAACAGCAACTTCCCGTCCAACATGCACCTGCTCCAGGGGGACCTCGGTGTCGCCAGCAGCCTCCTCGTGGAGGGGGCCACGGGGGGGAAGGTGGCCCAGCTCAAGATCACCCAGCGGCTCCGGCTGGACCAGCCCAAGCTGGACGAGGTGAACCGGCGCATCAAGGTGGCGGGGCCCAATGGCTACGCCATCCTCTTGGCCGTGCCCGGCGCGGCGGAAAACCGCGCGGCTGCCGGAGCCGCCGAGCCTGCCACCACCTCCACGCAGAGGCCGCTCAGGAATCTGGTGTCCTACCTAAAGCAAAAGCAGGCTGCAGGGGTGATCAGCCTCCC
Organism: Pipra filicauda; assembly: GCF_003945595.2. Classification (NCBI taxonomy): domain Eukaryota; kingdom Metazoa; phylum Chordata; class Aves; order Passeriformes; family Pipridae; genus Pipra; species Pipra filicauda. The sequence goes on along the minus strand of NW_024104240.1, from coordinate 1,439,963 downwards.
CGTGGGGGGGAACAAAGACAAGGAGAACAGCGGGGTGCTGCACGCCTTCCCACCCTGCGACTTCTCCCAGCAGTTCCTGGACTCTACGGCCAAGGCGTTGGCCAAATCCGAGGACGACTATCTGGTCATGATCATTGTCCGGGGGGCGTCCTAAGGGCCCTCGTGTTCTGTTCCCAACCCTGCCTACTCCTCCACCCAGCCCCTCCAGCGTGTGCCAGGTGCTATGGGATACAGCCTTAGCCAGCCCTGTTGTTATTTTAATTAGACCTTTGTTTGTAGGTGACTTTCCCAGCCTGATTTTCTGTTACTACGTTTTTCTATAAAGGTAGAAGCCAGAGAGGTTGGTTTAGGCGTAGTGTGAATAGGATATTTTGAGAATTCCCTATCAGTGGGGACAGCAGGGAGGCTAGGCCTGCTTTGATTTAAAAAAAAAATAAAAAAAAAAAATAAGAAAAACGAGAACTGGGGAGGGGGAGGGAGGGGGAAAAGAAAAAACTCCCGTCTTCTTGATTTTGATTCGTGTCCTTTTTTCATTTCATGTTTTTTAAAGCAAGTCCAAGAGCTTGTCCTCCGACAGAGCTCCAAACCCAACAGACCAGGTTTAAAGCACTCGTTGGAAATGGAAAACCACACGTTTAGTGACAGACTGGTGTCAGCTCCTTTTTTGAGCCTTTGAAATTCCGTGTGGGCCTTGGGGATCCCTTCCCTTGGGAGCTGGAATGGTTTCCCCTTTGGGTCGAGTGGATCAAGGTTGATGTTTTACAGGTGAGCAGCACCTGCTCTCGGTGGCACAGCAGAACACAGTTCCTTTTGGGAAAGGAATTCCTTTCTCATCCAGCCCTCCCCCCACCCCCAGGTGCATGCACTGAAACTGGGCTTTTTCCCAGGTGTATCCCCCCATTTCCCGGTGTATCCCACATGTTTTGGGTTTGTAGCAGTGAGGAGGTTTGGTGACAAGCTGGGAACTTTGTTACAAACCAGGAATGTTGTGCTCACTCCTGTGTGCAGGAAACAAGGAGGTGCTTTAAGGAGAACTTGAGTTCTGTTGTGGGTTTTTGGTTTTACTGCCTTTTTTGTGTTTTCCAAGAATTGCAGGTACAGTGGGGTCTGGTTCCAAACTCTGAGTAAGTAAGTGCTTCTCTCCAGAGATGCTTTTAATTCTGGGATAATTTAATTACATAAAAGTTCTCATTAACATTTTACCTCTTTGTTAATAGCAAGGAACTGCTGTCTGCTAGGGACTCTTCAGGTACAGTGCAGTGGGCATTACATGAGGTTTATAATTTTCTAGGCACCTGGAGGAAAATGGTTTTAGCATCTTGGAGAAGTATTAAAAATACTCCGAGATGCCAAGGTTTGAGCTCTTGTTCCTGTGATTCAAGGATGAAACAGTTCTGCTTTTTTTATTTTTTCTTTTCAAAGAACATAGTTAATTTTCTCTTATTTTTCCCCAATAATTGGGCACTTTTCTTCAGCTGTCTCAGCCACTTTGGTAATCCAGGCATTTAGGAGGGAAGAAGGGATTTAAATCCCTGAGGGGATCTAAATCCCCAGTGCTCTGTTTAACAACCAAAAGGATGTTGCAGCAACTTCTAAACTGAAGTGTAAATCTGACTGTATCCCTTTACAAGCCCCAAAATTGTGATCTTGCACTTAAACCCAGAATGTAATCTTGCACTTAGCCATGTTTTCAGGGATTTGGGCCACGGAAAAGCAACGCTGCTCCAATAGATTCCTTGGGTGATGGATACAGGGATGGGTTGATTTGTGCTACAACTTGATCACATTCAAAATGGGGAATAGGTTGTGAATAGGAGATGAAGGAGGAAATGTCTTGAATGTGTTGTATGGGTGTAACTGAACTTGCTTGAGTTTCTGCCACAAAAATAGAAATTTTTGTTACTGAGCCACTTTGATTCCTTTATCTGCCTGGAACGAGTGGACACCGTGTCCCAAGAACTAAGAATTCCAATGTGGCAGGAGATTCTGGTTTTACAGCTCCTTTTCTTTCTAAATGAGAAGATAAAAGCCTCATTTAATGCTCTTAAATTTGAGGGGTAAAACTCAGGAGTTCTGGGTTGTCCTTCAGGGTGAATGTAAGAGATGGCAGAATTCAGCTGTTCAGCTTCCTATTAACAACGAGAATTTTGGGGAATGACACCTTAAATGCAAATCACTGTGTTTTGGAAGATCCAGAGTGTTTACCACTTAATGCAAAGAATGTTTTGGTTGGAGCAGGTGTCTGTTGTGTGTCAGCAGGGGATCAACTCTGTTCAAGTGCTACTTGTGTTCAGAGGGGGTTTTCTCATTGCATCCGACACGAATCATTTGCAGAGTTTTCTAGGAAAGAAACTTGAACCTCTGGGAATTCAAATCTGCCCCAAACCAGGAAAAAAAAAGCACTAATGTTTGTGTTGGACACTGGAAGTCGCTGAGAGCAGCGTTTGTTCCGCTGAGGCATAGCAGGCACCTGCTTAAAAGCCCATAAAACTTGGGGTCAGCGTGGCTGGTCAAGGCAAACTCAGTGTGGGAAGAGCATCCTGGGTGCTCTTCCGCTTTTCTTGGAAAATCCTGATGGTTTTAACTACCACTGGTTGTTATGAGCCAAACTGTGCTGCGGTGGAGGGTGAAAAGGAGCAGGTGAGGGTGTGTTTGACTCCAGGTTTTCTGGCTCCTTATTTCGTGGAGTATCTCCTTTAAATCTGGTTTGTTTGTGGTGGCTGCTCTGTTTTGCAAACAAGGATTTTAACACCCTTTGAGGGTTCTTATGACAAAACATTGACTGGCAGCCCTTTGCCAGCAGTGGATTCCAGTGCTGCCATCCCGCATGGGCTGTGCTTTCCTCCTTGGTCTGAGGGATTCCCCATTGGAGTAACTGTCCACTGAAGTTGTCTTGGCCAGGGCTGAGCATTCAGAAGCCCGTGGGTGATACCACTGTGTGCAGAACAAAGTAGATGTAGCAGTTGCTGGCTCTCTCCTTGTGTCTGGCATTCCGTCGCTCCGGCGAGAGCTCGGTTTTCCTCCACATTGTGTGCAGCTGATGTTCCTGTATTTCACTGGTGTGTTGGATTAGCCTGGAAAAAGGATGTCCTTTTCCTGAATCATTTCACCCTTGTGCTTTATGCTTTAGGGAAAGAACCTCAAATGACTCATAGTTTTGTTGGAGATTTTAGTTCGTTGGTTTTTTTTTTCTTCTTTTAATTAGAAACATTACGCAACTTCCTTGGCCTCCATCCAGTTGCTTTGTTTGCTCCTGTTGAGCTGCTGTGGTGGGAACACCAAGGTTACTCTCAATCCAGAGGTTTTAGGGTCAGAGATACCAACACATCCTTGTCAGCATTGCAGAGAGAAGGGCCAGGCAGGCAAATCTTGCCTTCTCTCTTTTGTTTTCCCACGAGGATGTTAAAGATGGAATATTTCGGTGACAACTTTCTCGGCTCCTGTGGAGAGCAGAGAATGAGCTGAAATTTCTTCCACGGGTTTGGGAACCCTCTGGTTGATGGCAACTGAGGTGAAAGGCCTCAAGTGTTAATGGGAGAGGAGGAGTGAATCAAAATTGTGAAGACAGGTTCAAAAACTCTGAGGACTCAGGGAAAAATGGCTTGGAAAATGGTAATTCCTGGCTCTAAGTGAAACAGTGTTGAGGGACTCCTGGGGAGTCTGTGTGCCCGGAGGGGAAGAAATGATGCCGTGTGGCTCTAGAGCTTTTGGGGTTCTTTCCCCTTTGTCCCCCGCTTTGTAGCATTGAAGGACAGATATTCCAATGATTCATAGACTGAACGACGAGGTGATTTTTGCATCAGGCTTAAAACAGCCCGGCTGGTTCAGAGAATGGTTCGTTGAATATTCAACTTCTTGCAGTTCTGATTGTGTGCGAACGATGGCTGAGAAATATGACTTGAATAGTAACAATTTTCAGTTCCATGGGGTGTGCCTGTGATTTGACCTTTCCTTTACTGTTGGCGCAGCCAAACGAGGGCAGAAGAGCTGTGTAACAACACTACATTTCATGGTTTTGGTGATAAGTTGCCTTCAGGAAATAACCCTGGGAGGAAAGTCAACCCAATTAGCCGTAATTGGGTTGGTTTTTCTCGTGGTTAATGGTTTCAGTGTGTCCCATCAGCTATTACTGCAAGTTGGGTAATCCTCAGTACTGTAAGCCTAGTTTAACCTTGGTCCAAAACGAAGCCCTGCACTACTTGTTTTGCATCTCTCCCTGGAAGGCGACTTCATTCCGAGGTTTTGTGCCCGCGGGTGGAATTGGTGCTTTTTGAAATCCAAGTAGAATATTCAGAAAGGCCTCGTAGCTGTTTATGTTCATCTGTATAATGTAGGGAGGGGGAAAAAAAACCCAAATCTGGTGTAAACATTTGTACTGAAATAACGTTTTCTTTCCTCCTGCAAGCAAATCTGGTGGACTGCAGAAGACATGGGATACCAAGCTCTAAATGGACCTTTGGGAAGAGAAGCTGTGGCTTATGTGGAATTTCCATGGGCCTCCTGATGGAAGAAAGCTTATCTGTTTAGTATTTGTGCATTTTACTAAAAATGGCAGCTTTAAAAAAAAAAAAAAAAGTTGTGTATCTGCTATTGTGATGCCAATGCCCGTGTTTTAAGTGGAAAAAAAAAATGACCTCTTTGCTTTGTGCTGTGTACACAAGATTGCTGGAAAAAAAGTAAAGGAATACCCTTTTTATGGCTCACACAGCTTGAAAGTAGCTGTCACTCAAACATGCGCTCACAGTTGAGCTGATTTTGTTTCATTCTAAATAAATTGTTTCTTTTGAGGAAAAATGGTTTTTCTGCCTGGGAGTTGAATTGACGACAAACGTTTGGCCCCGGTGTCGGCAGCGGAGGGGTCCCTGCTGCTGCTGCCCCGTGTCTGAGCTGATAGTTGTGGGGCTTTGAGCAAGAACAGGGGAGAGAAACCGACACCTTTTCGCGTTGACCGACCTGTTGTGCCAAAGCGGAGGAATTCTAGTTCACTGCCTTGCTGTGACCCCCCCTGGTCTGTGGTGAAAAAGGGGGTCACTCGCTGCCTCACTCCTCACCGGGACAGGGAAACGGTCCTGCTGCTGGCACACAAGGAGCAGGGAAGCACCACCCTGCGTCTCACAACTGTGGCCAAGTCTTGGGGCTTCGCTGGTTGGAAGAGCCGGAGTTCCTGAATTTTTAAGTTTCTCGATTTGCTTTGTTCACCCAACGCGTTTTGCCTTTAGTTTTGATTCTTGGTTGTTGGTTTTGGTTTTTTGTTGTTTTTTTTTTTTTTTTAATTTGGAAGAAAAAAAAAAAAGGTTCGAGATTGCTTTGAATGTTGCACGTAAAAAAAAAGCCACCTTTGCACCAAAATTGCCAAAAGAAAAGAGAAATGAGTCCTTAAGAGTGTTTAAGTGCTGTTAATAAAACGAGGCGCTCCTCTGTCTCCAGGGGCTTTTCAGCAGTTGTGGGTTTAGTGCTGAATGGATGAAGAGTTCCTGAGAGCTGGAGGCGGTAATTTAAACCTTTGAGTTGGTGTCTCAGTGCCTTATTTTGACCGGTTTTGAAGCCAGCACGCCTCGGATGTGCATGTACCCTGCTCACGCCCCAGGGTCCCCTTGCAGCCGCCTCCCGGGGTCAGCACAAATCGGAGGCATCCCGAAAATCCCGTGCCACGTTCTCCTGTGCCGGGGGCTCCTGGGCCGTGGAAGCTGTTCCCGAGCAGGAGCACGACTCCACGTTTGCTGCAGGAGACTTCAGGGCGTGTTGGAGGACCGTCATCAAGAGGAAGCTGCCCCTGTTGCATCGTTGGCTTCAGAACCTCTCGTGGCGTTGCTTGGGTTCAGTTAATGTGACGTGCGATGAAGACGCTTCGAGTGGCACTTTGCCCTGATTGCCTTGACATACTTTAACTCCCGTGGATAACGAACCTAGTGCTGTCATAGTGCAGGATCTTTGCTAGGATGCAGTGCCTTCCACCCTACGGATGCTCTGCAAGGTGCCTGTTCCCGGGGCAAAGCGCTGTGTAAATCCCTAAAACAGGTAAGGGGGTGGAAGAGGTTGGACTGAATTGTAATGTGAAAGAAGTTTGTTGTTCTTTTTTAATCTTGATTCTCCAGTTGACTAACTCTTACTAACGTGTTTTATTCCATCGACGTGCTGCTCCACCTGCGTTGGGAATGGCAGCAATGGATCCAGTTCTTGGATGTGCTTCTGTGTTTGTTTGGGGTGTCCCGTTAACAAACAGGGCCGTGTAGACCAGACTAAGGGTCTTCAGCTTGGCAAGCTGGAGCTGTTATTTGGAATTCATGAACTGCTTGAATTAACGCTGCTTTAACCCAGAAGAGTGTTTGTAATCTCTGTGTGTTGATAAGGAAAAGCCAAGCCAGTGATTTGGCAAATGATCTGCTTGTGGGATGCTGGTGGTGTAATAATGTAAATTAAGCTGTTTGTTGTAAATGGGAGCAACTGTAGCTGTGTCTGGTAATGAGGGGAAGGAATTGAGGAGGGGAGACTCGGGAGATGCTGTTTCTTCTAGAAGTTGGTGTTTGTAGTTAAAATTTATGTTTTTTGCAATGTGTTCCATGTGCTGTTAAGATCCAACCTCTGAGTCTCATTCGAAGTCTTGTACAGAAGGTTTGGGGTTGGTGGCAATAATGGCAGCTGTGTTTCAGCCTCTTTACCTAGGCTGGGGGAAGATGATCACATGAGTGATCTGTCAGTGTAACCCAAAAAAAGGGGATGTTTTTGGCACCTGCTCCAATATCCAGGTGTGCGTGTCAAGTCTTGGGCACCTTCCCACTTTTTGGTTAAGCTTTGACTTGTAGGTGGCTGTTCCAGAAGATTTCTGCCTCAGATTTCACTGTGTATTTAACTGGGAGATTGTTCCCTGTCTCCTTTACATTATGTATTTATTCCAGGGACTCGGAGTTATCGTGGGATGTGGTGTGGGATGATTCTGCTGTGGACACTTTAGTGCCAGCAACTTGTTTTTTGGGTGCTGGGTCTGCCTTTTGAGAGGGTTAGAGGGATGTTCCAGAGCCCAGGCTGGTGTTAAAATCAGTCTCTTGGAAGGGTTAATATGCACCATATTAATTTGGCTAATGAGACTTCTGGGGAAGGTGGATTTCTAACGAGCACCATTTAATTTAACTGCGCTGCAGCAGAAAGCAGCGCAAGCGGATTAGTCAGGAGCCAGTTATTGGAATTCACACTTTTTTTAGGACTGTGCTTTTACCAGCTGCAGCTGAATTAATAAGTCTCAAACATCAGATGGCCCAGATTCTGCTCTTGGCCAATAACAAGCTTATGTTGGCCTTATCCTGCTGGTTTTACTGCAAGATGGCAAATGCTCCTGGAGGATTCACTCCTGCCACGTGTCACGGGGGCTGGGACAAGAAAGGTTTTGGTGGAAGCCAAGGAGTCTGCAGAAAGAGCAGGGAGAGGAGTAAAAAGGTTCTTGAGGTGATGGATTTGTGACTCCCATGGGGTCTCCTGCAGTCATTGGCTCAGAGCTGTGTGCTGAGTGTAATTAGACCTGGCGTGGGATCCGGGTGAGGAGCGAACTCCTAAGGCAGAGTAAGTTTGGAGGGACTGGATCAGCTCCACACGGAGTGATGGGTTTAAGAAGAGCCTCCTATTTGTCTGTGTGCTGATGGAGTTGAGGTGCCTCTGGTAGGAGCAGAGAACATGAACGCAGTGGCCCAAAGGTCTCCTCTTTGTCAGTCCCTCTCTGTGAATGCACTGATTAGCTGTGGTTGGAACACAGAGGTGTGGATGCTGGGAAAGGTGCTGCTGTTGCTGCAGGTTAATGAGTTGCCACCTCCCAGCCCTGCTCCTCTTCCTGTGTGTTGTCCTGGGTGGGGATGGGATGGGATGTGTGTGCCCGTGGCCGGCTCAGAGCAGCGGATGAGCTGGAGATTAATTGTGGGTCACGGCAGTTTTATCTCCTTATCTCCCTGCCTTGACCTTCACACCCAGTTCTGCAATTGGATCTGGAGATTTTCAGTTCTCTTCAGTATTTCCTGTCCCCAGATCCGGTGATAGGTCAGCCTGACTTTTAGCAATGCTCACAATTCAACCCAGCCCCAAACTGGCAGATTTCCCTGGCATTCCCCAGTGATCCTTCAGCCTGGATCTGCTTTCATGTGCACGTTCTGCATTCCCAGCCTGTAAAATTAGACATTTGAGGGGTGTCTGAGGACACACGTGGGGTGCAGGAGGGTTTGAGTGAAGGGAAACCAGTGGGGTCTCACAGGGGGGCTGTTAAGCTCTGGTTGCCCGTGGAGAGGACCCTGGTGCTCTCTGGACCATGGTGGGGTTTGCAGCCCCCTTTGGCTGTTGCCAGGCCAGCCTGGGGTGCTCCAGCTCTGACCTGGGCTGGGCAGAGGTTTGGGGCAGGGTGAGGTCTTGAACCCCCTGTTGAGCTGAGGCTTGTGGGGAGGACGTGGTGAGAAAGGGGATGTTGGTGTTTGTCGTGCTGCTCCTCTCGGGTGGATGAACACAAGGCTGTGTCCAAGAATACAGGACTCTCCAGCAGGAACTGCAGTGACAGGACAAGGAGGAATAAGTTCAAGCTGAAAAAGGGGAAATTTGGCTTAGAGATATGGAAGACTGTGGTTGCCCCATCCCTGGGAGTGTCCAAGACCAGGTTGGACAGGACTTGGAGCAACCTAGGCTAGTGAAAGGTGTCCCTGCCCATGGCAGGGGGTAGAATTGGATTAATTTTAAGGTCCCTTCCCACCCAAACCATTCCAGGATTCTAAGACCTACTTTTTCCCATCTGCCAGCTCAGCTTTCTCCTGTGGCACAGATTCATTCCTGGCTCTCAGATATCTTAAGTGCCTTTGCTCTTCCTCCAGGCACTCAGAGCTGCATCCCAGCAGCAGTTGGAGTCTGGGAGAGCCCAGTCCCAGATATCCCATCCCTGTGACCACCCTTGTCTCAGCCAGGGGGGCTGTGACTCCCTTTCCCTGCCTGACCAAAGGCTGGAGCTCAGTTTATCGATGTTTTATTCATCACTGGAGTGCTGTAAAGACACTCTTTGCCTCTTCCATTCCAGGGTACAATCCCTGCTCCATTGGGCCCACGTGAGGAATATCTGTAGGGGAAAGTTTTGCAAAGCTTGGTGGTGGCTTTGGAGGCAAAGTCTGCTTTGGCAATGGGACTTTGGCCCATGAATTACTTCTGGAATTGCCCGTGGCCGTGAGCAAGAGCTCCCATCTCCTTGTCATTACTGCAGGCTGGGAAGTTCTTCCATGAGGATCTCTCAGCTAAAGCTGAAACTTCTGATTTTCCAAACACTTGATTTGATTTTTGTTCATTACAGTTGCTGCTAAATTCCCATGGACTTCATTGAAACCACTGTGGTACCTTTAAAGCTTTTTATTGTTATTTTCTAAACACCTCCCACCTCCTGGGGAGGCTTTTATCCCCCTGGAAGTGAAACTTTTTAATCCAAACTCTGCTGAATTTCAGCCTAATGATGTTCTGCGTTGTAAACACGGCTGCAGGGCTGGAACCAGCTCCCAAAAAAGCCAAATGTTCCTGTTGTCAGTGGGTTTGAGGGCGAGTAAACAGCAGAAACCACCCATGGTCTCTGGCAAGGCGGGTGGAGGAGGAGCAGCCGTGTTTCCTGTTGCTGGAAGGCCCTGCTGTGGGATCCTCACCCAGCTATTTGAAATTGCTTTGTGCTTTTGTCATGTGGCCTGAGGGAAAAGCAGAAACCTCGGGAGTGTTGGGAGCTGGAGCATCTCTGGGGTGTGTCGTGGCCACCACCCCAAACCCAGACCGGACACAGCTGTGAAAAAGCCTCTTGCTCTCCTTTAAAATCAGAATTACATAGATTTTTGTCCCCCTGAGTGTCCTGGGACCTGGTGTTTCTCACAGTGGGTTTGTGTTTAAAGTGACCGAGGGGCCAAGAAAGGGTCAATGTGAGATGGCAGATCATGGGTTAAACCCAAAAATTCCTGCCCCTCACCCTGGTCCCAGCCCCCTGAGTGTCTCTGTGATTCCCAGCCAGTTTTCCAAGCAAACCCATTCCCATACACGTGCCAAAACCAGCTGCAATAATTCCAGCCCAGCCCTTGGAGGGGATTTTATTGCATGATAAAGGTTGTTCCTTATTATACAATAAACATCAGGATCAACTTCCTCTGGATCCAGTGCCTGGGTTTATCTGATGGCAGCATCTGAGGAGTGCTGGGGAAGTCACAGCTTTGGTTATTAGAGATTATTTTTTTATCAAGGGCAGAGCCTGGCCATGGAGACGTTTACTTTGTGAACTTAGGAAGGGCTAAATCCACGTTTTAAAAGCTCTTCCCTGACTTTCCATGACCCAGAGCAGGTTTCTAGGAATACAGAAGGAGGAAGGGGCACCTGCAGCTGATAACCAGGACCCTCAGTGATGTTCAATGACTTTAATTAATATAAAATATTAATATAAAATAATTCAAGTGTGAGTCAGGGATGCAGCTTCCTTTTGTGATCCCTGATTGCACCGACTTCCAGAGCTGGGATAGGCCCGAGCTGAGTCTTAGCAGCTTTTAATCCTGGCATGTGTAAAACCACTTGAAGGAAGTTTAGGCCCCAGCAGGTGCCCCCCCCATGAATCAGTCCTGCCAAGCCTGGGATCAGATCCAGAGGGTGCCCAGGCTCCTCCTCCAGGATTACACCTGGGAATCACTGACTAACGATGGAAAAGCATTTCCTCCTCCTGAAACCTCCGGGGAGGTTGGGAGCTGTTTGGATGGCACAAACCCAGGATTAAGTGCTCCTTGACTGCAGCAGTGTGTGCTGCAGTGTCTTCTTGGAGAAGCCAGTTCCATGTTTTTTCCTTGCTTTCTTAATCCTGTGGTGTTAAAATTAATCAGGACTCAGGGAACCAGTCCCCTGTCTGTTGGTACTGAGAGAACTAATTATCTAAATGAAGTTTTGTTGGTTTTTTTTTCCAAAGGAGCTCAGGTGTTGTGCCAGGTTTTTGTTGGAATACAGTGAAAATTGGGGGCTGTTTCCTTGGGCTCCTTGGGAAACCCTTTGGTTACTCAAGCTCTGGGACCCTGGAGGTCCCAGGGTCTTTTGGAGGCACCTTTAGTGTTTTGTTTCTTTGCACTGTGAATTTGAGAAGATTTTTAAATCAATGGATCTTGGTTAAAATGCTTCCAAATGGGATTTCCCATCAGGATCCAGCCATGGTGTGTTACCCCATGGGCAGAAGATGAGTTTGGGGCAGGAAAATGTTCCACTGAGGGACTCCAGACTCGAGTGCTTTTACAGGGTTTTTGATTTATTCCAAGTTAAATTGTTTTCTTGGAAAGATCCAGGGGGTTGTTGGTGATTTCTTTGCCATACGAAGTGTGGAGATGCTGCTTGTGAGGTCCACGTGGGTTGGAAGCAGGAGGGAATCCAATCCCCTCTGCTCCTGGTCCAGCACCTTCCCAGGACCAGGAGGGATGGCTGGGAGGGCACCACATTTAAACAGCATTTTATTTGTGCTGAAGATCATTTTTAGCCATTGCTGGTCATTTTTTTCTACCCTGTGTTCTGCAGTTGAGAAAGGGAAGTTTCCCTTGAGTAAGGGAAGGATTTTCAGGAATAATTTCTTCCTGGAGCGGGTTGTTAAGCATTGGAATGAGCTTCCCAGGTTGGTGGTGGAATCACAGCCCTGGAGGTGTTCGAGGAACACCCTGCAGGTGTTTAAGGATGGGACACTCAGTGCTCTGCTGTGGTTGAGAAGGGGGTGTTTGCTCACAGGTTGGACTTGATGACCTTGGAGGTCTTTTCCAACCTTAATGATCCTGTGATTCTGTGAAGGGAGTGGGGACAAAAGGACTTTTCCACTCAGCCTCAGAGATCACACCTTTTAACTTCATTTGTGCCCCAGCAGCCCCTGCCCTTGCATTTGTCCCAGCTCTTACCTATGCAAAACCAGCTTTAGGAAGTCATTTGCAAGGTGATTTCACTGGGATGGAGAAATCTCCCTCTGGGCAGGTCTTCCCACCCTCCACTGTTTGTTTCTCTAATGCACAGGTTCTGTTTTGCAAGTAAATAAATGCCTTTGATTTTTAGAGCTGCAGAGAAAACTAAAACATCTGCTCTGTGCTTCCCTTCCCAGCCAAAGGCGTGAGCAGAGAAGTGTGTTTGACCACAGAGGTTACCCTGAGCTTGATCAGCTGAAAGACAAAGGTTTGAAGACTCTTTTCCCACCTCCCATCCAGATGGAAGGACTCCCAGGGCACTGTTATTTTCTCATTATGGACACTGGTTTCCTCCACATTTTTTTGGATAGACCAGAGGTAATTGTGGCTGGAGAAAGGCACTGTGCCCCTGCATGGGGATTTTGGGGGGCAAAGAAAGGCTGGTGGTGCCCATCTGGGAGGTTGGATGCTGTGGGAAGTGGGATCTCCTGAGCTTTCCTGAGGGAACAAGCACTTGGGAGGTCTGTTTTGCTAAATAAGGGTAAGGAATTGGTCTGATGGAGAGGACAGGGAGGGCTCTCCTGGAAAACCTGGAGGTTTGGAGGCAGCCCATGTGTTGGAGCACACAGGATGGGAGGGGTGGACACTGTGAGTTGTTCTGTGGTGGCAGAGCTGAAAATCTGACAGGGATTGTGTTGAAAGGATGAAGGTGTTGAGCAGAGAGGTTTTATTCCCAGGGATTGAGCAGGGCCTGGGGAGTCATGTGGAGTGAGAGCCAGGGGGCAGGGATGTGGTGGGTTGGCTCTTTGTCCCCACATTGCTTTGGCCTCACACTGTTAATAACTAAAAGCTCTGCTGAGCTCAGGGAGGTGCAGAATAAGAGGGTTTTAAAGGTTTGGGATTGGAAAACCTGAAGCCAAGTGTCCCTCATAGCCCCTGTTACAGCAGCAGACCAGAGCTGCTGGTGATGTTTGGTTTGCTCGGCAGGAGAGTGAAGATCTCCAATGTTTCAAGAGGTGGAAATTCAATTTTTTCACTAAAATCATCATCTCTGCTGCAGGAGGGCTTGACTGAATTAGTGCAGGATTGGCTGAGCCAAACTACACAGCATCAGCTCCCCTTCCTAAACCCCAGTGCCTTAAACTCTTCTTAAATAATAATCTTCTCCTTAAATCCTGGTGGCTTGGGAAATGTCCCCCTGGAGATCCTGTCCTGGACACAGACATTAACTGCTCCATCTGGATGCAGAGTGTTTGACCTTGTGGTTTGAGGTGTAAAAGGATGGGGGTTACAGTGTAAAAGGACCATTCCCAAAGCACTTCCTCCCTGTGCATTCCTGGGAGAAGCTACAAAACGAACCATTTTGTAGCATATTCCCCATTCCCTTTAATTTTTTCCTGGTTTCAGCACAGTTTCTCTGCCACTGTGTAGTTGTGTCACTGCTGAATTTGGTCCATCATCTATGGAGGAGCTTTTTTTACCTATGACAATAATTCCTTTATGCTTTTATAATATTCCATAGCTTTTTATTAAATATAGGCCACTTAATTTTGGGCTTGAAATGACCCATTTGACAGTTTAAAGGAGTGTTTCTATTGGGGAAACAACTGTCTTGATGCTTTAATATTAAAAAAAGGGATGAAGAAAAAAAAGAGTGAGAAAAAAAGGATAATTAAATCTCTTTGCAATTTAATAATAATAAAAAAAAAAGAGAGAGGAAAAAAGAAGGATAATGCCAATGGCTGGAATGAATCCTATGATATTCCAGAATAATTTCAAACAATAATAATGCAAAAAATTGCAACTTCACTACTAGAAAGAAAGTCATAGCAGCTGTGTTGTGTCTTGACCTTCCAAATTAAATTTATAGGATACTGGTTAAATACAGGCTCAGCATTGGAGCTGCCTCTGTGTGCACATGGAATCCAGGGAATCCCTGGGAGGTTGGGAAGGTGGGGAAGGGCAGAGGAGGCTGAGGTGGGGTTTGGTCTCTGACTTTGCTGTGTTTTGGTTCTGGTTTAATGAGACTGGTTTTGCCTCCAGGTCATCCATGCTGTGGGAAATAACAGATGCTGGGAGGTGGAACTGCTGTGTCCTTCCTGCAGGAAAAGAGGGCTCTGTGGAGCAGCTTTGTCCGTGTCCTCATGGAAGTATCAGCCTTGTCTCCCTGTCCTTGGATCCCTCCCACGGCTCATCGGGTCTGAGCAGAACGAGCTGAGATCTCTCTGTGCTTTGGCACCTGGGAGCTCCTTGGCCACCCCATCCCAAGAGGTGACTCAGCTTTGCTCCTGGGAACGCTCAGGAAGCCAAGGGATGGCTCAGGTTTGGCACTGTCTGGATGAACACGCCGGGGTGAAATCCAGGCTCTGGAAGAGCAGAGCTCAGGAGCAGAGGCAGGGACACCCAGGTCCAAGGGGTTGTTGTTCCCATCAAAGGACACTTCACGTGGGAATCCCTCGGGTGGCTTTAATGAGGAGAAATAGCCAGGTATCCAAACAGAATCCAATCAGGAGAAACACCCAGGTATCCAAACAGAATCCAATCAGGAGAAACACCCAGATAGCCAAACAAAATCCAATCAGGAGAAACACCCAGATAGCCAAACAGAATCTGATCAGGAGCAGTATCCAGATATCCAGACTGAATCTAGTCAGGGGAAATATCCAGATACAAACCCATAATCTAATCAGGAGCAATATCCAGATATCCAAAATAAATCTAATCAGGAGAAATAACCAGGTAAAAAACCATAATCTAGTCAGGAGCAATATCCAGATAGATATCCAGGCTGAATCTAATCAGGAGAAATATCTAGATACAAAACAATAATCTAATCAGGAGCAATATCCAGATATCCAAAATAAATCTAATCAGGAGCAATATCCAGATACAAAACCATAATCTAATCAGGAGCAATATCCAGATATCCAAACTGAATCTAATCAGGAGCAATATCCAGATAAAACCCATAATCTAATCAGGAGCAATATCCAGATAGATATCCAGACTGAATCTAATCAGGAGCAATATCTAGATACAAAACCATAAGCTAATCAGGAGCAATATCCAGATATACAAAGTGAAGGTAATTGGGAGAAATATCCAGATATAAACCCAGAATCTAATCAGGAGGAATACCCAGGTATTCAGACTGAACCTCTCCTCTGAAATTCCCGTTCCCACTGTTGCTGTGTTGGTATTCCCAGGACAGCTGGGCCGTGCTGGCCATGGCTTTGCCTCTGTGGGTCCAGCTCCAGCCCAGCCTTCCCCTTCAGCCAGCCCTGGGGCTGAGCTTCCTTCTCTGTGCCCAGGGCTCGAGGCAGAAGGACAGGGGGGAGAGGAGGGCACAGGCCCCGGCGAGGAGGAAGGAGCACACGTAGCTCTGGGTGTAGTCGTAGAGCCAACCTGAGGAGACAAGGCTGGGGTTAAAGCTCTGGGATTTCTCTCACTGGAAAAGGGTGGGGGGGAGGCAAAGGTTGTGTGTTCTCCTTTCAGAATTCCTCAGTTATTTAAGCTCTTCCTGGGCAGCATTTCCAGTCAGCACTAAGTGTGTCTTTCTTCCCAGGGCCACCTTTGATCCTTGTTGTGGGCATTGGGTTTAATTTGATTGAATTTAAGCCCTGATTTTTTTTTTTTCCCCTGTTTAAGTGGGCCAAAAGCAGGATGCCTGAGCAGGTGGAAGATCCCAGTGGAATGACAGGATGACTTGCACGTGTTGGTGTTTCCAACATCTGGGCTGCAAACCCCTCGTTTCTCCAGCCTTTTTTCTTGTGCCCCAATTTAATTCAGTTTTCTTCAGCCCCAATTTAACTCAGCCTGTCTAAATGAGAGACCCCAGGCCAGGAGCTGGGAATGGACTTCCTTAAAAGCAGCTTTGTGAGGACTTAAAAGGAAAAGCTGAATTCCATAAAGCCTCAGGAATCTGCGAGGGTCACCTTTTAAAGTGACCTCCAAGTGTTGTGTTTAGTTCTGGCAAATGTGGGCAATCACTGGAAAGGGGGATAATTCCTCTGGTGGAATCTAAAATATCCGGAGTGATGGGAGATGCTGCTGCACGTGATCAGATCCTGACACACTCCCAAGTCTGGCACGGGAGGGGGGGGAGCAGCTGAGCCAGACCTGCTTCTGGTGAAGTGAAATTCCTTTGGGGACATCCATGAGCTTCCAGGATTTACACAAACAGCAGGTCTGGCCTAAATCTGGGATTCTTAAACCCGGGAAGGAACATGAAGCATCCCTGAGATCCTGGGCCTGGCCCTGTGGGAGCTTTAATGCCCAGGCAAGGGAAGAAAAGGGGCCTGAACGTGAAATGTGGGGCTCAGAGGTGGAGCTGCCGTTCCCTCGCCGTGGGTTTCCCCGGCTGCAGGAAGGCTTTAGAAAGGCAGGAGAAGCTGCTCTTCCCCCCTTTCAGTTCCTCCTGGCTCAGTCCTTTCTCAGGGCAGTTTCTCTGGGGTTTTTTCAGGAATTTCGTGGGAGCCACAGCACAGGAGAGGCTGGAGCTGCTGGAGAAGGGGCTGCTGTGTTGCTGGACTCGGAGACTGGCTGACATTCCGGGACCCCGAGGGCTTCGTTCTCCAAGGTGGGGGCTGGTTTTCCTGCCTGGAAGTCTCTGGGATGTGGAGAGGAGAAGGGATGCTGATCCAACCCTCTGGGAGATGGTCAGGACAGAGCTCCAGCTGAGCTCAGATTTATTGGAATTATTGGTAATTTATCCTTCCTTAAATTAAGGATAAATTATCCTTATTTTTAATATGTCCTTCAGAGTATTTTTTGATTTTCCTGTGGGTTGAGGGGGATTTTTTGGGACCAGTGGGAATGAGGAGCAATGGGATTTTCCAACATTGCCTCCTCAGTGGCAGCACAGCATCACCTCCCACCACATCACACCTTTAAAGCACCTCCAGGGTCTGTGCCCCAATTTGTATAAGAAATATATATATTTTATATACTATATATTTCATATAGTAAATATATTACATGTTTTATATATTCTACATATTCTCTATATTTTATATATATTGTATATATATATATATTTTATATGTGTATTTTCATGTATCCATAAATTCTATATATTCTATATATTTATATCAAAATATATATTCTATATTTATATATTCAACATATATATTCAATATATATATTATATATTATATATTTCATATATATTATATATTTCATATATATTATGTATATCTATATTCTATATTATATATATTCTCTATATTTTGTATATAGAATACATATTTATATATTTTTCCATGTATCAATATATTTTATATATTCTATATACTTATATTAAAAATACATATTATGTATATTTTACACATTCAACATACATTTTATAAATTTAATATTTTGTATATTTTATATATTCTATATATTCTATATATTCTATGTATTCTATATATTCTATATATTCTATATATTCTATATATTCTATATATATATATTTTTATATATTCTATATGTTAATATTAAGATATATACTTTTATACATCCTATATAGTTATATTAAAAATATGTATTAGGTATGTTTTATATATTTTATATATTATATATATTTGACATGTTTTCTGTATTCTGTATATTTACATTCAAAAATAATCCTTCCTGCTGCCAGAAGCCGAATTAGAAGCTGCTGGTGTCCAAGCAGCAGTTTTGGAAGGAATGCTGGTAAATGCCAGGCACCACAGCACTGCAGAGGAAACATTCCTGGCACTGCTGGGATCAGGTGGTTGAAGTTATTCCTGGTGCCCTGAGGTGGAAAGTGCAGTGGGCAGGGGAAGGTAGAATGCCAAGCAAAGTGCCAGCCCAGCTTTTGGGGGGGCCCATCCTCCCCCTCCCAGCACCCAGCCTCCCTGGGCTGCAGTTTGGGTCCTGAAACGGGGGCTGTAGGCAGAATATATCCTGAAATTCGGGTGATATATGTGTCCTGTAATTTGGATCGTGTTATATTCCGTTCTTTTGCACTTTGAGTTAATGATTTGTGCTGCTTGTGGAAACACAACAAGCCAAAATAATGTTTTTCTGATTTGATTTGAGGGGTTTTTCCAGTGCTGCTGGTGGATGGGGAGCTCCAAAGGACATTCCAGACTTTTCCCTCTGGGCTTTTCGCTGGACAGATTTGCAGGTAAGTCACCTTTCCTTGCATTGGGCTTTCTAATGTGCAATATAATAATATTTGAAATATTATTAATTTTAAATACACTTATTTTACATCTACTATTTTAAATATTATTAATTTTAAATACACTTATTTTACATCCGATATTTTATATATTTTATAGTTTTTATAATACTGTTATAAATATTTTGATAAATCTTAATGAAATTTTATAATTTTATAAAAAGTGATAAAATGAATTTACATTTTTGTGTTTTAAAAATATTTACAAATATTTTGTTTTAATAAATATTCTTATAAATTATATAATTTATAGAGTATATGACAGATTTAATTATTGTTAAAATATTACAGTAGCT
Organism: Pipra filicauda; assembly: GCF_003945595.2. Classification (NCBI taxonomy): domain Eukaryota; kingdom Metazoa; phylum Chordata; class Aves; order Passeriformes; family Pipridae; genus Pipra; species Pipra filicauda. The sequence goes on along the minus strand of NW_024104240.1, from coordinate 1,421,586 downwards.
ATACCATAACAATATATAATATTGTATATAGTATATTGTTGCATTATGTAATACTATATATTATATATTTGAAATTATATATAATATCATATTATTTTAATATTTCTGACCATTTTAACCTTTGCAGTTCTCATTATCCGTCAGGTTTTGCTGCATAAAAGCACTTGAATGTTATAAAATCCTAATTCTTAAGGTTTAGGGAGGTCAGAGCACCAAACCCCAAATCCTGAACTCTGGGTTTGGACACTTCATCAGTAGCATCTGGTTATATTCAGTTTTCATGAGAAAATGGAAGAATTTATTTGGATAAATTAATAACTGAACAATAAATTAACAAATGAATTAATAAATAACCTGGATCTTGAACTCTCAATTGTTTCCCTCTGGGTGGATCAGTGAGAGTTTTATTTCCTGGCTCTGTTTGGCCTTTCTTTATCCCACCAGCATTAAGCCAGATATCTTAAAAATCTGGAAAAATCACGAAAAAGCTGGAAAAAAAGCTTTTTACTGGAAACCTTGTTTTCCACAATCCGGAAATGCAGCACTTCAGGAAGCAAAAGGCTTCCAGTTCATGAAAATACACTGCAAGGGCATGGAAATAAAACTGCAGTAAGAGGCAGCCAAGTTATTCAGCTCCTTCCATGCTCTGCCCGTGGCAGGGAGCTCCGAGGGATTGCTTTGTGCTGGGAATTCCTCCCGTGCCAGCAGAGATCTCTCCCCCAGGCAGTTCATCCCCCTGACAGGGGGGAGCTCCCTGTCCATGAAATAAAATATAAATGAAAATGTTTGGGCTGCTCGAAGTTGGATCCACTGACAGAGTTTTACCAGCCCGGAGATACTGATTAGAAAAATCAATTTTTGCCTGTGCTGGCCCTGCTAAAACTTCCCATTGAGCTGGGATTTCCAGAATCCTTGGCAGCTTCCAGCCAGGGGCCTTGGCAGGCCTGGAGATTTGGAGGGCAGGAGGCAACAAATGATGGTTTGGTTGGAAAGGACCTTAAAGCTCCTCCAGTGCCACGGGCAGGGACACCTCCCACCATCCCAGGTTGCTCCAAGTTTATCCAGCCTGGCCTTGGGCACTTGCAGGGATGGGGCATCCTCTGGGAATTCCGTGCCAGTCCCTCACCACACTCCCAGGGAAGGATTCATGGAATCACAGAATCAGCTGGGTTGGAAGGGACCTCCAAGATCATCCAGTCCAACCCTTGATCCAACCCCGCCGTGGTTCCCAGCCCATGGCACTGATGCCACATCCAGTCTGTGCTTCAACACCTCCAGGGATGGAGAATCCACCCCCTCCCTGGGCAGCCCATTCCAAGGGCTGAGCACCCTCTCTGCAAAGAAATTCTTCCTAATCTCCAACCTAACCCTCCCCTGGCTCAGCTGAAGACCGAGCCCTCTTGTCTTGCTGTTCATTGCCTGGGAAAAGAGACCAACCCCCCCTGGCTCCCCCCTCCTGGCAGGGAGTTGCAGAGAGTGAGGAGGTCTCCCCTGAGCCTCCTCTTCTCCAGGCTGAGCCCCCCCAGCTCCCTCAGCCTCTCCTCACAGCACTTGTGCTCCAGTCCCTTCCCCAGCCTCGTTGCTCTCCTCTGGACCTGCTCCAGGACCTCAGTGTCCTTCCCAATATCCCATCTCTCCCTGCCCTCTGGCAGTGGAAGCCATTCCCTGTGTCCTGTCCCTCCATCCCTTGTCCCCAGTCCCTCTCCAGCTCTCCTGGAGCCCCTTTAGGCCCTGCAAGGGGCTCTCAGGTCTCCCCAGATCCTTCTCTTCTCCAGAGGAACCCCCCCAGCTCTCCCAGCCTGGCTCCAGAGCAGAGGGGCTCCAACCCTGGGAGCATCTCCGGAGCCTCCTCTGGACTCTCCAGCAGCTCCACGTCCTCCTGCTGTTGTTCCCAGGGCTGGGGCAGCTCTGCAGGGGGGTCTCACCTGAGCAGGGCAGAGGGGCAGAATCCCCCCTCCCCTGCTGCCCCCACTGTGGAATTTTTCTGGGCTGGAAAATGCAGGGAGAGGAAAATATCCCAGGGACAGGAAAAGCTCTGTCCTGGCCAAGCAGTTTGGAGGAGAACAATTCCCGTGTTCCCAAGCAGAGGTGGGAGACTCACTTCTAAGAGCTTGAGATGTGCCAGATCCTCCCCAGTGCCTTGTTTTCCTGGCAGAGGAAGAAGGGGAAAAGCTTTTCATCCTCCCTGACTTTGGGCCCAGCAGCTCTCAGGGCTGAGCTCTGGGATCTGTCCCCAAACGAGAGATTATTGAGGCTTTTCCTGATGTTCCAGAGCCTCTGTTTTATGGGAATGCTGCTGAGCCCATCCCTGCTGCACCTCCCTCTCCTTCCCTCCTCTCCAGTCCAAACTCAGTGTTAACTCCAACACTGCTGGGGGGAAATCCACGGGGATGGGGTCATTGTCCTGCTGTGCTCGGGGTTAAACTGGGCACATTTCCCAAGCTGCTCGTTGGGTTTTGCAAATTCCCCAGCAAAACGTTGCCTGTGTGGAAAGACATTCCTGAAATAGGATTTTACCCCCCCTATTTGAACAGAAAACCAGGATGGATCCATGTGGGAGAGTGAACCAGCAGCACTCTTTGTCACAGGATGTGTGGAGGGTGTGTGTGCATATATATATATAAAATACATATAATATTATACTATATAGTATAAATTATATATAAAATATATGCATATTTAATATTGGAGATGTATAAGAATACGTAATATTAACGTTTATAATATAGAGTGCACAATATAGAATGTATAATATATATTGTATATTCTAATAAAGTATATTATATTGTATTATATTTATATTATATTTATATTAGATTATATTTATATTATATTTTTACATTGTATTGTATTATATTATATTATATTTTATTTTATTATACTATATTATATTTATTATAGTATAATATATTAATTATATTATATTATATTATATTATATTATATTATATTATATTAATTATATTATATTTATTATATTATATTATATATAGTATTTACCTGCCAGAGGAGGTCCTCCAATGGCTGCTATCCCTGCAAAGAAGGCAGCAAACCCCAGGTAGCTGTGGAGCTTTTCCACACCCACCAGATCCACCTGTTGGTAAACCAAAATGGATCATTAGTGATGGATTTCATGGGAATATGTAAACAGAAGAGATTTATTGATTTGTTTTTAAAGCACAAGAGACTAATTGATGTTTTTCCTGGGGAGTTTCCTCTTCAGCTGCAGCTTTGGAAGGACTTTGCCCCCCGTGGGTCTGATCCAGCCTGGAATCCCTTCGCCTCCTTAAGGCCAGGATGGAAATTACTGGGATGTGAGATACTTTTCTGACTTTCAGACAATAAGACTTTGAGGAAGGTGTTTTAAACTGTAAATGCCTTCCTAGAAAGAAATGCCAAATTATGATTATACCTCCTCATCCTGATCATGGAATCCTGGGATGGTTTGGGCTGGAAGGGACCTTAAAGCTCCTCCAGTGCCATGGGCAGGGACACCTCCCACCATCCCAGGTTGCTCCAAGTTTATCCAGCTTGGCCATGGACACTTCCAGAGATGAAGCAGCTACAGCTTCTCTGGGAATTCCATCCCAGCCCCTCACCACCCTCCCAGGAAAGAATTCCTTCCCCATATCCCATCTAACTCTCCCTCTGGCAGTGGGAAGCCATTCCCTGTCTCCTGTCCCTCCATCCCTTGTCCCCAGTCCTTCTCCAGCTCTCCTGGAGCCCCTTTAGGCCCTGGAAGGGGCTCCAAGGTGTCCCTGGAGCCTTCCCTTCTCCAGGGGAACATTCCCAGCTCTCCCAGCCTGGCTCCAGAGCAGAGGGGCTCCAGCCCTTGGAGCATCCCTGTGGCCTCTCTGGATTCACTCCAGCCAGATCCTTCCATGACCGATCCCTGTGTGTTCCAGACAATTCTGGGGTTGGGAGCAGATCAGCACAACTCACCAGCACGGGGAGCACCAGAGCCATGAACCCCCCACAGCACACGGAGAAGGCCACGGTGTAGGCGAGGAGCAGCGGGAACGTCGTGGCCAGGGGCCCCAGGAGGTTTGTGACCCCGCTCAGGACCAGGTAAGTCACGTGGAAATGGTACTTCTTGGTCCAGTTCTGGTCGGCCACCCAGCCCGAGAGCAGCTGGCTCAGCATCTCCGTGATGCCTGAGGGAACAGGAGCCACCAGAGCCTCAGAAAACGCTTCACTGGGGAGAGTTTCTCCTCTTTTTCCTTGTGGCACATCCCAGTTTCACCTGCCCGCTACGACCACAAAGGGCTGAAGCGCCAAAAAGTTGCAGGAAGGTGTTTTTAGGCTGTTGTAAAATTGATATTTGGGGTTTTTTTGCCTTTCCCCAGCTATTACCAATCGGTAAAAATTCAGTCAAGGGCTCTGCACTCAGCAGAAATCTCTGAAATGCCCTTCAGTAAAAACAGGGGAGAGAGACTTGCTGTCTGATCCCTTTTCTGAGATGGAGAAAAAGCAGAATATTAAGAAATATGTGCATGAGATTTTAATTTTTCTAAAGAAGCCAATTGCCCAGCATTTCTTTAAAGGCTCAGCAAACTTTTGATACTTGTTTTTTTTACATTTCTCGATACATTTTTATGAACCAAAGATCAGAGGAGAGCTCACTGTCAGCTCGTGTCTTGCACCACTGTGTCCCTCCTACTCTTAATTCAAAATACCACCTGAATTTCTGGGCTCTCCTAAATCCCTTGACAGCACATCACTGCTAAATATCCCACAGCTCTGTAGAAGGAAAATGTATTTTTGTACAATAAAATATTCGAATATGACTGAGATTGGAGCTGCTTTCTTAACCCAGCGTGTTAATCCCAGTTTATAACCAGGCATGGGGTTGTTTTTGGGGGAGTTTAGGTTGGTTTTTCCACCACCCCTTGGAGGTGGATTTTTTCCACAATATTGAATTTTTCTCTCCTGGGTCAAACTGGAGCTCTTTGGGTTCTGAGTGATTTCTGTGGGTTGTGGGTTTAAGCAAGGCAGGGATGGTGGTGAGAAGGCTCCAGGAGGACAGAGAGCACCTTTTTACTGGAAAATTGGGTTTGTTGGGAGCAGGGAGGATGGGGAATCATCCACGTTGGGTTGGGAGAACCACCCACCCTGTGAGAGCAACTTGTGCTGTCCAGAAGGTGATTCTGAATATACAGAGGGATCAGGGCTGTGAGCTCAACCTCTGCCAGGAGGATTCCTTCTAGGACATATCTGGGACTATTTCTTGGCAAAATTTGGGTTGGTTTTCTCTTCTGAAATGGGTTTAAAAGGTTCCTTTGCCTACCAGCCACTGAGATGAGGTAGGAGCCATCCATGCTGCTCATTCCCAGGGTCCTGGCTCTTGCCACCAGGTGAAAGAAGGGCACGAAATAGGCCAGGTGGCTGAACAAAAAAGACCACGTGAAGATGAAGAAAACGGGATCCTTCAGGGGGGACAAGTCCAGGAGAGGCTGAGAAGTTTCTTTTTTGGTTGCTGAAAGGGGTTTGTTGCTTCTCTTGGCCCCTGTGGCCGTTTCTGGTGAGGATCTGCCTGGGGTGGGTTTCTCCAGCTTTCCCAAAGCAGATGGATTTGTGGGATCAGAGACATCTTTGCCGTGGGACATCAGGAGTCTCTCTGTGGTGGGAAGCTCCTGTGCCTTGTGAGGGTGTAATTCCTTGTCAGTGGTTCCATCTAAACATCCATCAGGAGTTTCTGGGTCCTTCTGTGCCATTGGTGACTCACAGTCTTGGGTCTTGGCAGAGGAGTGTCGGGTGCTGATGGGTCTCAGCAACAGGCTGGAAGGCACCAGGTTCAACATGATGCCTCCAAAAATCAGGAGAGTTCCTGAGGGAGGACAGGAGGTGTTTTATTCTTGGAGTGAGAAGGAGGTACAGTAGAAAATAAGCTTTTATAACAGGCCATGCATTGAACATGGAGAAAGTCTGCCACAGGGAGAAGGCATTTTGCCCCCTCCTTATGGAGGAGGTAACAAAAGAGGAAGTTTTATTCCTGTTTTTCTGCCTAGAAGTCCTTTCTGCTCTGATGCACACAACAAATCCAGAGCTGCCTCTGGGATCTGGGAGCTTGTTTTGTTTACCCTCATTAGAAGTTGTGATGGACCTTCAAGATGGCATGAAACTGCAGTAAAAGGAGGGATTTTGGGGTTTGATTTCTCAGGTCTCTGTTTTGACGCCGATTTTAATGCGTGATTAGGTGTTTAATCATTAAGATGTCCCCAAACCATCCTGGAAGAGGCAGAGCTGTTGAATTTTAATCTTTAAAAGGAGCCTCTTCCCGTGCCCAGCTCTCCCCAAACGCCCTCTCAGTGCTGATAAATTTGGCTAAGCAGGAGATCACTCACCTTGCCAGCCATAGAAGTCGAGGAGGAGCTGGGTGAATGGTGCCATGAGGAAGGTGAGCCCCATCCCAGAACGGGCCAGGGCGTTGGAGAAGCCCAGCCGTGCCCGGCAGCGCTTGGCCGTCATCACTGCGGCCGCCTGGTACAGGCAGGAAAAGCCCAGCCCTGGGGGAAGGTCAGAAATGACACATCTGTGCCCAAACTGTGTCGTGAGCTCTTGGAATTTTAAGTCGTGCCATGCCAAGGCTCTGGGATGCAGCATTCCTGGGGGGTTTCCCCTGAACGTGGGGTTTCTGCTCTTGGAGTCAGTGGAGAACGAGGTTTTGTGTGTGGTGTTAAATGTCTGGGGGGTTGGAGGCTGTGCCCTTTTAGTGAGAAGTTTTAAAAGGCCAGGATTTGTTGGAGCCAGAAAAAAATCAGAGTTAGTTGGGTCTAGTGTGTTGAAACTGTGTTTTATTCTCCTGAGCATGGAGTTTTGAGGGTTCACACATCATCTCATAGAAAGGAGCTGGGGATGCTTTGCCACTCGAGGTTTACAGAATCACAAAATAATTGAGTTGAAGGGACCCCCAGGGATCATCAGTCCAACCCCTGGCTCTGCACAGACACCCCAGCAATCCCACCCTGTCCCTGAGAGCGTTGTCCAAACCCTCCTGGAGCTCTGGCAGCCTTGGGGCCGTGCCCATTCCCTGGGCTTCAGTGCCCAACCAGCCTCTGGGGGAAGAACCTTTTCCTGAGATCCGACCTGAGCCTGCCCTGACACAGCTCCAGCCATTCCCTGGGTGCTGTCCCTGCTCCCCCAGAGCAGAGATGGTTCTGCCCCTCTGAGGGAGCTCTGACCTGTCTCCTCTTGTGCAGCTGAACAATCCGTGTGCCCTCCGCTTCCCCTGCAGACCCTTCCCCAGCTTTGAGGTTAAAGGAGCCGATTCCTTCGTGGTGCCCAGGGAAAGGTGTGTGAGGCTGCTCACCCAGGAGGAGTCCCATGGAGACGCAGAGGAAGGGGACACTGGTGGCCTGGGTGCTGACCAGGCACCCCCCAACCACCAGCCCGGCCCCGAGGAGGGAGGTGGGACGTTCCCCCAGCCCCCGGCACACGATGGACACGAGCGGGGCTGCAAAGGAGAGAGGGACAGAGCTCAGGCTGAAGGTGATAAAAGGGCCTCCCCACCCTCACAGCCAATTCCTTCCCCATATCCCATCCATCCCTGCCCTCTGGCAGTGGGAAGCCATTCCCTGTGTCCTGTCCTTCCATCCCTTGTCCCCAGTCCCTCTCCAGCTCTCCTGCAGCCCCTTTAGGCCCTGGAAGGGGCTCCAGGGTGTCCCTGGATCCTTCTCTTCTCCAGGGGAACATTCCCAGCTCTCCCAGCCTGGCTCCAGAGCAGAGGGGCTCCAGAATCCTGGAATCCCAGGATCTTTTGGATCAGAAGGGATCTTGAAGCTCAACCTATTCCACCCCCTGCCATGGGCAGGGACACCTTCCACTAGCCCAGGTCGCTCCAAGCCCCGTCCAACCTGGCCTTGGACACTTCCAGGGATGGGGCAGCCACAGCTTCTCTGGGAATTCCATCCTCACCACCTTCCCAGGGAAGGATTCCTTCCCAATATCCCATCTAAATGACACACAACCCCATCTTTAGACCACATTCCTGCGAAGTCACGTGTGGGTACCAACCATGTCCAGCTTGGAGCAGTCTGGGAAGGGAATTGGATGTGCAGAACATCATCAGTGCTCTTACAGCAAATGTGCCTGGGGTTGAAGCACTGTCCCAGTCCTTGGGAATGCCAACTCACCTCCTAGGAAGCGCAGGGAGGACATGATGGAGCCAATCCAGCTGACCTGCTCAGAGGAGCCCCCCACCTCCTCTCGGAAAGCCACAAAGAAAATCCCAAAGGTCTTGAGCATCCCCATCACGAGGACGTTGACCTGAGTCAGGAGCAGACAGAGGTGAGGAGCCACAGGGGATCAGGAGGGAGGAAAAGCTTTTCTTTTTGCTTTTCTCGTGTGGGTAATTTGTTATGATGATGAACAAACTGGGACACTTGAGCTGCTGTTGGGGATTGTCAGCAGGGTGAGCTCATGGTGGCCGTGCTGCAGTTTCATCTTAACAGACCCTCAAAAACCCCTCTACAAACTGCCTTTTCTATGAAAAAGAAACAAAAATCACACTAGAACCCAACTCTTCCAGGATATATTTGCTCTGTGAGTTACTTTTTAATACTAAAGCAACAATTAAATGGGTCTTGGCACTGCTGAAGATCCCTGGGAGTGGATGAGGGGGTGAGAGGAGCAGGATGGATGTTATCCAGGGCAGTTTCCCAGGCTTGTGCTGCCATGGGAGCAAAGGACACACACTTTGTGTCCTTAATTTTAACTCCCTCTCACCTCCCTGGTAGCAGGGGGTTAATGATTGGCAGCAAGTTACTTGGGATGGGGTGGAACTGGGGAAAGCTTTCCCAGCTTGGGGGGTGGTGCCTTCATTACAGTTGGACTTGACGACCTTAAAGATCTTTTCCAGCCTTAAGCATTCCTTGATTCATCACTGGTGGGAAGATTGTGTGGTGTTAAATCCTGTGGAATGGAGAATTGGTGCCTTTGAGTGGAGAAGGGAGTCCCAAGTGTGTGTGTGCTGCTCTCAGTCAACCCCTGGCTCCATCTCACTGCCCAAGGTGGGATCCCACCCTTTCTGAAGGGACAGGACTCCCCAGTGGGGTGTGTTTGAGTAGAGAACAGTCATTTTATCCTTGCAAGGTGCCTTTGGCCCTGGGCTGTGGGCTGGGGACCCTCACGTCCATCCCTGGGATGTTTGCAGCTGCCATTCCATAGGGAAGGATGAAGCTGGGTGGGATCAGCCTGTCCTGTCCTCTGAGTGAGATTTGAGGCTTTGCCTCAGAGGGATTTATTCTGTGCTTACCAGGAAGAAGTGAAGCACCACTGCCCAAGCCCACCCTCCATGTGCTGCTCCAGCCCCTGGGCTCTTCCCAGCTTCCTCAGGCTCTTCATGCTCCTTCCTTTCCCCTGAAATGGGAGTTTCAGGACACATTAACACCTTCCTGCGGTGCTGTTTCAGTTCAAAAGCTGTTCCCCTGAAGGCAGGAACCCCTTGGCTGCTGCCGGAGCAAACCCCACACTCTGCCTTCAGTTTGGAAGGTGGGGGAAGATCCACCAGCTTTTGTTGACAAGGGATGTTAAATTACACATTATCCCTGCCTGGAAACTGTTTAATATCCTTTCTCTTTCCCACCAAATTACTGTAACGACTTAAGCTTTAAGGGCTTTGAGGTGAAGCACCTTTACAGCTTTAGCAGTTTGGTTTGTGCCCCCAGTCAGGGGGTCACGTCTGTCTGATCCAGTTTTGAGCTCCCGGGAAGCTCTTCCAATCCCATCCTCTGCTTGTCTCCCATCCCCTCTGGCAGAGGCAGGATCCTGCCCGAGGGAGCAGCTGGACCCTGGAGCAGCTGGGGCTGATGATCCTGAAATCTTTCCTTACCTCCTTGCTGCCACATGCTGGAAAATCCTCCCCAGAACAGTCGATGGTGAAGAGGAATTGTCTCTTCATTTGCTCCAGAGCCTAAATCCCCCCTTCCTGACTTGGCAGCCCAAAGTCTGCTCCTTCCTTCACATCCCGAGAGGATGATGGTGTCTGTCCTTCCTGCAAGCCCCAAAGCAGAACGTGGAGCTTGGCAAGCGCTGGGGCTGAGTTACAGAGCCCATCCTCCTCCCCCTCCTCCTCCTCTCTGTTAGGCCACAAGGCCAGAGTCCCTCCCCTTCCCCAGCTGGGAGCAGGAAATCCAGGGCGTTGGGAGCAGAAATCCTGTTGGGAAAGAGGAGGGGAAGCCTGCAAGGGTTGTAACTCCAGGGAAAGCTTTGAATGTGGCCGGAGGAACGAAGCGGAGGTGGCAGTGCTGGACTGGATCCAGGCCTGTCCCTGCCCGTCCTGCCCAGCCCTTGGCTTGGGAAGCTGTCATTTAGGAGGGGATAGTCTGGAAAACTTCGGCATTTCCAGCGGGATGGAGCAGCTGGGATGGAGCAGCTGGGATGGAGCAGCTGGGATGGAGCAGCTGTGCTGCTGCAGCCCCGGGAATCAGCGGGGTTGGGGTTGGCTCCCTGCCCCCATTGTAAACGTGCCCCAGCTCCTGGATAAACATGGCCCTCGTGCTTCCTGCCCTGCTGTGGGCTGACTGGCACCCCAGTCGGCATTCCTGAGGTCAGAGAAAACTGGGATCACTGGGGGACACCGATACTGATCTCTGCTCCCTCCCTTGGCAAAGTTCCATCTTTCCAGAGGAGCCCAAGAAATAAGGGAGTCTCTGAGCTTTCCCTGTAGGAAGACTTTTAATACTTGTATTAGACTTTATTTACATGGGATGGGGTTTGCAGGGAGGGTGGTTTAAGGGCCTGAAGGAGAGGGGGGGCAGCAGGGGCTGGGAGCAGCAGCATCTGCACTCAGAGCTCTTGGAATTCCAGGGGGAAATACTCCAGCTCCAGCTGCTCCGCCTTGGTGGGATGTAGGTAGAGCAGAGAAGGACTCTTTGAGGCCACCACAGAGTTGGGCATGCAGAGATCTCAGGGCTTTACTGAGAATTAACACTGAGCTGGACAGGACTGTGGACTCAGCCGTGCAGAGCCCCCTCCTGCCTGTTCCATGGGGGACTGGCACTGGCACTGTTGAACAGAGCAGCTCGTTGGAGTCCAGTCAGAGCAGCCTGAATGCCATTTTCTCTCTGACCCAGCCCAATTTTCACCTCATGCTCTGCTATGAAACTTCCCTTCCCCTCCTGCATGAGACCAGCTGCAGCTCAGCTCCTTTTCTCTCCCTGCCACACAGGAAGCACTGGAGTGTAGCAGCTTCCCAGGGCTTTTTTCAGGATTGTTTCCCTGCACTGTTTCAAATCTGGGGGCTGGGTTTGTGAGGATGTTGCCAACATCCATTTCCAGCTCACACAGGGCCAGCACATCCAGCTTTAATCCAAGGCACAGTGAGCAAGAAATTCTCCCACAGAATGTTTAACTCGAGGAGGTGAAACGTTTCCCAGGAGAAATTCCTTGGGAAGTGTTTGTACCTTTCCTGCTGGAGGAGCCTCCATTAATTCCACTCTCTTCTCTAGAGAAATGCTAATGAAGGGAGTGGGAGAAGCTACCTCACTTGGCTTTGGAAACAAAGCACCAGGCCCAGCTCCCACAGTGGACCAAAGAGAAGCAAAAGGGTGTTTTTACAGGTCATTTATTGATTTCTCCAACCAACAACACACATGCACCTGGTAGGATCTGACCTTCCACAGGCTGGGTGAGTGACCACGTGTCACCCTCAGCACCACAAGTGCTACAGTGGGAGTTGGAGACCTGGAGAGCTGCACAGGAGCTGTTCAGAAGAGAGGGAGAGCCTTCACCCCAGGACTGGGGTTCCAAACTGGAGCTGGAGTGCAGGGTTGTGCAGGGAGGAGGGGCTGGGAGTGCAGCTGGTTCCCAAGGATCAGGATGCCAACTTATGCACTGCTACAGTGATGGTGTCGTGCTTCTGGATCATGATGTTCCTAAAACAAGGAGAAAGTGCTGAGGGAGGGGAGGAGGAGCTGGTGGAGGTGGGAACTGGACCCGGGATCATTCAGCAGCTGCAGCAGCCCCAGCTCCAAGCCAGATCCTGCCTCCCTTCCCACTCTGTGAACTGGAGCCATCCCTGCTGCCACACTGACTCCCACAGCACCGCCTGAGTTACCACAGGGATCCCAAGTGTGGAAAAGAACAGAGCTGCAGTAACCACCCCCCTCCCAAAAGCTTTCCCACTGCTTTTACAGTTCCTGCCTCTTAAAATCCTGTTAATCCAGTGAATCCCTGTGCCTGTGGCAGTGCCTCCTCCACAGCTTCAGAGCTGGGGCTTCCTCCAGGACCTGCTCCCGAGATCTGACTCCAGGAGGCTCCCAGGGCTGGAGAAAAGGAAAACGGGGGAAAAAGTGGCCCCGGCAGGCTGGGAACTTACCCGGTGTCCGACTCCAGGCACACCACCGGGGTGTCCGTGGGGTCCGAGCTGAGCTTGGCCGCCTGCTGGGCCAGCACGGAAATGATCCCGGCGTGTTCGTCAGAGAGAGTCCCTCGGCCTGGAGGGGGACACGATGGAAAAAGCTCCGGGTGAAACCCATTTGCCTCCCCCGGGCCAAGGGGGGCTGATCCCGCCTCAGCCCATTTCCCTCCCTGTGGGCTGATGTGGCGTCTCCCCAGACTTGCTCTCAAACCACCAAAATGTCCTGAATTTCGGTGGCAGGAAGGGCCGGCTCTGGTTTCCTCCGCAGTACAGGTGGGTGGTGGCCCCTGGGGACACCCAAAGGTGGGGCCAGGACAGCAGGGCAGGGCCTGGTGTCCCCAAAGTGGGGTTCACGCAGGACAAGGCCAGGTACCCCCAAACGGGGTGGGGGGTTCCAGTAGGGCCAGTCCTGGTGCCCCCCCCTCCCCGCGGAGTCCTTACAGGGGATGGGCAGGGTTTGGGGACCCCCAGCCCGGGGCCTCACACCCATAAGAGCCCTTAGGGGGCATGGGCAGGAGCCAGGGGCCCCCACGCCGGGGACCCCCTCGGGGTAGGACCAGCTGTCCCCCACCCCCGGGAGCTCTTAAAGGGACTGGGCGGGTCTTGGTGCCCCCCAGACCGGGGTCCCCGTGGGACAGCACCCGGCGCCCCCACCCCCGGGAGCCCTCAGATGGGATGGCAGGACCCGGCACCCCCACCCCCGGTGCCCCCAGCCCCGCAAGCCCTCGGAGGGCCCGTGCCGGCCCCGGCCTCCGGCGGCGCTCGCTCACTCACAGCCCAGGTTGAGCCCCTGCGAGTCGGTGCACAGGACGCCCACCACGGCCGGGCTCTTCATGCTGGGGGAACACAGCGCGGTCAGGGCCGGGACCTCCGCCCGCCGGGGCGTCAGGCCGGCCCAGCCCCGCTCCCCCATCCCCCCTCCGGCCCTGCCCGCGTCCCCCGTGTCACCCCGTCCCCCCCCGCGTCCCGCCCGTGTCCCCCCGTCCCCACGTCTCCTCCAGGTGCTGCTCCAGGGTCCCCTCCATGGCCCCGCCGCCACTTCCGCCCCGCTCCGGGCAGCCGCGTCACCACGTGACCCCCTCGGACGGCGGCTCCGCGCGCCCAAAAGGGGCCGTTCCGCGTTCGGCGTCAGCGGCGCCGCCGGGGGAAATCCCGCCCGCGGCCTTCCCGGGATCATCCCGGGATCATCCCGGGATCCCGCACAATCCTTCACAATCCTTCACAATCCCTCACACCAGCACCGCGCCCTGAGCTGGGGGGAGCTCGCAGCAAACCCGCACCCCCAAATCAGCCCTCCCTGGGTGCCTTTTCCCCGCAGAGCGTGTGACAGAGATGCAGTTTGGGGTTTTTTCCCCTTCCTTTCTCGACCTTTTCCCGCCCGAGCCTGGTTTAGTTGTGTCCCGCTCCCTTCCCGCAGCACCGCTCGGGGTTTGTGCAGCCGAATGAAATTCAGGCGGGGTTTTGATGGAGTCCCTGCAACTCTTCCCCGCCAAGAGCATCCTCTTGGAGCTGGACCACGGCGGGGGATGCAGGCTGGGATGTAGGTTGGGATGCAGGTTGGGATGCAGGCTGGGATGCAGGTTGGGATGCAGGTTGGGATGCAGGTTGGGATGCAGGCTGGGATGCAGGTTGGGATGCAGGTTGGGATGCAGGCTGGGATGTAGGTTGGGATGCAGGTTGGGATGCAGGTTGGGATGCAGGCTGGGATGCAGGTTGGGATGCAGGTTGGGATGCAGGCTGGGATGTAGGTTGGGATGCAGGTTGGGATGCAGGTTGGGATGCAGGTTGGGACGCAGGCTGGGATGCAGGTTGGGATGTAGGTTGGGATGTAGGTTGGGATGCAGGTTGGGATGCAGGTTGGGATGTAGGTTGGGATGTAGGTTGGGATGCAGGTTGGGATGCAGGTTGGGATGCAGGCTGGGATGTAGGTTGGGATGCAGGTTGGGGCACAGATTGGGATGCAGACTGGGTGCGGGGACGCGGGACACGAGGATACAGCTGGGGCCCAAAATTTGCAGCCATGCTGGACCCTCCTCACCTTCCCACTGGGCAGAGAGGTGATAAAAGTGATTCTCAGCCCAGAATTCCATCGAGAACTCCCTCAAAATCCAGCCCGTGCCAGACCAATAAACACAGTGGCAGGAGAGCCAGGACCCCATCGCCTTGCCGAGGGGCAGAGAGGTGTTAAAAGTGATCCTCAGCCCGGTTTTCCGTTGAGGACCCCCCAACATTCAGCCCTGCTGCCAGCAGAGGGTGAGAGGTGATTTATGGCGGGGCAGCCCAGAGCTGAGTGACACTAATGAGGCCCCGTCTGCCGCCGCCCCCGGCTGCTCCTGCCGATGGATTTGGGCTTGGCAGGTCAGGAAATTAAAATGTTATTGATGGGGGGAGTGAAGTGCGGCAGGATCGTTTATTTTTTATGTGATTTTTCTTTCTCCTTGGTCCAGCTGGGAGCTCCCACAGGCAGCACAAAGAGCCCCCATTCCAACTGTCCAGGGGCTTCCCACTGCATCCCACCCCGTGGGATGGCTGGGGATGGAGTTGCCTTTATTTGTTTGCTTTTTTTTTCTTTTCATGCTTCTAGGAAGCAACGCTGGACAAAAATACAAATGGAGATGAGGGGGCTGCAACCTCTCTGTCCCATCAGCCCCTTTGCAAGGAAACCTCCCCAAACCAGCAATTCCTGAGCCATGGTCGGCTGTGGGATTTCTGGAAGGAGAGATTTTTGGGAAAGTGGGGATTAATTAATTCAAGCCCAGGTGGAGGAGACTTTAGTGATGCAGCAGAGCAGCTGCCACATCAAAGGCTGGCCTGGGGGCAGGGCAGTGTTGGGGTTGGTTTTAACTAATTGAACTGATGATTTAGCACCAGACTGAACCTCTAGGGAAAAAAAAAAGTTACCCAGAAAAGCCCCCTCAAATCCATATTTCAAATCCCAACCCACCTTGGGCCATGTTTCCCACATGGGGCGGCTCCTGGTCCCTGATTTGCCCCCATGGACCAGGTCTGGCCCCAAAATCTGCCCCAGGGTGTTTGTTCCTCAGTGGGAAGAGCCAGAAGAGATGGAATTCATGGTGCTGGTGAGGAGCTGGGATCCCACCGGGGTGGCTCCTGCAATCCAGGGCTGAGAAAATCCATCCTGCTCGGTCAGAATCACGAATCCAGTTTCTTTTTTTGGGGGAAAAAGGAATTTTATTCCCTGCTCTCGTTGCAAAAAGGGTCTTAGGCATCATGTCTGCCCCAGCCAGCACTGGGAGCTTGGTCTGGGGAGTCTCAGACAAATCCAGGATGCAGGATCCCAGGGTGGGTTGGCCATGGAAGGGTATTTAAATTTTTTAATTATTTTAATTCTTTTTATTGCTTATTTTATGGCCGAGGCTTCAGGAATTTCTTGCCCCCTGATGGACTGTGGTGCCTGGGGGTGTTTTCTTTGAGTCCCCAAGCCCTGAGCACATTAGGATGTTGTCCTTTGCATCCTCACAGGAGGTAGAAATTAAAAAAGTAAGCAAATAATTCCACCTTTTCCTGCTTTTTTAGCCATCCTCTTATTCCCCTGCACTCCCAGGAGAGGCACCAAATGCAATTCGAGGTAGATGGGTTGTACTTGGAGCCATAAATCAACATATTTGCACATTATATTCAGATTGAAATGATGAAAAATACATTATTCCCTTTCTGCCTTCTTTTATTCTCCCAAATAAACGCAGCCAAGTCTCTATTTCTGGGGGATATTTATCACATTATTGCACCTTGGGCTCTTCCAAGATGGGGGGGGAGCAGCAGAACTTAATTCTTAGGTTTTCTTTTAGCTAAATAACCCCAATTTTTTAATTAAATTCTTCCATACACCTGTCAAGGCTACATATGGATTTAGGGGTGTACTTAGAAAATCCAGCTGTGCTGATAAATCCCCCTGGGGGGGGATGAGGGTGGAGGGAGGGGACTTTTTCTCCCTTCTTGGTGATTTATTAACATTTCTTTGATGCCATTGGAGATTCAGGTCTTACCTGCTTCTTCTGGGATCATCAGGGGAGGAAAAAAAGCCGGGGACGGTGGAGCTGGAGGGGTTATAAAGGGTGTGAAGTGTGAGGCTGCTCAGAATTCCAGCACCATGGGCCGAATCCTGCAGCTCCTCTGCTTCCTCCTGCTCCTCAGTCCCTGCCCCTGCGCCGTCATCACTGGGGTAAGTCCTGCTCCCACCCCCCGGGGTTTGTATGGATTCATCTTGGTTATACTGGGAAACAACACAGCAACCAGGCCTTTGTGCTGCTTGGTTTGGGTTGTTCTTTTCCCCCCCCCCCGTTTTTTCCCAATTTCTCTCTCATTTTTCCCACCTGTGGGTGCTGTTCCCTCCCCCAGCTTCTCCTCCCAGCCCCGTGTCAGCGGGGAAATGTGGGATTTTGGGAAGTTTTCCAGCAGGTAAAAATCAATATATCTTTATGGACATCTCCCAGAGCATGTTACCAATTGGAACAAGGGTTCGAACACCCCAAATTGTCCTTTTTCCTCCTAAATTTAGAGGAATTATTAACAGAGGTAGGAGCTGTCAGGATGCCAAGGGCCGGTGGTTGCTCACCCTGTCCATGGACTCAGAGTGCCCCTGAGCAAGCACTGGATTGAGGGTGGTGCTAAAAGTGAATTTTAGGGACAGAATCCAGGTTTTTGTGGTGCTCCCAGGGTCTGGATGCTGGTCTCAGCAAAGCCAGGCTTGGCTGAACCCCTCTTTTTCCTCTGGATTTTTCCTTGGAAAAACCAAGCATTTCCATCCCACTGATTTCTCCACTGACTCCTCAAAAAGAGGGATAATGATGCTTTCCTGGCTTTTCCCAGCCAATGGGAATTTGGGAGTTGACTTCAACTGGCTCTTGGTTCCTCTTTCCCTTCATAGCCAGACCTCTTTCTTTGCAGCCTGTGGTGATTTTGATCTCTCCAGCCTGGAGCTTCAGAGCCAGGTCAGGGGGATCCACCTCCATCCAGGGCCAAACAGACCCAGCAGCTCCTGGAATTATTCCAGGACTTATCCCAGGGCTTGAAATTATTCCAGGGCCACGTATTTTTAATACCACAAGGAAAGAGTTTGGATGTGCAGCTCCCTGGATGCCTGCAGCCCCCACCAGCCCCCTGAGTTTGCAGGTGAGGGTTATTGAGATCTGATTTTTAACAGAATTTGGGGTTTTTAAGGAGCTTTGGAAGCTCAGGGAGAATCAGGTTCCCACCAAGAAAGGGAATACTCTGTAAAATCCCCTTTCTGCCCAACCATGAGAGGGCTGCACCCCCCCCCACCCGCACCACACCCCCCCCCCCCCCCCCCCCACACCCCCCCCCCCCCCCCCCACACCCCACCCCACACCGCACCCCACACCACCACCCCCACCCCCCCCCCCCCCCCGCACCCACCTCCCCCACCCCCCCCCCCCCCCACCCCCCCCCCCCCCAAACACCCCCCCAAACACCCCACCCCAAAACTTTGCTTTTTGGTGGTTTTTTTTGTGGTTTTGCCCCAGCTGCAATTGCCACATCTCTTCAACCACAATGGGCTTGTGCTGGGAACTCCTGGGAAAGAAATCCCCTGGGAGGGGAGGGGAGGGCCCCCCGGGGGGGTGTTGGGTGAATCCCATCAGTTCTCCTTGTGCTGCCAACCCACCATCAGGCAGATGGGTCAGAGAAGGTTTGGGGAATGCAATGAGCCTCTCCAGTGATGGCCACCACATCCTGAGGGGAAAAATGGGACCTGCTTGGGGCTCAGAATATCCCCATCCACCTCCTCCTGGCATCGTGGGCTTCCAGGTGTGGGGGAGAGCTGAGGCAGTGTTTCCACCTGTGCCGCAGTTTCCCCATCCCTGTTTTCCAAAGTTTCATGTATTCTTTGGAGGGGAGAGGTTGAGTTGTTGGAATTACTCTGCTCCCACTAACAATAAAATTAAAGCTCTGGGAAATTGGGTTCCTGAGCAGTTTTCCAGGCTCGGCCGGGCGATATTCCCAGAGGGAGGATCTGGACAGTGGGTTTATCCCTCGCTGCTGCTGCTCTCCCTTGGCACCAATGCTGCTTTAAGTCAGGCAGCTGCAAACTTTCCCTCTGTGCCTCCCCCCACTGTGCCCATGAGGGATTTCCCCTTCATCCCACAAAACTCAGCCCCCCAATCCCACCCGTGCCCTGCCCCGAAACCTCCCCAGTTCAACCCAAACCGGCAGAACTGGGAACTGCCCCCCCCTTTCGGTTAAATCCCCAACCCCAGCGTGGGCTGATTCCACCACTGACCCCCCAAAAAGAGGGATAACGGTGCTTCTCCACCCTCCTCCTCCCCAGGCCTGCGAGCGGGACCCTCAGTGTGGCCGCGGGACCTGCTGTGCCCTGAGCCTGTGGCTGAGGGGGCTGCGGGTCTGCACCCCCCTGGGCCGGGAGGGGGACGAGTGCCACCCCTTCAGTCACAAGGTACAGCCTGGGGAGGGGGGACAAAGACCAGGAAGGGGCTCCAAGCTCCTCACGTGGGGGGAAAGCTCCATTAAACCCCGGGATGGAGAAGGGGTTGGTGGCGGGGGGGGGTGGGGGGGTGGGGGGGTGGGAGAGTGGTTTTCCGGGGAGGAGGAGCTGGGAATGGAGCTGATTCCTGAGGAGCCGGGTGCCAGCACTGCTACAGGGATGCTGTCATGCTCCTGGATCGGGATATTCCAAGGAAAAAGTGCTGAGGGAGGTGAGGAGGGAGCTGTGATGGGGGTGGGAACTGGACAAGGGAACCCAGTGCCAGACCTGTCCACCTCCAGCTCTTCCCACTGCCCTGAACTCTGGGATGGAGGTGGGGGACTGAGGGGGGAATTTGGGGTGAGGCTCTGGGTGGCACTGTGGGGTCCCAGAGCTGGGGCAGCTGTTTCAGCCTCTACATTATCTTGGGCAATCCACTGCATGTTCACAGCACCCTAAATCAGGGAATCATGGAGTGGTTTGGGGTGGAATGGACCTTAAAGATCATCTTGTTCCACTCCCTGCCGTGGGCAGGGACACCTTCCACTAGACCAGGTTGCTCAGAGCTCCATCCAACCTGGGCTTGATCCCTCAGGAATGCTGTGGATCTTGGCTGAGAGCTGGGGTTGAGCCACCAGCCCACTCCTTTGCAAGTAAAGCACAAACCACACCCCTCCAAACTGAGCCATAAATGCTCTGCCGAGCCAGAAGAAGCCAAGTTAAATCCCCAGAGCTTCCCCAGCTCCCTGATTTCTGTTGGATAAGAGCCCCCAGCACACTGGGATTAGCCCAGAGCTTGGTGCTGCTGCAGTCCCAGTTCCAGGAGGATTTAGCAGCAGCGTCCCAGCCTGAGGAAGAGCATCCCCCTCCCTGTGCTGTATTGATTGAACGCTCTGGGAGCAAGATTTAATGACTCTGCACCTTCTGCTTGCAAAGGAAGGGCTTCAGAGGGATCACAAACTAATTTCAGGCACATTCCTATCAAACCTCTGAGAAAATCCACGGATTTTCTCAGGGCTATGGTGCCATTGATCATTCCTGGGGCCATGACACCTCGTTTCTCTCACTGTTTCTCTGCAGGTCCCTTTCTTTGGGAAGCGCCAGCACCACACCTGCCCCTGTCTGCCCAACCTCCTGTGCTCCAGGTTCCTCGACAGCCGCTTCCGCTGCTCCAGCCACTTCAAAAACATCCATTTTTAGGGGGATTCTCCCTAAAAACCCACCCATGAGCCCACAGCACCCGTGTCTTGCCCCTTCCCGTGCTGTCAGGTGCCCACAGAGCACCAGGCAGCCTCAAAGTGCTTTTCTGAGGTGGACGGTGTCATTTTGAGATGTTCTGTGGGGAAATTGAGGCCAAGCTGCTCCAACATGTGGCCCAGCAAAGCTCTGCCCCAGCAAAGCTCTGCCCCAGCAAAGCTCTGCCCCAGCCCAGAGCAGGATCCGGCTCCAGCATCCTCTGGGTGTCCCTGGATCGAGGGGCAGTGCATGGCAAATGCCTGTGGCCTCACAAATCCCTTTTCCCCAAGCTGTTGGCTCCATGTCCTGGATGCTTCCAGGGAGTTCCCACCTCCCTGCTTTGTTTTATCCAGCAGAAGTCAAGGATGAGGAAATTTGAGGAGTGAAAGCAGATGCCAAGCAGCCAAGAGCTTCCTCCCATGTTTTTTAATCCTGGCACACGATAAATTTTGGGATGTGAAGCTGAGCAGCAGCATCTCATGTTCCAGAGCACCTGCAGGGCTGGGGGAGACGGAGTTTAACCTATCTCATATTTTTCAGTTGTGAAAAACAAAAATCAAAGGGGCAGAAACTTCATTCTGTGGGGAGGTGGAGCGTTTTGATCAACGCCCAAAAACTGCAGCTTGTGCCCAAACTGTCCCAAATCCAAACCCTCTGCAGCATCCTCAGAGCTGCTTTACCTCTGCAATTCCCACTGGATAAATCAGCTCTGTAATGATGGTTCCCATCGTGACACTGCCCAGTTGTGGCTTATCAGGATGATCTAATCTGACCCACAATTAGATCAAATCCATACCAAGTAGCTGTGGGGAATCAAGGAATGGCTTTTCCCAAAGTCCAGGCAGGAAGAGGCTGAGGCAGAGCTGGTTGGAGCTGTGTTGTGCCAGATGTGGGGCTGGGATGTAGGGGAAGGTTTTCCAGCCTCGGCATCTCCCTGAGGTTCAGGCACTGTACGAGATTTTGGGGGTTCTCTTTCTGGCAGGTGAATTTGAGAGGAGAATGGGACATTAAAGGTCGTTAAAGTGCTAAAAGTGATTTCGGACACGTGTTTTCAGTTCTGCTCTGAAATACATTGTGCAAAATTCGTGTGTTGCTTGAGTTTCCTGCTTCCAACAGCAACCCCTGGGCACAATAAAGACAAATATTAAAGAATAATAGTCAGCATTTACAGCAAAAAACATCTCAAAATTATTGGGATCCTTTCAGGCAGAAGCAGGGCTTAAACACAAAACTCAGGTTTGGGTTTGGGTTCTCCTTGTGCAGAAATGACCTTGGAGAACCCTTGGAGTTTGGTGCTGGGGCTTCACCCTGGTGAGGCCTGGGTTTGGTGGGGCTTGCTGGGATTTGATGGGGTTTGGGGGGTTAGGTGGGGTTGGGTGGGGATTAGTGGGCATTTTTGTGGGTTTTTGGTGGGATTATCATGGAATTTGTTGGGGTTTGCTGGGGCTTGGTGGGTTTTAGTGGGGTTTTGAGGGGTTTGGATGGGTTTTGGTGCTATACCAACACCTGTTTCTATTTCTCCAGCCCCCAAAGGACCCCAGTGTGTGGCTGTGGCAGGCACTGCCTTGGGATTTGGGGTTTGAGGCCAGGCAAAAGCTTCTCTGCACTTGTTCTTCCCCCAAAAAATCATAAGTTTGGTGAAAATAAACCACTGCGACGATCAGGTTGATTCTATTTAGGGTGGGGTTTTTTGTTTTACACATCAGAATTTTTTATTTTTATTTACAAGAGAAAAGTCCTGCAGCATCTGCCCAGGTGGGTGAGTTTGTGGTACCATCACCTGGCACTGTGAACACCACAAAAAAACCCTCTAGAAATGGACCCCAGAGCAATATTGAGGGGAAAAGTCAAGAAAAACCCTATAATAATTCATAAAACTGTTAAATATATATATGGTTTCATGGTTTGGGCCTGTTTCCTTAACCTGCTTTCCCTATTAGCTGCCTCTGGCCACCCACCAGCTTGGAAGTGTGCAGAAGGGGCTCTGAGTTTGGGATTTTGTTTAATTTCTAGACAACTCCCAGGGGAAAATACTGCAAAGTGTTTTCTCTCAGCAGAAACAACAACAAGAAATAAAACGACTTAACAGCTCCTTCCCATCCTCAGTTCCCATTCTGGGGGGACCTCCCAGACTCCAGGGCAGCACTGCCTGGTGGGAATTATCAAATCCTGGTGGGAATTATCAAATCCTGGTGGGAATTATCAAATTCCTGGTGGTTTTAAACTACAGGAGGTGACAGTTTAGTGGGAAGTCACTGGATTCTGGCACAAATAGAGGAACATTCTCATTGAAAGACCAGGCTCTGCTTGATTTTGAATCGTAAATTGAAGGAGTCAGGAGTTGTCCATAATAAAGATTATGGATAAGGTCCCTTTCCTGCATCCCTGCAGGGTTTTCCCTGCAGTTAAGCAGAAAAAAACACTTTTAAACTGCTTTCGAATTGCATTTAGGGGAGCAAAACTTAGAAAATATCCTTTTTATTTTCCCCTAGAGGTGCAAAGTTCCACCCAGAGCAAAAGCAGCAAAGCTCCAGCTCCATCCTCCTGTGGGGACAAGGAGAAAAGTCAACTTTCCCTTGAAATCAGGAGCACCAGGGGCTGTTTGATTCCCAGGAGCTGCTTTTCCCCCAGGGAATGGTGCCAAGGGCCCCTTTCATCCCCCAGCACGTGTGTTTGATGTTCTGCCTCCAAGGTGAAACGTGCCTGGCTGGACGTGCCAGAGTGGAATGGGACAGGGAGGGGACACGGCTGGGGTCTGACTGGGGCAGGGTTGGATCTGACTGGGACAGGGTTGGGATCTGACTGGGACAGGGTTGGGATCTGACTGGGACAGGGTTGGGATCTGACTGGGACAGGGTTGGGATCTGAGCAGGACAGGGTTGGGATCTGACTGGGACAGGGTTGGGATCTGACTGGGACAGGGTTGGGATCTGGTCAGGACATGGTTTGGATGTGACCAGGACAGGGTTTGGATCTGGTCAGGACAGGGTTTGGATCTGGTCAGGACATAGCTGGGACCTGATCAGGACATGGCTGAGGTATCAGAAACCTGCAACATCCTGGTGATGCTCCCAGGTCTGAATATTCTACACCTAAAATAATTGCATGGAGGGTTTCCAAACAGCAGGGAAATATTCTATTCCTATTCCTATTCCTATTCCTATTCCTATTCCTATTCCTATTCCTATTCCTATTCCTATTCCTATTCCTATTCCTATTCTATTCTATTCTATTCTATTCTATTCTGTTCTA
Organism: Pipra filicauda; assembly: GCF_003945595.2. NCBI lineage: Eukaryota > Metazoa > Chordata > Aves > Passeriformes > Pipridae > Pipra > Pipra filicauda. The sequence continues at coordinate 1,398,281 of NW_024104240.1, read as the reverse complement.
TAATTCTTCTATTTCTATTGTTATTAATCAATTCTGTTCTATTCTAATTAAATTTTAATTCTCTATTCTTCTGTAACGATATTTTAGTCTAGTCTATAATTCTCTTCTCATTCTCTTATTCTAATTGGTTCTAATTATCTTATGTTCTAATTCTCCTCTCTATTCTATACTATTCTATTTTCTTCTAATTATTCTCTTCTCTAATGCTACTCCATTCTATAATTCTTCTAATTCTATTATTCTACTCTACTGTGTTCTATTTTAATTATATTCAATTCTCTGTCCTACTCTAATTACTCTTGGAAGTCAGGGGGTAAATTTGATCCAAGAGCAACCTTTGGAAACTGCTTGGCTATGCCAGAATTAATACTGGACTTTGGGAGCTTTATATACACATTTTTTTTGGGGGGGGGAGGCTTGGAGTGAGCCTCTGTTCTCAAGGCAGTTCCTAAAATTCATCCCAATGGTTTTCCTCGTTTAAATCCATCTTAAACTCCTGCCCCAGACCAAATTGGGATGAGCTTTGTTGCCTTTTTGGTGACCGTAGCCCAGCCCCAGCCCCTTCCCACTCCTGCACAAACCACCTGGATGATTCCAGACGGTTCCCTTCCTGAAAAATCGTTATAAATTCCCACTTCATTCCACAACAAGATCACAGGAACCCACTGACCCCCATAACATCCCAGTGGGGAGGGGATGGAGGGGCTCTGCCCACAGCATCCTTCCTAAAAGTGGCAATTTCCGCAGGAAATTCAACAGGAAACTAAAAATAAAGATCCAAAAGCCAAAAAAATAAAGATCCACAGATCCATGCTGTCCACAGAGAAATCTCCTGCAGCTGCCACCAAGTTTGGGGGTCTGGAGCAGGTGGAGTTGCTCAGGATGTGCTGCTGAAATAAAAGCAGCCCCAGCGGAGCCATCCAGCATCCACATCCCACCTCTCCCGTGTCCTTCCCTCCCCGCATCCCTCCCGCTCCCTCGGCACGCCGGGAATGCCGGGCGGATCCCCGGAGCCGGGAATGCCGGGCGGATCCCCGGAGCCGGGAATGCCGGGTGGATCCCCGGAGCCGGGAATGCCGGGCGGATCCCCGGAGCCGGGAATGCTGGCGGATCCCCGGAGCCGGGAATGCCGGGCGGATCCCCGGAGCCGGGAATGCCGGGCGGATCCCCGGAGCCGGGAATGCTGGCGGATCCCCGGAGCCGGGAATGCTGCGCGGATCCCCGGAGCCGGGAATGCTGGCGGATCCCCGGAGCCGGGAATGCTGGCGGATCCCCGGAGCCGGGAATGCCGGGCGGATCCCGGGAGCCGGGAATGCCGGGCGGATCCCGGGAGCTCGGGGGAGCTTTAATGCCGGTGAATGGTCCCGTATCTCCGGGCAAACCCCGCCGAGAGGGCTCAGCGCCCGCAGGGTCACCTTGTCCTGTTTGCATCCAGCGGGACTAATTGGATTTTCCTGATAACAGCGGGCTCCGAGCAGGAAAAACGTGCATAACCCCCCCCCCCAGCCCCTCCCCGGGGGCTCACACACGTCAGCACCCACGGGGCCCCTTCCCCATCCCAGCCGGGGCAGGGGGGGGTCATTAACGGGGGATCCCACTGCTGTTTGCCAAGAAAAGTCAAAATCCTGCCCCTGGCTCTGGGGTCCAACGTCAGGATGTGGAGCTGCTGGGAGTGAGTCCAGAGAGGCCTTGGAGATGCTCCAAGGACTGGAGAACCTTTGCTTTGGAGACTGGGAGAGCTGGGGGGGTTCTCCTGGAGAAGGGAAGGCTCCAGAGAGACCTTGGAGCCCCTTGCAGGGCCTAAAGGGGCTCCAGGAGAGCTGGAGAGGGACTGGGGACAAGGGATGGAGGGACAGGACACAGGGAATGGCTTCCCACAGCCAGAGGGCAGGGATGGATGGGATATGGGGAAGGAATTCCTCCCTGTGAGGGTGGGGAGGCCCTGGAATGCATTTCTCAGAGGATGCCCAATCCCTGGAAGTGTCCAAGGCCAGGTTGGACGGGGCTTGGAGCAACCTGGGTTAGTGGAAGGTGTCCCAGGAGAACCCAGCAGGGGTTCCACCTGCTGCCAACGTGCATCCAGCACATGAGGCTGAGGCTCTGCAGGAGAACAGGGCTTTGTAGGGTCTCCCCAATCCCACACAGAGCAAGGCAGCCCCTTTCATCCCTTCTCTTCTCTTCACCATCTCCTCTCTGAGGTTGCTTGGAGCAACCTGGCTTAGTGGAAGGTGTCCCTGCCCACGGCAGGGGTGGGACTGGATGGGATTTAAGGTCCCTTCCAACCCAAACCATTCCAGGATTCCATGGTTCTGTGCCCAAAACCAGGCAGTGCCTGGTTGGGATGCAGGATCTGGGGCCTAAAGAATGGAGGGTTTGGGGAGGGGATGCAGGGGGGAGCATGAGCACGATGGAATCAGCCCCCACCCTCCCTGGTGACGTGTTTGCCCCTGTTTGCCGAGTCCTTCGTTCCCTGCCTGTCACCTGCCTTGGCCAGGTGCCCAAAGGAGGGGAGGGGGCATCTCCCGTTGGGCCCATTGGCTCCTGGCACTGCTGGTGGAATTCCTGCTGGCTTTATAAAGCCCCAGGAATTCTCCCTGGCTATCCTGGGACGATGCAGCTCCTCGTGCTCCTCTGCACTGCCTCTGCCCTCGCCCAGGGGCTCACCAGGTGAGTCACCACAGCATCACCCCGGGGTCACCTGAGCCAGGTGAAGGGAGAAGATGAGTAATCCCAGCCTTTTCATGGCTTTGGGATGTAGAGGTGAGGTCTGAGGCTTGGGAAAGCTGCTCCAGGGGTGCAGAGAATGATGGGGTGCCCGGGGGAGGGCTGGTTTCTAGGGTTGTTTTGGGGTTTTGGAGAAATCCTCCTGACCCAGAGTTTTTTGGAAGTTTCCTGTGTTCCTGGAACAGCAGGAGCATTGAAGGTGTTAAATCCTTCTTGCAGGAGCTGCAGGCAGCAAAATCCCATCAAACTCTTCTTTTTCTTTGTGGTTTTTTTTTTTCTTTTAATTCCTTCTTTCTTTTCCTCCTTGTTCCAGACTGCCCTTGGAAAGGGGGAAGAAGCTGCGAGAGATCCTCAGGGAGAAGGATTTGCTGTGCCAGTTCTTCCAGGACCATCACTATGACATTGGCACCAAATTCCCACATGCTTTTCCCAATGGAACCAAAATGGCCGTGGAGCCCCTGCTGAACGCCCTGGACGTGAGTGTGGGCTCTCATCCCCAGGGCGGGTTTGTGGGATGTCCATCCCTTATCTGCATGGACCAAACCCAAATCCTTTCACCCCAAATCTCACATTTTTCCCCTCTCCTTGCCCTGGACAGAGAGATGTCCCCCCAGAAGCTCTGCTGGAAGCAGGGTGCCCCCATGAAAAGGGAGACCATGAAAGTTGAAAGCCTGCGGAAGCTCCGGGCTTGGTTTCATGCCTTAAAATCCCCCCCTGTCCCTGCTGTCCCACAGGTGGAGTATTATGGGACCATCTCCATTGGCACCCCACCACAGGACTTCTCCGTGGTCTTCGACACCGGCTCCTCCAACCTCTGGGTTCCCTCTGTCTCCTGCACCAGCCTGGCTTGTCGTAAGTAAGAGCTTCCCATTTGAGCAGAGCCAGGTCCAGCTGCACATCCTGGGCTTGTAACTGAGCCTAAAAGTTGGGTGACATTGCCAGGGAACTGGGGTCACCCCCCTGGATCCATCCCATCCGTGCAGGGCTCTGGAGTGATGAGTGTTTGGGGTGTAGGACCTGCTCAGTGCTCGGCTCCACGGGGGGATAGGATTAGTGCTCACTGCCTCAGCTTCCCCACCTGTGATGGGAATTCCCGTGGACCCCTGGTTCTGGAGGAGGGGGAAGGACACGCAGCAAATTCTCACAGCTAAATTGTTCCCAAAGGCAGGATAATGAGCTTCCCTCCCCCCTTAGGCTTGGCCTTGCTCAGAGGCTTCATTTTGTGGTTTCCCCCTTATCCAGAAACCCACCAGGTGTTTGACCCCTCCAAGTCCTCAACCTACAGGAGCACGGGGCAGAGCCTGTCCATCCACTACGGCACTGGGGAGATGGAGGGAACTGTGGGCTCCGACACCGTCACCGTGAGTGTGTCCCCTGGGCCTTCTCCACCTGCTGACACCAGCATCCCAGTGCCTGATCCAAACCTCATGGCACCCTCCCCATCCTTAGGTTGCATCTCTGGTGGACACCAACCAGCTCTTTGGCTTGAGCACCGCGGAGCCCGGCGAGTTCTTTGTCCATGTCAAATTCGACGGGATCCTGGGCTTGGGATTCCCAAACCTGGCAGCTGGTGGGATCACGCCGGTCTTTGACAACATGGTGAATGAGAGCTTGGTGCAGGAGAACCTCTTCTCAGTCTACCTGTCCCAGTAAGTCCCGTGGATCCCAGGATGGGGGAGGTGGTGGACGCATCTCATGCGTGTTGTTGCATTTTGTGGTGGCTCCAGCTCTGTTGTCACTGTTGCCATCAGGTGTTGTCTCTATATCATGACATGCTGGGGGCCACCACACTCACTGGGGACCAGTTTCCAGGCACACGATTCCCTTTTTTGAGGTCCAAAGTCCTGCCCCTGCGCCGGTGCCGAGGGCGGTGGCCGTGGCCGTGCCATCACAATCAGTGTCTCACTCCATGGGACACACACTCCTGCTCTGAAGCCACATGGCAAAACTTCCCCTGGTTTTCTTTCCTTCATCACCCAGTGAGGCAACAGGGAGTGTGGTCATCTTCGGGGGCGTCGATGAGTCCTGTTTCACCGGCTCCATCCGCTGGATCTCCGTCTCTTACCAGGGCTACTGGCAGATCTCCATGGACAGGTAAATCAGCTCTGCTGGTCTGTGCTCACTTTGACATTGCTTCTAAAGAGACGGGGACCCACCACCATCAGAGCCTTTCCACTGCCATCTAACACCCCGTGGCTGAGGGATGAAGAAGTTAAGGGGCCAAAATCCGTAGTACTTTGGTAGTTGCCACCCAAAATTAGGATGCTTTGGGCCTGAGGCACAGCCCAGTTCCTACCCTGTGATTTTGGGGATGTCTCTGGTGATGAGTAGAGCAAAGTTATGGTCCCAAACCTCCTTTTTTTGGGCTCAGCTGGGTCTCACCTTGCCGAGCTGAGTTCAGTGCTCGTGTGTGCAACACTGGCTGTGTTCCCACTGGCACTGCAAACTCCAGGAGGGAAAAGGCTCAAGGGAAGAACTTTGGGTTCACCCAACTTTAATAAAAGGAGTTAAACCCCATCACTAGGGTCCATCTAGTTGTTTAATGCCCCCGTGGTTTGTCTCCCCTCCCAGCATCATCGTGAACAGCCAGGAGGTTGCCTGCAGTGGTGGCTGCCAGGCCATCATCGACACCGGCACGTCCCTTGTGGCCGGGCCACCCTTGGGCATCAGCAACATCCAGAGGGCACTTGGGGCCAGGCAGGACAGCAATGGAGAGGTGAGAGTCCTCCCTGCTCGCCCTGGAGCCCACCTGGCACTGTGGAGCCAGTGCCAAATCTGACTCCGTGCACAGGGACAGTGCTCATGGCAAACATCAGATACCTCCAGTAGAGCTCACGCTGAGACACCACCAGTGTCCACTTTATTCCAGGAAATCACAGAGTCAGAATATGCTGAGTGGGAAGGGACCCACAAGGATCATCCAGTCCAACCCCCGGCCCTGCCCTGGACACCCCAAAATCCCACTCTGTCCCTGAGATCATTGTCCAAACCTTCCTGGAGCTCTGACAGCCTTGGGGCCGTGCCCACTGCCCTGGGGAGCCTGGTCAGTGCCCAGCCACCCTCTGGGGGAAGAACCTTTTCCTGAGATCCAATCTAAACCCCCTGACACAACTCCAGCCATTCCTTCAGGTCCTGTCACTGGTCACAAGAGTAAAGCAATCTGTGCTGCCCCTCCACTGTCCCTCCTGAGGATATTGAAGACCCCAGCAAGGTCTCTCCTCACTCCTTGCCCTCTGAACACGTTGTTTCCCTCCTAAGAGCCCCTTCCCTCTGCTCCCTGCAGCACAGTGTGAACTGCAGCTCCGTTCCTGCCATGCCTGATGTCATCTTTGTCATCGATGGTCTCCAGTACCCTGTGTCTGCCTGGGCTTACACTGAGCAGGTGAAGTGGAACCAGCTGGTCCTGCTTGCAAGGACCTCTCAAGGTCCTTCTCCTCTCTCCAGTGGCTCTGTTTCCCTTGGCTTCTCCCATTCCCATGGGAGACAGCAGACGAGTGGCCATGAGCCTCCGGAGCTGTGCAAGGAAAGGCACCAGCTCACACCTCCCCCATTTGCCTTTTCTTGCTCCGCTGCAGCACGACCCAGGATCCTGCACAAGCAGCTTCCAGACCACCTCTGGAGACCTTTGGATCCTGGGAGACGTCTTCCTCAGGGTGTACTACAGCATCTTTGACCGGGCCAACAACCGCGTGGGACTGGCCAGGGCTGTTTAGAGCCACCCTGGTGATGTGGTTTCACCTCCTGCCAGACCACAGCCGTGGGTCTGGGCACAAATAAAGTGCTGATGGTTCAGAGTCGGTGGCTGCACGTTTATTCCTCATGGAATGGTGGGAATCAGGAAGGAGCTCTTAAACACCTGCTGCTTTGTGGTGATTTAGGAGCATTGGGTCATCACAGGCCTACAGACTTTAAGAGCTGCAGGGACTGAGGGGGGAAGCCCCTTTTATTGGGGCTATATCAAGAGAGTGATTTTGGAAAACCCAGATTTCCACCCAGGGAGGGTGAACTCACCATCCCAGACACAGCCCATGTCAGAGCAGATCCCTGCAGACCCACAACCATGTCCCACCAGTAGCTTCCATGTCCCATGACCCAGTAAATCCCCATCTCTGGGCTCAGGGCTGGGGTCAGGCAGCCCCAAAACATCTCAGGGCAGTGAATCCCTTAGGAAAATGTGGCTTGACTGGAGTTTTCCCTTGGACAACCCAAGAGAGCAGGGCAGGAAAAGGCTCTCACCCAGTACCTCCCATGGAGAGGCTTTTACAGGAGCACAGAACCTACAGAATTCCCATTTTCCTAAAGGAAACGACCTCCAGACACATTGAACCCTATTAAAAGTGGAGGTTGCCTCTTTCCCTGGGAGCAGCTGCACTGGAATTTCTCAGCAGGAAGCTGGGAAAGAAATCCAAGTCTCTGCTGCTTCATTCCTGCTGTGCTGAGGAAAAAGGAACTATTTGCATTATTTATTGATCAGTGAGGCTCCATCACTGGGCCTCATTCCCTACCTGATGGGAACAGGGATGTAGAGGGAAAAATCCAGGAAATCAGAGTTGGAAATTAATTTTTCTCTTCTCTCACTGTGCAAAAGTTGAGCTGACCATAAAGCAGGACGTGATGTGGGATGGTGGTGGTGTGATTTATCCCACCCCAACTCCCTGGGATCACACATTCCCAGGGTTCCCAGCCTCAGCTGCTGGGAATCCCTCGTGCCCAAGCAGAAGAGGGATGGCAGCCTGGATTTTGGGCAGAGGGACCTTTCTCTCAGCTCCATCACAGGAATTTTCTCACTGTTACGAGCAACAAGGAATGAGGCTGGTGCAGTGGGACCCACATCTCCAAGGATCAGTGGTCCATGGACCTTCCCTGCTGGGATGGACAAGACCTGCAGGAGCACCCAGGGGCTGTAGCTGTGCTCTGAGTGGGTGGGATGGGAGTGGGATGTTGGTCCTTGCCCCTAAATGCTGTGCCAGGAGGCAGATCCTAAACCCTCCTGGCATGGCCATCCTGCACCAGTGCCAAGGAGCCCCTGGAAAACATCACCCTGGAATGGGCTTCCTCCATGGGAGCATCCCTCCGGCCAGAAACACCCTTCTCACATCCATGTTCACACGTGCAATAAAGGAATGAACCAGCTAAAAGCTTCCAAGCATGAATTAGAGAGAGGGAAACCCACGTCTGGACTGTCTCCAGCAGGGAATGTCTGTCCTGGAGTGCCATCTCCTGGCGAGATCTGAGCTCCTGGGCACCAGATCCCCATCCCTGGAAGTGTCCAAGGCCAGGTTGGACGGGGCTCGGGGCAACCTGGGCTAGTGGAAGGTGTCCCTGCCCACGGCAGGGGGTGACTCTGGGTGGTCTTTAAGGCCTCTACCAACCCAAACCGTTCTGGGATTCTCGGGACATTCCGCTCCAAGGAGGAGGGAGATGTTTCTGGATGACGAATATTTCACGCCTGGCCTCAGGTTCTGATTTGTCCCAGGGAAAAAAAGCAGCCAGGAAACACCTTTCTGATAAAGCAGAAGACAGATTTCTTGCCTTCTTTTTAGCTTTTCCTTTGGCAAAATTTCCAGAGGGAATTCAGCCTGTGTGAGGGAGGACATGAAGGATTGGCTCCTTAGGGCTTGAGTCCAGAACAGGACTGTTACTGAGAGCTTTTTATGGATTTCACTGAGCTCTGAGCTTTGGGCTTCTATCTGGGAAGGCACCAAGCTGCAAACTGTGCAGGCAAATGGGGTTTCTGGCAGGTTTTTATCAAGCACCAGCTGAGTGTTGACACTTTGAATTCACAGCCTGGTTTTCCTCCCCTTTAGGATAAATAGGAAGTTAATGAGTCTGGAGGGGTTTAATGGCTCTGACCCCATCCTTGTGATATAAATCAGGGATTTGCTTTGGACCTGGCTTCCCACAGTGGATGGTGGGAGCCAAACTGCTGGGGAAACCTCTGCAGAGCTCACGGGTCTGGAGAGTTATAATTATCTGTTTTCCAGAGAAGCTGTGGCTGTTCCATCCCTGGAAGTGTCCAAGGCCAGGTTGGATGGGGCTTGGGGCAACCTGGGCCAGTGGAAGGTGTCCCTGCCCATGGCAGGGGGTGGAATGAGATGGGCTTTAAGGCCCTTGCAACCCAAACCCTTCTGGGATTTTATAATGTCCTGTGCTTCAACCCTCCCACACACAATTCCCAGCTGGGGACCAGTCAGAATTCCCAGCTGGGAGCAGCACAAAGCCAAGAACAAAAAGCTGAGTCCAAATAAACAATGTTTCCTGCATGCCAGACTTTGAAGCATTTATTCCTTTATTTGAAGATAAAGTTTACAAGTGAATAAGAATCAGGTTGTTCATCCTTTCATCTGTCCCTCCCTCCCTCCATCCATCACTCCATCCATTCCTCCATCCATCCATCCATCCATCCATCCATCCATCCATCCATCCATCCATCCATCCATCCATCCATCCATCCCAGCACCAGTATGGTCCATGTTTGCTGAGGGAGCAGAAGGAGTGAGGAGCTTATGGCCAAATATTTCCCAGCCCAAACCTTTTCATCAGTTTCCTGTGGTGATTTCCCGAGGAGTAAATATCAAAAGTGCTTCAGATTTGAGGGGCTGGGAGAAAAACTGGGGAGGGGACCATGAAAAACGTAAAAGAATGTAAAAAGTTTAAGTTTTCCAGAGGAAAAGGAAAGAGAAGCTGTTATGAAATGAAAATAAGGACGTGGAAGAGCTGCTGGAGAGAATTGAGTGATGAATGGGGAGGAGCTGGGGATGTTCCCAGCTGTTCCCAGCTGTGCCTTCTCCAGCTGTTCCCAGCTGTGCCTCCTCCAATCGTCCCCACAGACGAGCAGAACTTGAACAGAGTGGGAAGGAAATTAAATAGCTCTCACAGCTTCTCCTGCCTGAGATGATAGCAGGGGGTTTGCAAGGGATGGAGTAAAGAAAAGGATGGTGGAGGGATGGGGAAAAAAACAGGGGGAGCAGATGAAAAGATTTGTCCCAGATGAAAGAGGGTTTGTACTTGTTGTGTCTCAGATCCATCCCCTGGGATGCAAAACACCTTATTGCAGAAAGACAGTGCACAAAAAAAAATAAAAAAATGCCCCAAACCAACCCAACCACCCCCACCAATCAGAGCTGTGGGATTTCTGCCACGGGGAAAATCCCAACAAGCCCAAACTCGCATTTCCCATCACACCAGGATTAATCAGACCTAATCCCTGTTTCACCACTGCTTCCTGAATGAAGTTGCAAACCAGGGATGGTGGAACCTTCAGGAGATGAGACATCAAAGGTAGCAGATGTGGGATAACAGCAGATGGGAGACACTGCACAAGAAACTGTGATTTAATGGAGGCAGAGACATCCAAAGGAACAGCTGAGTGAGACAGTGAAGTGGCAACGAAATGTCTTTGTCAGAAGAAAACCTGCTGGCATTGGAGAGAAAGGCAAAATGAGCTGCTGCTGGCTTCTCCCATCGAAGTGCCACTGGAAATGTGCATGTTTTAGCAAATCAGAAGTGCCTTTTGACAACAGGGAAACATCGGGCCTTGTTTTTTCTCTGTGGATTTTCTCTGTGCCACATTTGCAGCAACAGAAGTGGCAATAAAAACTACAAGGTCACTGTGGCTTGTCCCCAGATGTGTTTGCATATCAGATAACCCCCAAACTGAGCATTTGTTGCAGGAGAAATCCCATTTTGTTGCAGGAGAAATCCCATTCCCTCTCTCAGAGCTCAGTTTTCCATCACAAACCCCGGTGCCCTGGATGTTCCTTGTGGCTGTGCCACCATCCCTGGTCACTATCCCTGTCCTTCTAATCCCCTCACCTGCTGGCTTGGGTCCATCCATCACTGCTGTGCCAGCAAAATTAATTAGTCAGGCAGACCAGGGAACTCATCCAGCTAAAAATATCCCTTCTAATTTCTTTTTGCCAGCTTATTTTTCAGGCAGAGCAGTCCAGGTCTGGGAATTGGTCAGATCCCCAGATCCGAAGTGGTAGGTGGGGAGGAATTATTTCAATGGATTAAAGAAACAGGGAGCTGGACCCACCTTCATCCCTGGCCAGTTGGGTGCCACCAAGCAAAGCATTTAATGTCATTTTGCCCTTTTTCATCTCCAGTAAATGGGGGAAATCTCTGAATGTGGGGAATTCCACTCTGATGCCACGGACAGAGGACAGATATGTCAAAGCAGATGAGCATCAAATAAAAAACACCAGACTGATGGGCAGGGCAGAGAGATAAGAAAGATGGTATTTATTTGAACAGCCACAGGAAATCAGAGATTGAAAAATGTCTAGAAAAAAAAAAAAAGCAGCAGCACATTTGGTTTAAAAAAAAAATAAAATTAAATCAGAGCATGCAGATATTTGATACCTTCTCCAGCCAATCCCACCTGACAGTGCCCAGTCCCACCATGGCCTCAAGCATCATTTTTTGGCCTTGTCTCGAGGGTAACCCCCATTGGTCTTATTGAGGGACTCCATGCTGCCGTTGCCCGTTGCCACGCTGGCCAGGAGCCGCTCCACCTCCCCGGGCAGGATCTGCTTCTCCTCGTTCTCCGTCTCCCTGTGGTAGAAATAGTTGAAGTTCGAGACGATGACGGGGACGGGCAGCGCGATGGTCAAAACCCCCGCGATGGCGCACAGGGTGCCCACGATCTTCCCCCCCAGGGTGGTGGGACACATGTCTCCGTAGCCCACCGTGGTCATGGTCACCACGGCCCACCAGAACCCGTCGGGGATGCTGGAGAAGTGGGACTGGGGCTCGTCGACCTCCGCGAAGTAAACGGCGCTGGAGAAGAGGATGACGCCGATGAAGAGGAAGAAGATGAGCAGGCCCAGCTCCCGCATGCTGGCCTTGAGGGTCTGCCCCAGGATCTGCAGCCCCTTGGAGTGCCGGGAGAGCTTGAAGATGCGGAAGACCCGGACGAGGCGGATGATCCGTAGGATGGCCAAGGACATGTTCTGCTGCCCGTTGAGTTCGCTCTGCTGGATCAGCTCGGTGGTGAGCGTCACAAAGTAGGGGATGATGGACACGATGTCAATGATGTTCATGATGTTTCTGAAGAACTCAGTCTTGCTGGGGCACACGATGAAGCGGACAAAGAGCTCGAAGGAGAACCAGACGATGCAGGCGGTCTCTATGACGAAGAAAGGGTCCGTGAAGGTGCTGTGGGCCAGCAAGGTGTCTGTCACATTCCTAGAAAGCTCCTGGGCGGACTTGAACTCCCTTTCCTCTCGGAACTCCGGCAAGGTCTCCATGCAGAAGATGATGATGGAGATGACAATGACCAGGACGGAGACCAAAGCTACGCCCCGGGCCGCACTGGAGCTTTCGGGGTACTCAAAGAGCAGCCAGAATTGCCTGTGAAAGTCATTGGTTGGTAAAAGGGTCTCAGGATCCTTGATGAACCCTTCATCCTCTCTGAACTGGTCCATGGCTTCATCACCCAGCTCATAGAAGGTGATTTCATCGGCAAAGACGTCGATGGGGACGTTGGCCGGGCGCCGTATTTTCCCACCAGACTGGTAATAGTACAGGATCCCATCAAAACTGGGCCTGTTCCTGTCAAAGAAATACTCATTCCTCATGGAGTCGAAGTAGCGCATCCTCTTTTCCGGGTCCCCGAGCAAGGTCTCAGGGAACTGGTCAAGGGTCTTGAGCCGCGTCTCAAACCTCAGCCCAGCGATGTTGATGATGACTCGTTGGTCCCCCTCATCCATGCCCACCCTCTCCCCCACCAGGTGGTCGCTGAACTCGGCAGAGAACCTGGAGAAGATGGTCTCATTGTTGGCGTTCTCGCTGTTGATGAGGATCCTCAGGTTGGAGAGCAGGTTGGCGCAGCTGGGGTGGCCTTTCCGCGACTGCCCGGCGGGGCTGAGGTCGTTTGAATAACAGGGATCCTCCACGATCTGATCAGCGTTGTCAAAACTGACTAGTGCCACCTCCATCTCCTTCCAACTGGACACGTCCATCATACACTAATCAGATTAGCAGCATAAATCCCCGGATCCGACGCCGGCAGCTCGAGTCTTTCCCACGCTATGAGGATCTGCAAGGGAAGGGAGAGGGAGACGATGCTGAACTGGGCTAAGCACACAGGTCACTTGGAGAGCATCTTTCGGGCCATGGGGTGGGTAATTTCCCAGACTGGCTCTGCCAGGTGCTCGGGAACAGTCACTGTGTCCCCAGAATATTCCCGGGCATCTCCCCAGCACAGCACTGACATTGCTCTGAACTCGGAGCAAAGTCAAAGAGGAGCCCAGGGACCAAGTTATGGAGCTGGGAAATTACCTGTCCTGCCTCAGGGAGAGAAATCAGATATTACCATGGAACAGTTCTGGGGAGATTTGCCCCAAAATGAACTTTCCAAGTAAACTCAACATCCTGATTTATTTCCCTCCAAATATGTTCTCTGGACAGGAGACACGACAGAGGGGCATGTGGAGCTGCTCTGTGTGACCATGGATCACCAAGGGCACAGTGGCTTCCTTACCCAGGGAACTTCAGCAGAAGGGAGTGAAAAAACCCAGGTGCCCTGGACAGCCAGGAATAGCAGCACAATTTAGGCCACGGAGCAGCAGCGACGCTGGGGTCGGTCCTGTGACGAGGACGGTCCCCAGCGCAGGGTTTGCTTAGTCCATCCCAGTGCTGAGATGATATCCGTGGAGACCGAGCTGCTCCCGGTGCCTCAGCATCCCAATTTCACTGAACTAATTCAGGGCTGTGAAGTTTCTTCCTCCCCAGGAGCAGATTTGTGCATCCTTGCTGACATACAGCCGGGAAAGGGGGGTAGGACAAGCCAAAAACCCAAATCTGTTGCAGAAATAGACTTTAACATCCTGTCTTGTACAAATCCTCCCTCTTCTCCTCTCAGCTTTACAGCCCTGGCAGCAAAACTTCCTACAGGAACCAGCATCCACATCCCAGACAAGGGTTTAACCTCACTCTTTCCTCGGCGGAGATTCTGGATTTGGGGACAAATCCCAAAATTTATGATAAGCTGTTTACAGACCATGTTCCTTTGCTTAAACCAAAGCCACAGAGCACGGCTGTTCTTAGGAATCCATCCCTATGGAACTACTTTGGGCTGGGTTTGTGCCAGTTTTCCCACTTGGAGACATGGAGAAAAGAGTGTTTGGGGCAGGGGGGCAGAACTGATGCCTGGAGGAAGCAGCAGACACATGATTTTGCCCCTCAGTGATGTGCTACAAATCTGAGGAGCCCCAACAGCTCCAAACCCGAGTCCTCCAGCCCCAGTTATGTCCAGCTTGGAGCTGCTCCAGCCCAAGGACCAGCTCTTCGTGTGGTTGGATTCTTCCCAGGCTTAACTATTTAGTGACTCTGTGAAAGGTGGTGCTGGAGGGACAAAATGTAACATCAGAGCAACAACCCAGAGCTGTGGATAACCCTGATTTCAGGAGCATCAGGAGGCAGACAAAGGGATATCACAACAAGCCTGGCCCAGATAACGCTCTTTTGGATCTTTTGAGGGAAAACTAAGTATAAAAGAAAAAAGAAACAGCAGCACAAATCATTCCCTCCTTGCATCCTTATTTTTTTCCTTAATATAAATCCTCCCAGATGATTTTAAATCCAAAAAAAAAGTAAAGAAAACAACTTTGAATCAGACTTTAGTGTTCAGAGGATGCAGGAGCTGACCTGACCCATCACACCTCCAGCCTGAAGGGAGAGCCCAGAGGGGTCCACCTGCCCAGGAGCTTCTCTTGGCAGTGGGACAAAGCCAGAGCAGCTAAAACTGGCCATGGAATTGCATCCTAAGGTAGCACCATGAGATGACCTTGGTATTTTAAGCATTAAGTGCTTATTAACTCATAATACTGCTGGGCAAGGAAGTTCCCCAGCCCCTGTTTGAGGGATGTCTTCATCCCAAGATTTTTGGTTGCAGAAGGAATTGTGATGTCTTCAAATCTGGCTTTGCTCTGGAGCCTCCATGAACATCAAACTGAGCCCCCCCTGCATCATCCCTTGTGGGGAAACTGAGGCACAGAGCTGTGATGGGACAATTTACACACCATGGGCAGGGCTGAGGGTGGAAAATTGTCCCCACTGGGACAGGGAAAGGTGATTTTCAGCTCTGTTTTAAGCCCTTGGGACAGCGTCCCACGGGATGCAGGGCTCTGAGGTTCCTTTTCCTGCCTTAAAGCCCCCAAATATGCTGATGTCTGTCTGTCCCAACACCAGACGGACGTGCCCCACCCGTCCCCAGGCCCCCACACCGCCTTATGTGTCTCCTTTTTCACTTAGACCAAAATTAACAGCCTGTCCTGAAGCCACAAAATCCCCTTCCAAAGCTTTTCCCTGCGCTCCGGCCGAGGCTTGAACTAGAAAGTTGCCTCTTTTTTTCCTCCTAAATCACCCAACATCTGCTTCTCGGAATCTGATTAACTGATATCCTTCAGCAGAAATCCCTGGCTGCAGAAAATAATGATAATAATAATAAAAACCATGGGAGGGGGAGCAATGGAGAAGAGAAAGGTCATTTTGAGGGAGAGTTTGTGTTTTGTCCATCACATCCCAGGAAACCAGGGCTGTGGTTCCCACCAGCCCCTCTGTATCCATCAAAATCTGGAATTTCCCTACACTTCCCATTCATCCCACTTTCATCTCCCTCACTCTCCCGAGGCAAAAACTGTCTGTTTCCAAGGTTTTATAGAAAAATGGAAATGCTGTCGCCCCATCCCCTCCCCGTGACCCCTTCATGGGATGGGAAGGGGGGTGGCTCTTCCCGTTGCCCACCCACACGAGCACCCACAAGGACTTACCTGGACAGGGCACGGAAGTGCCAGAGCTCTCTGCATCTGGGAAAAGAGTCATTAACCACACATCGAGAGGTGTAGGGAAAGCAGAGATGGAAAAAAAACCAGTCCAGCCATACCCTGGGAAGATCCCTTTGGGATAACGCGGCCAACGTCATTTGAAAGGCTCCTCTCCCTTAGTTTCCCCGTGTCGTTGGCCGGGGGTGGATTTTGGCAGGCACGGCGGTGGCACCCGGCACAGTTCGGGGCCGCCATCCCCCCGGGAGCCCTAAAACCAGCTGAGGGGCCACGAGGAAACGGGACTGGACAGGTGCAAGGGGCATCCCATTCCCGGGCTCCACTCGCCTGGGGAGGGGGGACGCGGCCACCCGGCTCCTGCCCCCACCCGCCCGCCGGGCAGGGAGACGGGGAGGATGTGCCCTTCTGGCTGATGCCACCTTTAATCCCCAACAAAGCTCCGGATGGTCCAGCGGGGACAGGTCTTGTCGGTGACGTGGAGAGGTCTGAGCTGGTCCCCGGGAGAGAGGCTGAGAGCGGGGACGGGGACCCGCACGCCGCTGGCACCGGGAGAGAGATTCCCAGCAGGAGAAAAGGGCTGCTTTTAGCATTAATATCTAATAATGATGGGAAAAAGAGAAGGGGAGGGGAAAGCCAAGGGTCGAAGCATCCCCCGGTGCCCACCTACCTCTTGCCTGTGGCCACGGGGACAGCGGGAGCTTTTCCAGGAGGGGACAGTGCCACCACCACGTGGGACATCTCCTGTTCCCACCCCGGGATGACTGGGACCAGTTGCAGCAGCAGGTACAGCTGGCACAGCCCTGCTGAGGGCATCACTGGGGAACAAGGGAGAGGGGTTGTGCCCCTTCCTCACGCCTGGATCCCAGCTAGCTGCTGGATTTATCAGCTCTGGTAATTAACTAATAAATCATTGAACACTCAGGGCAGATGGGACGGGGCAGGTTGGCACCATTCACCAAAATAACTGGGATTTTGGGTTTCCTTTCCCGTACTTTCTTTCTTTCCATTCCATGCTCATGGCCATCCTCATCTTGGGTGCTCCAGAGGGGTTTCATCCCTCCTGGGTGGATCCCACCTCTACCTTCACCCAGGTTACCTTCCCACCCTCCTCGTCCTCCTCCTTCATCCCCTCGTCCTCCTCCCAGGCATTTGGGAAGGCAGAGGAGGGAGTGGCACATTTCTCCCCGTGTACTTCAGCCTGGATTCCTCCACGGTGACGTTCTTTTGCTCTTGAGGGACACGGTCACCTCGATTTCCCTCCCTGCAGCACCCTTGGCTGTCCTCTGAGGTGTTTCTCCCGCCCTGTGACGTTAATGAGCACATTAAGCCTCCCTGTCCCAGAGGAGAGCCCAGCTTGGAGCATCCCATACTCATCTCCAGCCTTCTGTGATGGAAAGGGGACATGAGATTATCCAGACCTTTGATCAGGCCCTTCAGGGCTGCTTTATCATTTTATGCACCCCTTCTGCACCTGTATGGATTACAGTCCTTACATTTCCTCTCATCCCATTGAGGCAGCTGAGGATCTATTGAGAAAAAAGGAATTAAACTGATATTCTTGGCACTTCAATTCACCCTGTATCCATTTCCCCTTCAAACCCAGCTTTGGCAGGGCTTTGACCACAGGGTGATCGGGTTTATAGGCAAAGTCTGACCTCATTTGAGGTTTTTTGTCCCTAACATCTGCCTAGAACTAACCAGGGTCACATCCTGCACCCAGACAAAGAACATCTGTGGCCAAGGGAAATGCAGAGAGTGAAAACCATCCAGAGGCCCCGCTGATCTGGCTTGTGCTGGGGCTGAGAAGCTTTAGCAAAACCCCGCTGTTAACAGGAATATCCCTGCAGCCAGAGCAGGGTTGTGGTCCGGGGGAGACGGGTCCGGGGGGAGATGCCCGGAATGACATCGCTGCCTCCAAGAAATAGGACGGTTACACAACTCCCTCTCCAGAGGGTTTGGCTGCACCCTGGACACCCTCAGGAAATTCTGCCTTTGTGTTCAGCCAAGGTGACTTTAAAAAGCCTTTGGCACTAGGATTTCAACCTCCCCCAGCCAGGCTGCTCCAGGCATTCCTCTGGCGCTTCTTTCCCTCTAATCCTCTGCTCTGCGCTCCTGGTGTCCCCAGCACTGCTGGAATTTATCCCAAATTTGGACCCCAAAGGGTGTTCTGCATCCAGGAGGGACCAGAATGCAGTGAGTGATGGCAGGGGAGCACTGCCCAGGAGCTCTGCACACACAGCTCTGGCACCAGAAGGGAGAGAGCTGGACACCCCCCAGCCCCACCCAACGCAGAGAGGGATTACTTGGCAAAGGAGGGAGTTTGGGCAGCAGGTCCCTGAATTATTGTTTGCACAGGGAGCTTCATTTTCCCTGTGGGGAAAAGTGCAGCTTGTCACCATTTCCCTGGGATGTGACATGGGATGAGCTGGAGCAGGGTGGGAACAAGGAAGAGAAGACAGGACTGGTCCCGGAACATAAAAAGGCAGTGACACCTCAGCTGGGTTTTCCCTAATTCCCAAGCAAAATGATGCTTCTGGAAATCCATGTGGGCTGGGCTTTGCCCTGTGCCAGGCACCAGCTTTGGTCCACAGAGCAATTCACTACAGTAATGAGCCTTTGCTAATTATTCTCTCTCTTTGCAGCACTAATTACCTGGAGTTCAGCTCTGTTCCAGCCCCATGGCTCCGGGATGGAGCTGAGGTGGCTCCACTGCACCTCCACAGTGGCAATTTTTTCTTTTTCCCTGCTAATTGAAGTGCCCCTCAATTAGCAAACACCATCCCCCTGCACCATGAGGGGACTTCGGGATGTGCAATATGCAAACCCACAAGTTAAACACTCCAATGCCCTCGATTTAGGGCTGAGTTTATTAATATTTGAGCTCTGGCTCAGGCACAGAGAGTCCTTGGAGGCTTAGTGAGGGTGCCCAGGGCATCTGTCATGGGTGGAGCAGGGCAGGAATCACCTCTGGAAGGAAAACAAGGAGCTGCAGGGGGAGATCCTGCAAAACTTCGGGGCTCAGAAGAGGTGTTTGTAAATCGAGCTGTTTAAATTCCAGGCAAATGGGTGCAGCTGTGAGGGAACGAGCAGGAGGGGAGATGCTGGTAGTTTGTGAATGATAAAAATACAGGAAGGAATAATTCCAATCTTCCAGGGGATGACAGGGGTGTCTGGGAAAAGCTGCCTCTGGTCTGAAGTCCTCAATACGGGAATAGTGGAGAAATGGAAAAGGGGCCAAAACATACTGAAATATTTGGCAATCAATCCCAGGGTTTCTCCTGCCCCGTGGCAATGAAGGATTCCAGGGCTCAGGAGCAGCTGGTTGTGAGAGTCCTTTGTTTTTAAAGCAGAGGTTAAAGTGTGTCTGAGGCAAAGCAGGGTAGGACTTTTAATATTTAAACCCACACATTCTCTTTAAACGGCCAGAGGGCAGGTTTGGGTGAGATATTGAGGAGAAACCCTTCCCTGTGAGGGTGGGGAGGTCTGGCACAGGCTGGCCAGAGAAACTGTGGCTGCCCCATCCTTGGAAGGGTCCAAGGCCCCATTGGATGGGGCTTGGAGCCACCTGGGCTAGTGGAAGGTGTCCCTTCCAACCCAAACCAGTCTGGAATTCTATGCAGTTGCACCAGGAGATAAATGATCAGCCTGAAACAGGCACCACCAACTCCTATGAGCTACTTCCCTCTCCGTGCCTCAGTTTCCCCAGATCTGGTGTTGTGCTAATCCAGCCAGGACGGAGCTCTCTGGGAAAAGAGGTACATAAGGAAGATCCCAAACTGGATTCCTGGCACTGGGCTGGAGGTGTCCACCCCTGCTGACCCCCACAGCAGGCACAAAAACACCCCCAGCCAGAGCCCTGCAACCCTCCCAACTTCTCAGACCTCAGTCTGATTTTTCCGCCCGTAATTTTTTATACGAAAAAAATCAGATTATCAGAGAGCCCGGGACACACAGGACACACCACGAGACAGATGAAACCTTCCTTATACCCAGCCATGGAGCCCGAAATTAATCAGCCACGGATTAACCGGGTCAGGACGTAATTTAATAACAAGTGAGGGAGAGTTCCTGCTCAGAGCCAACGTGGTCCCACACCAGGTGTGCCTGAAAGCTGCTGCAGCCTAGCACAGGCAGCAGGAAAATGGAAAAGCCAGGTGGGATGAAATGAGCTCTGCAGGGCTGAAGGAATAGGGACCACCCGGGTCTGGGCCAGGCTTGGCTGCAGCTGAGCCCTCCTCATCTGCTCAGGGCTCAGAGCCGGGATTTTAACCTGATTCAGGAAGACTGAAATGGGTTTTTGACTCTGAGGATGCTGTGGTGGCTTTTGGGGGTGCTGAAATGGCCCTTTGGAGGCTGAAGGTCTGCCCTGCGCCGGCATTCACGGAGCAGTTGGTGCTGCCAAGGGTTTGACACACTTTAGGAAGCATCTGATGAATGAAACACGGACACAAAGCACTTCGGAAGGGCTTTGATAAGCCTGGACCTGAAGAGATGTGAGGAAGTGGGTGCCTGGAGGGAGCTCTTCCCTCCTGAGCATCCTGGCTCCACCCGGGCACCTGGCTGGGGCCAGGGCAGGCAGCCACCCCTCACCCCCCTTCTGCTTACTGCCCTGTAACACGATAAAGAACTCGATTCCAAATCGATGGGAAACTTTCCCAGGCTGTCCAAAAGTGCTGGGATAGAGGCAAAGCCCCCTCCCTGACCCAGCAGCAGGAGCTCAGAGCTGCAACCTCAGTCTGCTCCTGGGGGTGAGCAAATGACTTTGTCCCCCCTCAAAATCCGCACTGGCAGCAAACCCTGGAGGAGGAGGGTGGCCAGAGCCAAAAACGGATCGAAGGGATAAATGGAAAGCAATAGGAAGCTGCTAATCGGGTCAGACGGGTCCCTGCATCGATCCCAAGGTTTGCAACAGCAGCACTAAGAGGAGCCCGTGGCAGGTTTGGGGGCCCGGTGCCGCTCAGGGTTTGTGGCATCACGCGCTGAGCCAGAGCCAGTGCATAGATCAGGGCACCCCCCAGCACATCCCAGCAACCCCACAGACCCCCCCCAGGTGAAGACATTGTCATCTGGACCCGGCAGCAAAAAATAATTAAGAGTAATTAAGTAATTGAGATGGTGCCAGTGAGACCCTCTGACTCCTGGTAAAGCCAGGGTTCATCCAGCTCACCCTCTGGGATCAGTAGCACTTCACCCTCCCTCTTCCTCCAAGGACAAACCAAACTCCCCCTGTGGTCACCACGACCCAAAAAATACCCCCCAAAAAAAGAGGAAAACAGCGCCCGACTGCCCCAAACCCACTCACCAGCCTCTCCTCTCCTCTGCCCCCCAAGTTCACCCCACCACAACAAAACCAAGAAGGGAGCAACAAACCCAGCTTTTGCATCGTCCTCATCTTCCTCCAGCGCGAGGGGACCCCAGTCCCCCTGTTCCCATCCCCGTGCCAGGCGGGGGCTGCCCAGCCGTGCTGCCCCTTCCCCTCTCCCGGGCAGGGCTGGGATGCTCCAGCCTCTCCTGCGGAAAGGCGATGCCAGTACCCACGTGAGCCCAGTGGGACTCCTTGCCCTCATTCTCCTTGTGCCTGAAATGGGTTCTTTGCTCCCTCGCTGGGCCCTGCCCGGCAGCAGCAGCGGCGTCCAGGGCTTCAGGCCACCTCTTATAGGTCTCCAAAAGTGTCCCACGGTGTTTGCTTTGCAAGCAAGGGTGAGGAAGGAGCAGCCTGAAGTGGAGGAGGAGGTGATGCTCAGATGAGACCTTTTCTGTCCCCTCCATGCAGAGCTGCTTGCTGGGACAGTGCTGGTCTCACAGGGACCGTCTTCATTTGCACCCAAGGAAGGAGCAGCTGGAAAAACAGGGGTCTCCATTGCTCCCACCCCCAGCACGGCCACACACAAAGGAACCAGCCAGGTGGAGGCATCCAGGGCTCTGCTGGCCATGGGGCCCTTTGTCCAGGCACTTTTCCAACATCTGGGCCTGGCTTTGCTCCGGTACACAGGAAAATCCCCCATTCCCAGGAGCCTGTGATCACCATTGCAGGAATTCCCAAAGTCCTGAAACTTCAGGAGCAGGAACTGCCTCCCCGGAGGGCTTTTTCCATCTTGTTTTTATATGATCAGGGGAACCTGTTCCTCCACGAACCCCTGTGGGGGGTCACACCCTGATGTACCTCTCTGGATCCTGGCTGTGCCTTGGAATCAGCCTGGAGCAGCCCCTGGCAGGTGCTGGGCAGAGGTTCTGGATGTGGCCACAATCCCTCTGTTATTCCAAAGATCCACTGGGGTGTGACCATCACCCACTGTCCCCTGTCCAGGCAGATGTTTCAGCTCCCTGCCTCCTTTTCCAGAAGGATTTAATGAAACCACAACTATTTCCCTTTCCATTTCTCCCCCCAGTCCCTGCAGGGACCTCTCCCTTCCCTCCCTGTCCCAAAACTTCACAAGCAAAGGTAAAACCACGAGTAACACCCTGGGAAGGGATCAAACACTGAGGACTGGGGGAGCATCAGCCAGGGCATTTCTAGGCTGACCTCCAAAAGTCATCTGCATCCTGAATCCTCATGCCAGCATCTTGGGATGCTGAGCTTTTCCCTCAAGCTTTATTTCATCCTGTGTAATTGGGGCAGGTTTCCATGCTGTGCCGTTGAATTGGGAAAGGAAAATATTGAGCTCAGCCTGCACTGAGTCCTTTCAGGGCATCCCAAGAACGGGGGGGGGTGGGGGGTGTGCAAAGTTGGGGTCTCCCAGAGGTGCTGCTCCAGAGAAAACCCAAGCAAATAAAAATAAAACTAGAT
Source organism: Pipra filicauda (assembly GCF_003945595.2). NCBI lineage: Eukaryota > Metazoa > Chordata > Aves > Passeriformes > Pipridae > Pipra > Pipra filicauda. The sequence continues at coordinate 1,375,982 of NW_024104240.1, read as the reverse complement.
CCTGGAAACTCAGGTCTGGAAAATCTCCCCATAACCGTGGGGAAAAGGACATCTCAAAGGTCAGACAAAGCAAAAAGCTGCCCCTTGGGGCCCTTTTTCCCTGGCAGCCTCAGGCTTCTCATGCCAAGTTGTAGCTGATTTTGCCTTGGAGCAGTTTCCCAGTCTCCTTCCCATGACCTCTGAAAACAGACCCAGCCGTGCCCAAGGCAGCCAAGCCTGGAGGGGTGTGTGGCCACCCCGGCTCGGGGGGTCCTGGTCCCTACTCCACACCTGGGGCAGCCCTGACACAACCATGGCAAAACCAGTTTTCCCTGTGCATGCCATGAGCTGAATTCCATCTTGGGATGCAATGGAAAATCAGCCATGGGGCCCAGACATAGAATCTTGGCTGTAAAAACTGCAGTTTTAAGCCATTTTGGGATTGGGGGAGGTGTAAAAGGGAACAGCTCAACCAAGGAGACCAAACCCTATTTCTCTGGGAATCAGCAAGACAATAATTTTTTCCCCATTAAAAATTAGGCTTTATTTGGTTGAGGCTTTGCTTGGATGGAAATTTCTAGAGTCTCTACAGGGATTGTCTCCCACTGAGACCATGGAATTCATCACACATCAAACAGGAACTAACAGTTCTGGAGTAAATCTGGGGTGTCACTTCATTGAACTTGCACCCAGCACCAACCAAGGAAAGTCTCTGGCATCTCCGAGCTCTTCCCCCCAGTCCTTATCCCCAGGGACTCATTTTCTATGGACTTTTCCATTAGAATTTGGAGGCTGGAAGTGCTGTCAGTGCAAGCACTGAGCACTGAGCCAGCAGCAGGACCCACAAGACCAGGGAAGACAACCAAACCCAGACTCTCTGTAAACCACGTTATCCTTCACCACTAAGTACAAACTGTACCAAACCCACTTGAACCAGCAGAGTCTTGACCCAGCATTCCCATTAACCCTCCCCACACTGACCCATCACTGGGTCAGTGGGAATTCCCACGTTCCCTCCCCTAGGATCACCTAAAACACCCCTTTCATTTCCAAACCAACCTAAAAAGAAACACCCCATGAACTATTATTATTGCAGCCTGAACCTGGTATCATCACACCTGCATCCCATTCCCTCCCCACTAAATTCATCCCCACAGAACACACACTCCTGCCACTGCTCTGGGCTTTCAGTGACTGCTTGGCACCCTGGATTTCAGCCTGCCAGAAATCCTGATGAACTCTTTTCACCCCAGGTCCTTGTGGTTTAACTGGAGCAGGCTGAAGGTAACTAAGATTTTCTGGGAGTGTTTCGAGGTCTCCAACGTTTCTCACACATGTTGCCATTAAGCAGATTTGCAGCAGCTGAGGATTTTCTGATGGAAGCCTGGCAAATCATTCAAACACATTAAAAAGATCACAGCTAAAAGTGACCACTTTATTTAAGCCTTGGAAGAGAAACAGAGGCTGTAAATTCTCAAAGCACAGAGTGTTTCTGTGTAGGTTGAGGCACAAAACCAAGAGCAGCCAAAAATCCTGTATCAGCACAATTTGGTATAAAAATCAAACATCAATTTAGCTGGAGATAAAGGGAAACCTTTTCATCCAGGTGATTCTTTCATATCCTAGTGATAACAGAGTAAAATAAGTGGCTTAATGTAGGTGGGAACTTTCCATGGGTGTGGGGCTATAATGGTTATATTTCCATTATATCATCAATGTCCTACAGGCCTCTATAAGCACAATAAATACAATTAAAACCAGTCACTCACCTACAGTGTTGTTCAACCAGCCCAAATGACAGCCCTTCCCTGAGCAATAGGAGGATCCTGGGTGGTTCTGGACGTGGCAAGTGCCTGCACGTCTCTGACACGCAGGTGAGGATTAGAGTTTGTCTCAGGAAAGACTCAGATTCAGAAATCCTACACCCTCGTGAAACCCTACCTTGCCTTGCTGTCCTTGGCTTTAAAGGAAACACAGTGCTGCAACCAGGGCTGTGGTGCATCTTCACACACAGGGTAACAACTGACCCAAAAAAACCCCAAACTCCTCAGGAACCACCCCCAAGGCAGAGGTTGGACCCCCAAGAGCCCAGGTCCTGAGCTGAACCCTCCCAGGGAGAGTTTTAGTACTTGGGAACAGATTTATCCCCACATGGGGTGAGGGATTCCCTTCACATTCAGACTTTCCCACTGGGCAGCAACACCTGTTTTAAGTAGCAGCATTTATTTTTTAAGAGCAAATGGCACCAAAGAGTCCAGCAGCTCTTGCCTGGCAATATTTGGGTCTTGGTCCAGGCTCTTGGTCCCACCAAGGCATGTTCCTGCCTCAACAGGAGCTGCACAACCTTGGGCTTGGGTCCTGGTCTCACTCTCTTCCCTGTGCAAGGCTTTAGGGAAATGAGTTCAGAACGGCGGGGTCCGGTTGACTTGTGGCCCCTCCATGTCCCAGGGAGGCCCTGGGAGCCTTTCAAGGGATTTTTCAGGAGACACTGAGCATCCCACCCTGTGGAAAACTCCCAAAGGAGCTCTGCATTCAGCTCCAAGCAGCACCAGCGACGCTGGGGAAGAGGGAACACGCTCCAAGGTCACAGAGGGGTCTTCCCGATAGCAAAGACCCACCTCGTTCCCACCAAGCACCAGCTACAGGAGATTTTGGTTGCTTTGGTAGGTCCTTCCAAGCCTGTGGTATAGTGTCCTGGTCATCTTTATCCCAAGAATCCATGGGATGAGTTAAGCCCATCATCTTCTGGTGAGGAGGGTGGGAGGAAGGTGCACCCTGGAGCTGCAGCGTGGCCATCACCTTGTTGGCCAGCGTGGATGGGTCCTCTCCACCTCTCCTTGCTCTCTGTGAGCTGACTGCATCTTAGTATCAGGTGTATCATCCAGTCCTGCAGAAATCATGGACAGCAAGAGGTAGCATGAAAGGTCCATGGCTTGCCCAAATCATCAGCTTGGCCATTTTGCTTTAACCCAACCCACCAGGAATCCAAAGTCCTCCCTCCTCCTTCAAGCACCACCCAAGGCCATGCCTGCCCAGCCCCCTCAGAGGTGGGACGGCCCAGTGGGAATTTCCCAGGGGTTACAGTTACACCACAGCAATGGGGAATCTCATTAATTACTCGTTCAGCTGAATGGTGGTAACGAAGGCACGGGACATATCAAGAATCATGTTTGCATGGCAAGTGGCACAGGAACACCCAGAGAGGGTGATGCTCCACAGAAAGGCCTGAAGTTGTTACAAGGACGTCAGAAGACTTGATACAAAAAGCTGGCTCATTAAAAGCTAATGAGGGAATAAATTATGCACCCACTCGGGTGGATTGTGTTTCTCCCTCCTCATCACCATCTCCATCACCTTCCTGCTCACTGCTTTCTGTCCCACTTGGGAGTTTTTTTCTGCTTTATTTTCCTACTTTGCAGGACTTATATCTGATCATCACCAAAAGCCTCAAAGCTGAATCCAGCCCCTCCTCAGGTGATGCCCAAATCCATCCGGAGCAACCCAAGGGATCACCTGCCACCCTGAGCCCTCCCTGAGGAGGGCCAGACACTTCCCCCATCACACCAGGGCTGCTCCTGCTCCCAGAGCCCCCTCGATGCCCTGGAAACCTGAAAGAGAAGCTCCAGGCAGCAAAACAAAAGCTTTCCAGTGTGTTTTTCTGCAGGGTGTGCCGTGCCCTGCCTGCCATCTGCCCGGCCCAGCGGGAGCAGCCGGTGCCGGGAGCAGCCAAGCGCCAGCAGCTCCACTCCAGCCACGCTCCAGTGGGTCCCTGGCAGGTGGAGAGGGATGGGGAAGGCTGAGAGAGGAGAAAAAGGGAGGGGTTCTGCACTTGGGACTTGGGGTTCCCAACATCCCCGAAAACCAGAGCAGGAGAAGGGAAAGCTGAGACTGACTCAGTAAAAGGAGGTTTGGGGTTTCCCCGTTCCCCGACTGACCCGGCCGCTGCCCCCGTGCTATGAGAGTTCTGGCATCTGCCTTGGCAGAGCATTCCCAGCTGGGATAAGGCAGCAGCTGCCTGGGCTGTGGGCAGGCTGGCACTGCCACCCGCTGCTCTTCCAGCTGGGACAGCGATTTTCCCTCTTCCCTTCCCCAGCCACGTTTCCCTCCTGGTTTGGGGGCAGCGCTCCGGTGTCCGCCTGACGCTGAGCCGGGTCTGTCCCGCCCAGTGCTCCCTCCTGAGCTCTAAATCCCGGTCCTGAGTCCATCTGCAGAGCTGTTAAAGGGAACCAAAGTCTGTGGGAGTGGGTGTTCTGGTAAATACCTTGGATTCCACCACCCCTGTGCTTTGGGGTTGGCTCCTGCCAGTCAGAGGGAAAACAGGGGATGCTCACACAGGAGAACTCTCCACTATTACTTTGATTCTGAGGTGTCAGAGACCCCAACCACTTCCCCAGTACACAGAGGAGGTGAAGAGCATTTAGGACAGAGCCAGGAGTGACATCCCAGCCTCTGGACCAGCTCTTTAATGGAAGGAGGATGGTCCCTGTGCCCTGAGGCCCCTTTTCCCACCACTCCACCTTCTCTAACCTTCCATTATCACTTTCTCTGCCCACTCTGATTTCATGGCCTGGGCTATGCAATCCCTCATGCCCGTGGTGGGGCAATCTGATCCCCCTCCCCTCGTCAGACTGTCCACAAACACCATCCCTGATCAACCCAGACCCTACAATGACCCCAATGAAGTTCCTCCCTGCGGGACTTGATGCCCACTTCGATGCTTCCCCAGCTCCTGTTCCATGCCTGTCACCTCCCTGATGGGTTTGGATAACCCCAACCCACGTCACAGCAGCTCCTGGTCACCAAAATCAGGCTATTCTGTATCAGTAATAGGAAACTCCCAGCACCTCTGACCAGGGCACATGTCTGCTCCCTGGGGAGAGCAGCATCTCACCCCCCTATCCACGTAGGATGGCATCAAAGGATCCTTCTCCAGCCTGAATTTAATCCCCACAGCAGTCTCCTCCCTGAAGGGTCGTTGCTGCATCATTTTTCTTCAGCCAAAGGATGAGGAATCGCAAAATGGTTTGGGTTGGGAGGGACCTCACAGCTCATCTCGTTCTGAGGGCAGGGACACCTTCCACTAGCCCAGGCTGCTCCAAGCAACCTGGCCTTGGACTCTTCCAGGAATGAGGCATCCACAGGTTCTCTGGGCTGAAGGAAAGGAGAGGGAGATGGTTTCTCTTCAGATAATGGGGGAAGCAAAACCATACAGAAGGAAAATAAAAGGCTGAAGCAAGGTCATAATGAAATTCTTCCCCTTCGGAGCCCCTGGAAACCAAGGAAATATGGAGGAGGGGGAGGAAAGTGGGAAATTAGGTCCTTTCTTCTCTCTGCACATGCTGGGGACAGCCAGGAGGGAGGCAAGGGGGTGGCTGTAACCAGGCTCAGGGGAGGGGAAGCTCCTCCTGGGAGGTGCAGGAGACAAGGATGAGCCAACATCCATCCCAAGTGGACATTCCTGCTTTATGGAGCCACAAGGCCAAGCACAGCATCACTTCATCGTCTCAGAACCCTTTCCAAAGTGAGATTATAGGTGGGGAAACTGAGGCACGAGAGGGTTGAGCTGCCAAAACATCCCTCACACGGGGTGAGGGAGGTGCAGGTTTGTTCCCTTCACTCCTCTTTCCATCCACAGCCTGAGGGAGCAGCTCTGCCTGTTCAGGTTCCTTCAGCTGAGCCTCCAAATCATGCTCCTGCAGCAGCTGAAGCCTTGGAACAGCCAGAAGAGCTTGCTGGTGTCTCCAAAGCAGCAGTCTCTGTCTGCTCTTTGGTTACTGGGTCTTGTCGGCCACGGGTGACTGAAAAAATGACCAAGAAAATTAAAGTTACAGTCAGTAATCTTAAATTCACCTTGCAGGGAAAGTGTGCCCCTTCTGGAGAAGCTTTAGTGGACAGTAAACCACAAAAAAAGATCAAAATAGCTCAAAAAAAGATCAAAATACCAGGCATTAAATCCAACAGTGCCCCTGTCTGGGGGATGGAAATACAGCAGCTTCATCCAGGAGGATTTTTACAGCACAACACATTGATTTAAATCTCACCAGGATTTGGGACAACCCAGAGTCTCCAGGATCCACTGGTTGCATCCAGCCCCAAATCCAGGACCGTGCTGCTGAGGAATCGGGGTCCCCACATCCCGTTCTCTGCAGGGGGGAGGGAGGGAACATGGCTAATTCACCCCAAAAAAGGGCCCTGCAGGTCTTGGCAAGTGGCTGTGGTATGACAGCTCCTGCCAGAAGAGGACAGTGGCGCCTGTGCTTTATTTAGGAATGCACCAAGAGGGATAGAGAGGGCTCGAGTTCCATCTCTGCTCTTAAAAATCACCCATTTCAACACACACACAGCAGGATCTGAGGGGGGTCGAGGCTCCTCCATCGAGCTGTGGGTGCAGAGATGCTCGAGGAGAACATCAGCTGCAGCAGGGCTGGGCTGCTGGGAGGGAGAGGGGATGAGTTCCAATGAAAACTGAGTCTGGAGCCATATTTTCACCTCTAATAAAATAGGATTTACTGGGCCTTGGAAAGGTGAGAAGGGAGCTGCTTCAGTTGGTGCCACCACTCCTAGGAAGGAGATAAAGGGTGTGCATGGACTGAATATTCCTCTTCCTGCACTCAGGTAGAGAAAAAACCAGAATGGAAACACCTACATACCAATATAAATTTAAATATGATATTAATATGCATACAAATATCATATAACTACACAGGAACAAGTATTCAAGCTGTTCCCTGTGTCTTGACATACTTTCCTAACCCCAAACTGAGGTCATCTGACCCCAAAGGTGAGACTTGCCCACAGCAGAGGGGCTGGCACAGGCTGCCAGGAGAATTCCTGGCCTGGAATTACAAAGCTGAGGATTTAAGTGGGAATCTGCCAGGCCCCACTCATGACCCGGGGTCCTGCTGCTGCTCCTTGCTCTGGGGAGGAAGGTGAAGGTGGGAATATTGGGTGGGACTTTCTTGCTACCAAAAATCACCAAATTAGGGATCTAGGAGCAAAACACCCCATGGATTCGGCACCAGCTCTCAGATGTTGCAATGAGAGATTGAATTTCATGTTTCATGTGCTGAACCTCCAATCTGTACATCTCCCTCTAAAAAACATTCACCACAGGATGAAGAGCCAGGATTGTCCACAAACAAGTGTTTTCTCGGTCCCACTCCTCTGGGGCAGGGGGAAAAGGGCCTCTTGGTGATGGACACCAATGTTTGGATGCTGCAGGAACCGGGAAGGACCTGTTTCCACTTCAAATTCCTGCAAACCCCTCACTTTCCTGCTGGTTTGGAGCTCCAGCAGGCTCAGTAACCCTCACTCCTGTGATGGAGGGAGGACACAAAGGGCAAAGAGCCCATCCAGGAAGGGTCTTGGTGGAGATGAGCCCTCCCAGCATTCCCCTTAAATGCCGTTTTCTTTCCCCAAAGCTCAACCCTTGCAATCCAAAACCCGAGAGAGCTCTCAGAGCTTGGCAGATCCACGTGATGACCTGTCACATCCCACTTCATCAGCTCCCTCTGCAGCCGTGCTTGACCAAGCAGAAATGATGGGAAAAGACCTGACAGGCAGGAGCCCCTTCTCCTTCCTTCAGCCATTCCTTCCCTTTTCCTGATGTTTAAAACCTCCTGTGGCTCCTCAGCTTGTGCAAACCTGCAGTGATGGTCCTGGAATTTAAGGGGGGACAAGAGCCCTCTGGAACATTTACCCTGTTTGGCATAGAAATGAGAAAAAACACCCACTCAGCACCAAGCAACTCCCTTGGGCTGGGAGAGATTGCACTTAAACACGGATAGAATCATCAGGGGTTCTTGGACACTGAAATATCTGTCACCTCACAGCTTCCCAGGGGCAAAATATTTAAAACAAATGTTTGAAAAAAAGAAAAAAAATCAGCATTTTTTCCTAACTCCAGGTGGCTCCTGGGGAGCCCAAAACTTCCCCTCCACCCCCCCCCCATCCATTCTCCTGCTCCTGCCAGCCCAGCAGGAATCACCACCCCCACCCCCCTCCTTCCCACCCGGAAAAGAGCTGGGAAAATTTGCTGCTGTAAAACAAACCAACCCACAGAAACCCACCTCGGCTCATCCCTCCCATTAACAACCTCTCTTCCCCCTCTCGGGATCCCACAGGGGAGGAGGATGAGACAGGAGCTGCCAGAAAACTGTCACAACATCCCCGGCACCGCTGCCTGTGAAATGCAGATCCGCTCCCTCCGACAGCCACATCCTGGGGCTTATTCCTGCCTAAGGATCTAAACTCAACCCATCCCTCCCTTACACTCTTCGTGGCCCCACTCACCTGCTCAAATTCGAGATCACTACATACCTGGCTGTCCCAGTAACACCAGCAGACCGGGGATGGTCCTAAACTGGTTTCCCTTTGCCAGACGTCCTTCCCCAACCTCAGGCAGGTGGAGCTGCTCACCAGATTATCATTCCTTAGGTGCCCAACTAACCCGCAGCCTTGGGAGGCTCCAAATTCTCTGAGAATGCAAATCAGCCGTTTTTCCTGGTGGTTGGGACCAGACAATCTGTGTGAAAATCTAGGAATGGATAGGGAATAGGAAGGAAGAGGTGAAGGTGCCGGGCATCCTGTGTGAGCCCAGATCCAGGGCTGACTGCAGCCTCCTCCCTTCCCATTCCCCACTGTTTCCCTAAGAGGGTGAAAAGCAGTGATGGAGATGCTGGACCATCCATGAAGATGCAGGATCATCTCTGGAGATGCTGGACCATCACTGAGGGTTGGCCCATCCTCTCTGTCCCACAGATGCCAAGCAGAGACAAATTCCTGCAGAATCCAGTAGGGCTCTGCAGCACAGTCCCCAAGGCACACATCCCTGGAGATGTGACATGGGAAAAGTCTGGAGGTATCACCCCCATCCCTGTCCTTCTCCATGGTCCTTCTTGAGAAGCCAGGGGCAGACAAACCTCTGTTTGCACCCACAGAGCAGCGAGATGTCCTGCACTCCTTGGAGAGCTGAACTGGGGGAGCCTCCACGTGCAATTCCCAAGTGGGAAATAGCGCCCTGGGAAATAATCCTGCTGGGATTAGGGAGAAACACTCCTTTTTATCCTTTCCAACATTAGTTGCCCCTTGGCAGCCCATGTCCTGACTCAGCCCTGCAACTTGCCACCATCCTCCCAACTCTGAGGGACCTCTTGGAAAAAACTTTTAAGCAAAATATTAGAGTTGTTCCCCCAACTGTGATAAATTCCTGAAATCTGGGAAGGCAGAGGTTGGCTCTGGGGGTTCACAGTGGGAGTTCCTCTTGAAATCCCACATCAAACTGGATCTGCCTCTGGTTTGGGCACAGGGACAGAGATAGCCCTTGGCCTGGGCTCCCCCCATCCTCGCTGGAATAAAAGGTCAAAATAAGAACTATATTTCTTGGAGCCAGGAATGACTAATTCTCCTCTGGGAGCAAAGAAATAATTACGGGTCTTTCCCAGGGAAGGGAGAGCCCTTAATTATGAAGCTGAGCAAACCCTCGGTGTAACCTTTGGAATTTCTCTCCTCCTCTGATCAACTCCTGGCACCTGATTTCTCCATTCACTAAGTGGGAACGATCCCTCTCTCCCACCTCACTGGCATGACACAGCCCTCACTGGGACACCTGTGGGATTAATTCTGCAGAATCATTCCATTTTTTTTGTTATTATGGTTGAACATATTCTTAGGGAAGCCCCAGAGGTGGTACGTGCCCACTCATGCACAAACAGGGAAATTCAGCTTTTTCCATCTACAGAAATCCAGGGAATCCTCTGTTTGCAGGCTAATGGTGCTCACCAGGCATGGAACTGGTGCTGCTCCATAAGAACCCACAGATTTTGGGATGCAGGCATCCAAATGCTGCCTTTAATTTCCTCCGGGGGGAAGGGGGGGCGGGGGTTCTGCTAGGAAACAGTTTCCCAAGAAAAGCTAAAAAATCATCAGTTACAAACCTAATCCCCCAGATCTTTGGCTTGTGGCTGTTTTGGGCATTGGAAAACTGAGGCATGGAGGGATGGTTCTCCCAGCACAGGGGGGAGCTGAGCCCAGGGCCAAAAGGGGGCAAAAACCCAACTGCATCTGTGGAGTGGAGGGACCAAATGCCCATGGAGACACATGTGGGATACACACATGGGGTGTCCCAGCAAGTCCGGCTGGATCCCACACTTAGGAAGGGAGTTTTTAGGATGGATAATGGGAAAATGCCTCTTGGAGCTTGGCATGGGTAGAGAGCAGCTGCTCAACCGCCCTGGCAGCCCCGTGGGGCTCAGTCCTGCTCTGTGCTGCACCATGAGCTGCTTCCCGGCTTCCCACTCCTCCTCGTGCTGCTCCAGGAGGGATTCGCAGCCTCCGCGGGGCCGCGGGAGCTCTGAAACCCCTTTTGAATTGTGCTCTCGCCGGGGATGGCGAAGGAGACAGAGCTGCAAATCCAGCAGTCTCATTCCACGCCTCCCGCCGCCGGCGAGGAACGAGCGACAGCCTGGGAAGCTGGAGGGGAAGGAATCCTCCCGCGGCGGGAGTCAGGGGAGCCGCGGGACGGGGATGTGCTGCGGGAATCCGCGCAGCCGAGGGACGGGGATGTGCTCGGGAATCCGCGCAGCCGAGGGACGGGGATGTCTTGCGCCTTCCAAAGCACAGCAGTGACGGCGCGGCGAGACGGGCGCTGCCTTCCCTCCCTCTGCCCTGGGAATTTCTGGGATGCGGGGCCAGCAGGAGGCTCCGGGGTTCTTCCCCACGGCCGTACTGGTGAGGCTGCTCCAGCCCCGCGGCTATTTCGATGCAAACAAGATACCACTATTTTAAGAACGAGCCCTAATCCCAGGGAGAGGAGACACAGAACTGTGGGTTTTCTTTTCAGACGTGTTTCATCCCCACTCCTCCCCTCCAAAAAAATCTGAATTTTTTGTCACCTGCTCCTCTTTAGATCCAAAATGGTGTCAAATTCCTCTGCAGGCTGGTGGGAGTCAGTCCTGATAGGGAGAAGCTGCCAGGTACAGAAAGGCAAAGAGGATTTTCCAGCCCTATTTTGCAGAAGAGGTTTGAAACACTTATTTCTGCCTCGAGGGTGTGATTGAAGCCCTTGAGACCCCAGAAAAACTGTCTTCAGGGGGTTGTGTTATGCTTTCTGCAAGCATCCCTGAGGAAAACTGCTTGGGAATGAGCAGGAGTATGGAGGGATTTGCAGCACATTCCCAAGAACAGCCTTCCCTGTGGGAAATCGGTCCCTTTCAAGTCACACAGGTGGGTTAAAAGACCACCTGGTGCCCAAGGTGGGATATAACCCCTTTGACATCCCCTCCTTGCCCAGGGACACGCGGGCTGAGGGCCGAGCCTGGGGCAGGATTTCCATCCATCCTCGGGGGTTCTGACGTGCTCCAGAACGTCCGTGGGGCCCCCGCGTGTCCTCCCATGCCCCACTCAGACACGGCAGGAGGGAAAAATCCCCCCGGTATCGGTGCCAGGTTCATCTCCCCGTGCCCAGACTGCGGCCACTGCTTCCCCTGGACGACCCAAGACTCTCCCTCCCTCCCCACATTCCCGGCCCGTCCCTGTCAGAGGAATCCTCCCCGCTGAACACAACAGCCCCTGCCAAGATAAAAGCGAAGCTGTGAATAATTCATGGCTCAATCTTTTTTACCACCGTCTGCTGTAAATATTTAAATAGCTCCAAGATGTCTGAGCTGAACTTCGGGAGGATGAACCTCCGGCTCAGGAAGCAGCACCACGGAGAGGGGGAGCTGGGAATGCGGCAGAGGGAGGGTGGGAGATGCCATGGGGATGGAAGGGAACGTTCCTGTCTGCTCTGGGGCAGGGACAAGGGAACCCCAGGGGAAAAACTGATTTATATCTCCATAAGGAACAAATCTACAAGCCTTTCTCCCCTTCCAAAACCAGGGAAGTTCAGAAAGGGACGCATTCCCACTTCAGGATACACGAGAACATGGTTCAACTCTCCTCCCCTCTCCTCCACTGCCTCCACCTGGTGCAAAACCTCGGCGGAATTTCACTCGAATTTCCGATAGCCAAAAAAACGATCAGCAAATTCTCTTTCCTCTGGTCTGCAGCTCCCTGGGCTCTGATCTCCACCTGGAAAACAGGAAAACAGCATCTGACATTAAACCAGCATGTGACCGTGGGCCATCTCCCAGCTCCCAGTGCAGCATCCAGCCCAGACACGAGGGGGTTATTCACCTAATCCCAGTGCTCTGGAACCATCTGGGAGCTCACTGCAGGAACCAGGAAACCCCTCCAGGGACAAACCCCATCCCAGCAGTGGGCTTGTTTTATTTCTATTTGCGGTGTGTGGGAGAACAGCACGTCCCTGAGAAGCTGCTGAGTGGCCACGTGTCTCCTCCTGCCTCAGCATCACTGCGGTGTTTCCCAACCCTTCCCACCGGGAATGGCTTGGAGCAATTACTGCCACTGGGGCTGCAGAAATGGGGCCTTCTGGATCCTTCCTTGATGTGTCCCATGGCCACCTTGTTCCCCATCTCCATGTCTCCCCAGGGCTCTCTCTCAAGCCCCCTTTGGGAATGTGCTCAGCTGCTGAAAAGAACTCTGGGCATTTTCCTCCTGGAGATTTAAGTGGTTTTCACCAGGACTGGGGGTTTTCCAAATTGGCAAGAATGGTTTTAAATGCGCCAAGTTCTCTTCACTCTTCCCTTTCTCCCTGACCAGTGTATGAAACATTCTCGTGGTCCTCTTGGTCCTCCTCCTGGTAAGACTCTGGTTGCAAATTCCTTCTTCATCCTCCAGTGAAAAGACCAAAGACACTGGGCCATGAACAGGGAACAAGGAGCACCCAGCACTTCCCACTTGTCCCACCCTTGAGATGTGCAGCTCCATCAACACAGAGGCTCTGGGACCATCCTTGGATAAAAACCACGTCCAAGGCACCTCCACGGAGCTGACCCTGTTATCCTTTTTTTAAAGGCAATTTATGGTCTGGAAACAAGGGGGAATGGTTTAGATTGGATATTGGGAAGAAATTCTTCCCTGGGAGGGTGGGGAGGCCCTGGCACAGGTTGCCCAGAGAAGCTGTGGCTGCCCCATCCCTGGGAGTCTCCAAGGCCAGGTTGGACGGGGCTTGGAGCAACCTGGGAGAGTGGAAGGTGCCCCTGCCCATGGCAGGGGGTGGAACAAGATGAGCTGCAAGGTTCCTTCCAACCCAAACCAGTCTGGGAATCTATGCAACAGCTTTCCCACCTCTGGAGGCTGTTGGTGAGGTTGGTTGGTTGGTTGTTTTCCCACTCTGGAATTAGAGTAAATGAAGAATTTGGGACACCAAAACAATTTGCAGTTTGAATATTTGAATGAGTGTTGCTCTTCAGCCAAACATTTAACTCAGTTTTAACCTTTTAAAAAGCCTTTTCTCAACCAAATTAACATTTGAAACAGAAGCGATTTTGTTTTCTCGACGGGATGCTTTGATAACTTCAAACCTTTTTTTCCTCATCTCCATTCCCAAGTCAAGACATTAATCAAAACAATGTTTCCCACAACTGCAACAACAACAAAAGGCTTTGAGTCAATGAGTCATCATTTTTATGTGAAAAAAAAAAGGAACCTTTCCCCACTGCTCAGGAATGGCACAAATCTCCACATCAACCCCTGCAGCTGGGGGGGGGCCTGGCCAGATGTGGAGGAGTCCTGAGTGGAGGTGCAGGTTCAGGTAGTCTGGGCAGTGCTTCCTCCTTCCTCTGAGGTTGATGGCAAGATCTACAACCTTTGGGACATGGTGGGCTTTGCCAGGTTGACTTATCCCACCCATCCCCAGAGATTTTGGAGCCTCCAAAGGGGAAGGAGAGTGCGCGGATGAACGAAGTACAAAAGTGTTGATCAGCTGGGGATGTTTTTCCAGCTCTTGGTTGTTCTTCCTACCTCAGGGAATGAAAATAGAGGGAAATGCCCATGTACAGGAGAGATTTTACCAGTTTGTGTGGATTGAAACACCCCAAAAAAGGATCTCACCCACTTTCAGCCCAGGGATTGCACTGAGCGTGGTGAAGCCCATGTGCAACTCAGATCCCACTCCATGGGACCCTGGCCTCTGAGTGGGCTCAAAACATCCCCAAAACACAAAAAAGGGGTTCAAAAACCACTGGGCAGAGGGACATCAGTTGTTGGTCTTTATACCACCTCACAAGAGGTGGGACAGGATGGAGCCCATGAGGTGCTGCCGCCGAGGGGGCCCAGGTGCCTTCAGAAAAACAGAGAAAAAGAAAGGAAAGGGGGAAAAAAAATAAAAAAAATCACAGAGCTGAAAGCCCTGGCTGATCAATTTTCCACAGAAGGCTGTTGGAAGGCTGGAGGGTTCACTCTGTACTAAGTGGTTTATAGATTTCCTCTAAATAGGAAGATGCAGCTGCCGGTGAACCACGTCACGTGGGTACGAGTCTGGCACAGGGGGGCAGGGGACAGAGTTTGGGATTGCTAGACTGGCCCCTTTCTCCTTTCTCCCCCAGAAAGCACATTTAGCAGGGATTAATGGGGGGAGAGACCCTGGGAAATGCTCCTTCCCCCTCGCTGCAGGGGGATTGGGTTTTAAAGCCCCACAGGACACCAAGCCCCTCTTTTTTTTTCAGGATTTGTGCTTAAGGAACTTGCCCAAGGCCTTCTAGGGGGGAGAAAAGGGGTGGAACATCCTTTCCTGTGGGGAACAGGGCCAGGCTGAATTTTGGGCATGATCCTGCCTAAATGTACTACCTGCTTTGCCCCAGTGGTGATCCCAGAGTGGGCACATCCATCCCACCAACACCTCCTCATATCCCACTCCAGGGGTCTGAAGTGGGATCCCACAGGTAAATGGATGAGCAAGGATAAAACCAGTCCTATGCCCAAGCCAAGCTGAGATCAAAGGTGAAGCAGAGATGCTTAAACATCATCCCAATTACACTCTGGTACCAGAGTGGAGAAGTTTCCATTTAAGCCAAAAAATGGTGGAGGATGAGAGGCCTGGAGGGCAGGGAAGGGACTGATCAATCCACTCATCATTTATTTATGAAAACAGTCGATGGGAGTGGGAGCTACAGACCTTGCAGGAGGATTTGCGAGGAAAAATGGACAATCAAGGCAATAACTTTGGGATGGACAGTCTTATCTGGAGGGTCTGATCAATAGGGAGAAGAACCACATGACACTTCTTGTCTCTGCCAAAGGCCACTGGAAATCTGCCCATCCTTCCCAATGCTTTTAAGAACTAAGAAAGTCACTAAAAAAGGTGTAGCTTTGCTCCACGGTAGAAACATCACCAGGACAAGCTGAGAAGGACATTCCTCACTCTGGAGAGACCCGGATTCAGCCTGATCTCCCTGCAGATGCCTTACCAGGTCCCTTGCAATGTCTTTTCCTCCTCCTTTGGATGTGGAAATCCTCTTGTAGACAGATCTGGTAGAGGGGACTCATCAACTTGGCCTGGGAACGTGTAGCCGTGAGGCAGACCCCATGGGCAGAGCCTTCAGCCAAATATTAAGAGAGCAAGGAACAGGATGCTCTGACAAAACAATATCTGGTGGCTCCTACTCAGGAGTCAGCAAGGATGCACATCCAAAATATTCACCTCCAGGCAGAGTCTGGGCTCTCCCAGGGGACCCTAGGGGTTGAGCCTCCCCATTGCCATGGGATTTGGGCACCTACACCCTCACCTTCCCTTCCCTGCAGCAAAACTTCACCCTCAATGAAGCCAGGGAGGCAGGACCAGGATCTCCGGGCATTTTAAGGTCCATTAACTGGCAGGGTAAGGCCTGAACCTCATCAGGCATAAAATCAGAGTAAATCCAGGGACATGTGCAGGGTCAGGGCAACAGAGCAGTGGCAGAGGGTGCTGGGGCTCTGGCAGCTCTGGGAACCAAAGGCAGCCTGAGCTGTGCAGCTGGGGATGAACCAGTTCAGTCATCCAGAAAATCCAGCAGTGAGCCCTGTGGACACTTTCATTGCCATGGGTGGGACCTTGGTGCTCCTCTGGGTTACTCACCAGCATCAGCCACCACTGCTGTGAGCAGGGATGACTCAAGGGTACGAGAAGTTGACTCGTATTTGATGTGGGGAAAGATGGCACCTTTGGGAACACGGAGCCCCTTGACTCATCTCCTCGTCTCTCACATGCGTGGGGACATTCCCAGGAGAACTTCATGGGGTCTGGTTGCCAAAACCACCACCATGGTCAGCAGAGAGAGATTCTCCACATCAACAACCGAGCCCCATCCAGATATCTGCCTTCAGGCAGAGAAATAATGCCTTAAAATTGTCATTTCTCTGCATTCCCAGTGAAAGGATTCAGGGAAACAAGCTCAGCTGGACCACAGATTTTGGTGCAAGAGGTGCCACCCAGCAGAGCCACCCTGCTGTCCCCAAACCCCCTCCCCTGTGCCATCCCTAAGGCTTGTGGCTGTTATGACTCACCCCAGAAAAGGGAGGGGGGGGGTAAGTCAGGTTCTTATTAATAAATCCCTTGGGGTGGATTAGAGTGAAACGACACTGAATAACCAGTGTTTGAAAACATATATATGTAGGGTTTATTTTAGAACAATGTTGTTTCAAAGGTAAAAAGGTATGTCAGCATTCTGGGTGTTATCATCTGTATCTCTCATCTACAGCAACATGGCATAAAGAGAACCTTTGGGGAAAAGGCATAAGGGAGAGAAAGGAAAGACAGGATAAGGGTAAGGGAGAGGAAGGGAAAGCAAAGCTGAGAGTGGAAAGCTGTCTATAGTCACCATCCACGGGGGCCAGAGAGGGAACTTGGGAGTTGCAGCTCCCATGTCTGTCAGTTGAAGTTGTGGCCTTGACCTGTTGGGGTGGGGGAGGGAAACCCCCACACTCCAAGGAGTTCTGAGTTATTATATCCATGGATGGTGTCCCAGGCTGTGCCTCGAGCCTCCAAGGTCTGCTGGGCCTGCGCAGAGTTCCCGTGAGGGGCCTGGGAAAAGGGTTTTTCCCACTTTTCATGGGCTTTGAGGGGCCATGCCACGAACCTCCAACACCTCGGACAGCCCAGAGCAGAGTTCATGTGGAGGGCATGGCAAACACGGCTCTTCTCACCTTCTCAGGGCTTGACACCTTCAGCAGCACTGGAGGGGGAGATGGGCCCAGCTGCCCATCAGAGGGATAATGCAACAGTCTTCAATGCCTAAATCATTAACTGTTTCAGTCTCTGACAGTGGCACCCACAGCACTGTGTTGGTTGGACACTCAACCCATCTTTGCTTGGCAAGGGCTTTCCTTGGAAAACCATCCGGCCAAGGCATGAGCAGGCACTGTTCCACCACAGCAGATGGTGGGAGCTCAGGCAGCCGGGAAAGCAGATCCCAGCACACCAAAGGCATGAAAAGAGCATCCAGAGGGGTCTTCTCTCTTCTCTCTAGGCATGAAAGGCACCAGCTGAGAGAGCAGAGGGAAACGTTCTTATGGCTCTGCTGTGGAAATACAGATCTGGGCCTGGAGCTGGTGGTGGGAAGTGGTTACAGCCATGGGAGCCCCACATGGCAGCACTGCTCTGCCTGGGCACACATCAAAGCCATCCCATCCCACACAGCCTTTAACAGGCCTTCAGAAGGGTCTTCCAGGTGTCCTGGAAATCCAAGTGGCACCTGAAAGTGGAGCCTCTATGGCCCATCTGAGCTTGTTTCCCTGACTCTTTCCACCATAAATGCAGAAAGCCAGGTTCTTTTCAGGCTTCCCCCTTCTTGTCCCAAGGCAAAGGGTTAAATCAAGCCAGGCGAATCACGTGGAGGAGTTTCTCTGCTGAGAGAAACACTGAGGCCAAGTGGAGAGTCCTCCTGGGAACGTCTCCATGAGATATCCCCCCAGGGGACCAGCCCAGAGAGGGGCCCAGCTCCAGAGCTCTTCATTCCCAAAGAGAACCACCACAGTGAAAAATCCTCTGTTCCTGGCCACAGGGTCAGTCCCTGGGTCAGCACAGGGTGGGAGGGTCACCTCTGCTGGGAGGAGGGCAGGGAGTGGGACAAGGACAGGGATCAATAGGACAGTCACCTCCCTGCACGCCAGCAGTGCATTTAATCCACTAAAACACCTTCCCCCCATTTGCTATTTATGGCAAAGAAATGCCTAAACCTTGAGCTTTGTGCTGAGCTGGCGGCTCTGTGGGTGCTGCTCGTGCTCCAGGAGGGAGAGGACAAACTCCTGGAAGCCACATGTCACAGCAGAGCCCAGTGGAGACACCCCCAAGTCCCTGCCAGGGAGAAGCTGCCTGAACAAACTCTCTCCCTGCCATCCCACTTACCCTGCAAGGCACCAAAGCAATGCCTTGTCATGGCTAAAGGGGCCTTGGCTTCTCTTTTTGGAGCTTTTGGGGGTTGTTTCCTCCCCATGACAACTCCCACCATGGCCACCGTGCCCCCATCCCACCTGGAAACCACTTGAACTAAACTCATGAGTCATATTCCCCTACAGCACCGTCCCTAAGGCTGAACTAGGGCATGGAAGGACCTCAGACCAGTGCTTACTGGGATTTAATGGGTGTGTCTGTGTGTCCATGCATAAAGGAGTGTGTCCATGAACACGTCCCATGGATGTGGACCGGTTTGGGGTACCCACCTGTCAACCAATGCAATTTTCCAGTGCTGAAGGAACCAAATGGCAAAGGCAGCCAAAAACCTGAGTCCCCAGAGGCAGTGGAGGGGTCTAGGCCAAGGCTGAGCTCACTGCAAATGCCCTCAGGGAATCAGCAGCTCCTGTGCTGCCCCGCTCAAACTCAGGCTCCTTCCAGTGCAGGATGAACACCAGCAGCACCCAGGAACATCAGTGTGGGTTTGGAGTGCACCCTGGGGCCCCAAAGCTGAGGAACAAAATTGAGCCCATCTGCCCTTGGGCTGGGCTTCTGTTTTCCAAGCAGTATTTCCACCCAGACAGTCCCTCAGTCCAGCTCCCCTGGAGCCCCCCTGCCCAGGGATGCTGCAGGCAGCAGGAATGCAAGGAGGGACTTTCCCCGAGGAGGCTGCAAGGATGAAGCTGCTGCTGCTGCAGGGACAGTCACACGTGTCTGGAGCCTGAGCATCCTCCAAGTGATGGTGGAGGGCAGCTAACGTTACCTGCTGGCACCCGGCCAAGGCGGGGAGGGAAAGCAGAGGAGGATTTGTGCTGCAGAGCTTTGCCAGGGAGCTCTTCAGTGCCCTTTCTCTCTGTCCTTGCACCTCCTGTGTGGTGCAAACCCCTCCAGGGTGGCACACCAAGTGCCCTCCCTCAGAGACCTCACATCTCTTCCTGCCCTGGGAAGGCTCCTGCTCACATGAATGTCCAAAAGATCCAAAGATGGGATTTTAGCATGTCTGCTGCATTCATTGGAGGTGGAATGGGAATGTTGGAGGGGGATGGAAGGGAGGGGCATACTCATGGAAAGGGGTTTTTCAGGACCACAGCCCTCTGTGCAGCACAGGGAGACTTCTGGAAGCTGAAGAGTAACTGAAATGCCATTGGGAGCTGAGCAGAGGACACCCTTGCCCTGCCACCAGTCAAACTGCAGGAAGAGCTTCTGCATAGACCATTGCCTGTTCTCCTCTGCTGGAATCACTGCAGACAGACCAGACATCTGAATCTTCTCTTTCCTAAAGCACTTTAGAGCTCCTAATGAAAAGCACTGTGTGAGAGCCACGAAATGGCAGCAACAGAATAATAATAGTTACTCTCCGTGCCTGCTTCTTGCCAGCCTTACTGGATGCCACAACCTTTTTTTTCTGTGTCTGTCTTCATGAAATTATGCCCTGTTATACCAAATGCTCTGTTGTTATGGGTTTTTTTCATCTTTAAGGGTTTCAGGGCATTACTGTAACTCAAACCCCTTAAAAACATTTGTGAGTAAAGTGCTTTGGGCTGCCTGGCTGGGAGATGTTACACCAGTGCAGAGCATCCTTCTTTCTGATTTGATGGAGGTCCTTCAGGGTTAAATCCTCTTTCTGCCTTTTAAAGAGTGGAAATAACCAGCATGTGAGTGTCCAAGAGCATGGATCAGACTAGTCTGGAAGTGGAAGAAGTTGCAGCCATCTGTGCTGTTGCTGGAGGGAGGCCAACAGCCAAGGGGGACCTCATCCCCCTCCATCCCTGGGAGGTGCCAGTCTCTCTACAGAGCACACTGAGGCCCAGGTGACCCCAGCAGACCAAACTGCTTGGTTTTAGACATCTGAAGCTGTAAAACCAACTTCCACCCCTGTTCTTTTCCCCTGGGCCTGCCCAGCCCTCCCAGAGGGATAAAACACGAGATTTGGAGCAAAGCAGGGCTTGCAGTGGGCAGAGAGAGGCTGCAGCAAAATGGGAGCCATCACCCATCTTCCCTCCACCCTTTCCACCTTCCCAGCCTGATTTTGGGCTTTCTAGGACCCAACATCAGGGACCTGGGACCAGCCTCCCTCACCCTCCTCTACAGCAACTGGAGCGGGGTGAGGCCCCTTCCAGATGGGATCCAGCTGCCTGCAAACATTTCCTTGGGGATGAGAGGACTTGGATCTAGAGCAGCTGCCCAGATACAAACCTCTGATTGCTGGGACGTGATTCACTCCAGCTCTTCCCTGCATCATGCCAGGGATTGGTGGGACCTCGCCATGGCCATGGAATCTCATGGGGTCACAGAATGGTTTGGGTTGGAAGGAACTTTAAATATCCTCTTGTTCCAACCCCTCCTGCCATGGGATCTCTGGTGTCCTGCTCAGGGAGGACTTGGGAATTTAGCTGATCCATCCAACTGATTCCTTTGTAAACTCGGACAGAATGGGGCTGTATCTGCTGTTACCTCCTTCTACAACTCAGAAATTTTATTATCCCCAGAGCCAAAGCTGGTAAAGCTGTGAGATAAAAATGCTATTTCTGCCCAGGATTTCTGCAGCTGCCTCCAAGCATTTGCAGCCACTTTCTAGTTATTAAAGCTCAGCTATGAAGAGCTGTGCTCCTTCAGCAGAGATTTGCCTTTAATTAGCCAAGGATAAAAGGACAGTGGAAGACAACCCCTCTCCTAAGCGGAAAAGGCTCCGCTCTCAAATGCTGCGCCATCGGCGTTTCTGCGGAGGCAGGGAGCAGGTGCCTGGCAGAAGGGATTTGTTCTGCTTCCCTTCCCCTCCCCAAACCTTAACCTCTCCCTGGGTACACAAACGCACCCCTGGGGCCCGATCCTGCCCGGTGCCTGTGGATCTGAGGGGAGGGACGTGCGGGAGGGAGGTCACGGCAGATGCGGGGGCAGCTGGTGGACTGTGCCCAGCTGATCTCCGTGTGGATGTGAGGAGCAGGATGACCTTGGCATCTCCAGCTCCCCAGACCCCGGTGCTGCTCTTGCCAGGAGCTGGTTTGGGCGGCATTAAAGAAGCAGCAAAACCAACTCAGGAGTTGTCGGCAGCCCTGGGGTTTCTCTGCCAACACGGGGGCTGCAGTTTCTGCCCTTGGGTGCCTGTGAACTCCTCTAAACCAACATCCTCCCAAAGACTCCTTTGAGGAGCATCATGGAATTCTGCTGGATCAACACCCTCAGCTCCTGTGCCCACCCAGGGTGGTGAGAGAGCTTTGCCCCAACAAAAGCAAGCCACAGAGAGCAGGAGAGGGGCACACCTTCTGCTGAGCCCTCAGGAAACTTCCCAGATTCCCCAGACCCAGATTCTCTCACTGTTTTTTTAGGATGAAAAGATAAAAAACTGAGGCAGTCTCACTGTGGCTCTTCCCTGGCACAGAGAGGCACAAGGCACTGAGAGGTCCAAGCAGGACCTCAGCACTTCAGGATGAGAAAGGTGCCTCCCCTGGGAAATCAGGGTGACATTGGAACAGGGTGATAGGGGCCCAAACATTGGGGTATATCTAAATATTTGGGTAGAGTTGGCTTTAGTCCTTGGATCTTACTTGTCTGCCCTAATGCTCTGTAGATGTGAGGCCTCAGCAGACTCAGTTCTGACTCTGTAAAATTCAGATTCATGTTTAATACACCCAAATATTATTTCATTTGCCTAACCCCCCCCCTTCCCCCACCCTGGACACCATTCCAGGGTGCAGAGGAGAGCTCTGCTCCCAGAAATAGGTTTTTCAACAGCCGGCACAAATGCAAAGGAGGGAGAAGAAGGAGCAAGGAGGAAGTGGAAAGGAGAGAGAGAGATTGGCCTGATTTCCAGAGCTGCAGGATAAATGTGCCTCTCGGAGCTGTGTACACTCCAAAACTTTGCCTAGAGGTTACCTAAAGATAGACTGTGGGGGCCCCGCTTCACACG
The DNA here is from genome assembly GCF_003945595.2 of Pipra filicauda. Classification (NCBI taxonomy): domain Eukaryota; kingdom Metazoa; phylum Chordata; class Aves; order Passeriformes; family Pipridae; genus Pipra; species Pipra filicauda. Next base: position 1,353,828 of record NW_024104240.1, on the reverse strand, counting down.
CCCACCCTTGCAAATTTTTTGTTCCCAGCTGCCCAGTTAAGGCTCTGTGGAATCACCAGCACTGCAGCAGGGACGGTTCAAATCAGCACCAGCTCCCACCCGAGCCCCACCATCCCAGGCACCTACAGAGCATCACCAGGAGACCAGCAGCATCCTGAGCAGGGGATCATTTTCCCTTTCCTTCTCTCAACAACCCTCACAGCTCCAGCCCAGGAGGTGCTTTCAGGGTTCGAGCGCCCACTTTGCCAAATGGAAGCGGACTCGCTCACAGCTAAAAACTCCTGCTGGTCTCAGGGAAACGTGCCCTGGGGTTTGAGCACCCCAAGCTTTCAAGAAGTAGCACAGGTAATGCTTTCTTGGCACTTGAATCCTTGCCTTTCTCAATGGAAATGAGCAGGATTTGGAGGGATCCAGCCCCTCAGCAGGGAGAGGAGCTTCTGCAAAGGTGTGTGGTGTGGTCTTCCCACGACCGGGAGCATCACTGTGCCACCTTGGAGGTCTCTGACTTATGAGCTCCAGAGCGGATCCATGAGGAATTTCATGGGGTTTTGGTTGGCACAGGTGACACTCAGCAAAGAAAGTGGCAGAAAGTAGGTCAGTCAGCACGGGCAAAACCAGCCAGGCTGCGCTGAGTGGGACCAGCCGCTCTCTGCAGCCAGGAGGGCAGGCTGGGAGCCTCCAATCTGGGCAGGAAAGAGCTGCCCAGGCATGGGGAGGTCTCCCGTTGGATGGGGGGATTCTTCCATCCTCCCCTGAGCTCCTCGAAGGGTGTGAAAGCACAAGCAGGTCGGCTGGAGGAGGCGGCAACACCCCGATGACATCTCCCACATCCTCGGAGCGTGGCCAGGATGGTGCCACACGCTGGCATTCCCACAATTTAAAATAATTACCGAGTCTCCCTCACAGCATCCTCCTGCCGCAGCTCTGGAGAGCCTGTGCAGAGCAGATGGTTCTGCAAACTACTTGTTCCACTTGGTGTTTAGGTATTTATGGGCCCACAACCAACAGGACACTGAGAAGGGAAGGGTTTGGCATCTGCCAAACCGGCTGGAGCATCTTCTGGGCTTGGAAATGGGGCTGAGAAGCACAAACTGGTCCAGTTTGGGGGCTGCTTCCACTCAGCATTACGGCAAACACGGACATTTTGTTCAGGGTGCATTGCCCATAAATGCTTCTGTTAATTTTTTTGCTCTTTGATGGTTTTCTGTACTTATATGTTTGTAACTGGCTGCTCTTAAACACTTTCTCTCCCCCCAACAACATCCATCCATGGGTTCAGCCACCCCTTCATGCATTTTCATTGTCCTAATATTAAGATCTGCGATTTGCTGGGTCCTTGGAGGCAGCTGAGGAAGTTGTTAAGGACGGGGAAACTGAGCCTGGGATGGGACATGACATCCCTGGGTCACACAGTGGCCACGCTGGCACAAGTGACACTTGAACCCAAGACTCTGAGCCCCATACCAGGGGCTTCTCCATGACCAGTGTGAGGGGATTTGGGGTAGGTTGAGATGGAGGTTTAGCACTAACTCTTGGTTTACCACCTCCCAGAGCTGAGCAGGACCAACCCATCCATGAGAGATGGAGACCTCTTTGGTCTCTTGTGTTTCATCTCCATCCCATGAACACAGGTAGGGGGGTAACCTCGGCTCTACCCTGTAAGAAAGGGAACCCAGAGCAGCCATGCTGCCTGTGAAAGCCACCAAGCAAATGGATAAACCCCCAAACATGAGCACCAAGGGCCCCCAAAGCCTCCCCTGCCCTTTGCTGCCCCAAGACACTCATAGGAGAGGAGAAAACAGCAAGAGAAAATATTGTTACAGCTGTTCCCTGGGGATGGACAAACAAACCATTCCTCTGCAAGATTCCATTCCCCTCTAGGAGACATCTCCAAGGATACAAGGCCTGTAACCCTGCAGAGGATATGCTACCAGCACCATCCCTGCCTATTTGCTTCTCCCTCTTCCAAGAGGAACCATCAGGTTAAAAACCACCCTTTGGGTGCCCACAAAGCTTCCAAGAGCAGGTTTATCCCCCAGCAGCAGCCATTCTCCATTACCTTCATGGACATGGCTGATATCCAAGCTGGAGGAGTGGAGAACGATGGGGAATGCAGGTTTGACCCCTCTTCCAGCCCCCTCCCCTGGAGCTGGAATCCTTTTTGGAGCAAATCCCGTGGGAATGCCGTACACACCATGCAGCGTGTCCGTAATCCTGGAGTCTATCACCAAGATCCATCAGCTCTTCCCTGAGCATCTCCCCCTCCACCAGCCCCTGCAAACTGGCTGATGTTGGAGCACAAACTGATTTTTCCGTGGCTCAAACTGATTATTTCTCTTCTCACAGAAGGTTTTAGTTGTAGATGAAAACACATCAAAAATACAACCACTCGTCTTTTCCTCTCCCACCCTCCACAGAGCCGATATCAAACTCCTCAATAATATACATATTTATTTTCTCTTAATTAGTGCCAATATTTACAAAAATCGTGATACTTTGTGAAGAATAAATTATATACACTCATGATAAACCAGACAGCAAATGCTCATTTGGGATATGTATGTACACAGATCTATATACCTATATACAACGGGCAGCCTTATTGACTCGGGGGCCCCTCACCCCTTTCCACCCGACCCCCCAGACACCCCCCCAGTCAATAAGAGCAGGAACGTCTATAAACACTGTGCAATTCAGGTACAGCTGGTGTCTAAATTTTTTGTCTAGCAAACGCATGGTTAAATGACTTGAAATTCCTCCCAGTTTATAGGCCTCTCTCCATTCCTGGTCCCATTTCTCCCGTAACCATGGAAACAAAAGGTTCAGCTCCAGCATCCTTAGGATGAGTCCTTCTTGGATTTCCTCTTCCTATCGATTCGCTCGAATTAGGCACCACATGCAGGGTTGATCCAATACCCATTTTTTTCCCCTTGCTGTTTGGGGATGACATTGGAGGACAAGAGCGTGGTCTCAAGCAATGAGGGAGCGAGAGCAAACCGGTAATTACAGTCTTATAGGCAGCAGAAGATATTAAAAAATAATAATAATCAAAAAAAACCCCAAACCCCAAAAGACCAACCCCAAGCTCAGGACAGCCAGGCAGGGCTGGGGAGGGGACGCAGTACCTCGTGTGTGGCCCTTGGGTGGTTACACAATGTCCAGCAGCTCCTACAAGCCAAACCATCCCCTCTCCGGAGGAAAAACACGGATACGGAATTTCTCTCTCATCACGCACGGCTGGGCTGGGGGATCTTGTCCCTGGGTATAAATCAGTGCTGTGCTCCCAGGGAGGATCCACATCACTGGAGGCTGGTCCCTCTCCCCTCGAATGGGATGCGGCAGGGTCGGAGAGCTCCGTTCTGAGCAGGGGGATGGAATTTGGGCAGTGACGTCACAGGGACACTGAGGCCACGGGCTGGGGAAGGGCAGGGCTCTGGCCAGAGGCTGGACCCTGGGGGAGACCCGTGTCCCCCTTTGGGCCTCCTGGTATTGGCAGCAGCTGGTGCCCAACAGGAGCAACCGAGGGATGTGATAGATGTGGAGAAGGTCAGACGCTGCCAGGGGTGCAAAGAGAGAGCCATAGCCTTATTTTAGGTGCACAACAAAATGCTTTGGGGCTGACTCCTTTCTTCTCAGCCCTTTTTACCCTGGCAGCACACTGACCAGCTCCCATGGATGACCACCATGGAAAACTACCATGGATAACCACCACGGACAACTATCATAGACAAAACTACACCCCTGGGTGTAGACCTTGAGAGAAGGTTTCAAGGCCAGGTTGGACGGGGCTTGGAGCAACCTGGTCTAGTAGAAGGTGTCCCTGCCCATGGCAGGGAGTGGCCTTTAAGGTCCCTTCTAACCAAACCCTTCCATAATTCCATGATAACCCTACCCTGGCTCCAAATAGGAGCTACCACACTGGGACCAAAAGTTGCCATAGTTCAAGGGACTTAAATCCACCCATTAAAAAAAATAACCTCAAAACCCCACCTGGTGCAGCACAGCACTTGCATCACCACCAAATACCTTCAACTTCTCCTTGGCTTTCCCTGCACACTCACAGAAATGGTCATGATGGGCCCAAGGTGGGGATTCAGGATCAGGAGCAGAGACTGCTGGTTTGCAGAGGGTTGCAAGGAGATGAACGTCCCCAACCCCTTGGGAAACTCCTGCTTCCAAAGCCAAATCCAGCTCTCCTTCACTTGGACCCATCCCCAAGTGTTTTGCAAGCTCTGGGAAAGCTACAAGATTTTGGCAGCGATTTCAAGGGCTGACCCAGGAATTATCTGATAACAAAGCAAGGCCCTTCCTGAAATATCTCCTCCTCCTCTGTCTTTTTCTCTCCTTCTGTGTATTTATGCACAAATATGCCCATATTTATACACCCACGTGCCACACTCTCATCACGCCAATCTAGAGATCCTCTTCTTCTTATAGCTCACTATTCAAATCTGGAGGACTTGGACACAAAATTTCTCTGCAGAGATTAATTTTTCCAATAAAACACAGATCATTTTTTCCTAATCACATGGTAGCATCCAGCTGGTATTTGAGCCTCACCCATTGCTCTTAGCAGAGATTTTGGAAGATATTAAAGGGTTGATGGGTTGCTGGAAGGCTTGGGCATGAGGTTGGGTGTAGAAGACAACCCACATTGTAATCCCAGTTTTCCATCTCTCCAAAACTGTGGCACAAAGGATAATCTAAGAGAGACATGCTCTCTCCTCCAGGAGCACCTCCACAGACCAGAGAGCTCCAGTCCTCCATCCCAACCCTGCAGAGAGGCAAATTTCTCCTCAGGAGGAGGAAAGGAACCAGACCACCTCCACTAAGCGGCCTCATGCAATCAAACATGGATGGTGGGACACCCCCCCTTTCCCGGTCCCTAATTTAGCATCCTCAGTCTGAGCCATTCTGCAGCTCATTTTTGCACCCTTTCAGAGTCAAGAGGAGGTTGGGGTGCTCAGCATCTCCACAGAAACAGGCCCAGAGCCTCTGAAACCAAATTCCTTGAGAAAAAAAAATAAGAAAAGGAAAAAATATCACATTCTCCTCCCGAAAAACTGGTTCAAGATCACATCAGTGAGTCAGAAGCAAAGCTAGAAATAGCACTAGAGCTCCGACCTGCAGGCACAAATCCCATTAAAAGCTATAGGAGAACCATTTCTGTGTGCAAGGGAGAAATCTGGACCCCTCTGCTTTGTGCAGACGGACAGATCCCTCCCAGCCACGGCCTCCCCCGACCTTTCCCACCCTGAACAAACATCTGAGCACTGATCTGGTTGGTTGCCCTGTTTCCCAAACAAGTGCAGAACAGAGCCAATCCCCCACCAGGGCTTGTTTTCCCCAGGAACCTCTGCTGGGGTCAGTGCAAGAGGTGCAGGATCTGTCCCAAGGAAGGACTGGCTGTGCCAGCCCTGCCGTGGGGACAGATGTCAGCACACATTGGTGACAACAGGAGAGTGGCCTCTTGCTCTTCGGCCCCATTTTTCACTGGAATGCACCTCTGGGGCTTCCAAAGGCAGCTGGGCCCCCCAGTTTGGTGAGAAGGTTTGGATGTGACTGATCCTGCTCACGGATCCGCTCTCCCCTCCCGCCCGGCCTTGGAAAGCCCACGAGAACAATATTCCCAAAACACCACCTACCCAAAGGAAAACACAACCTTCTTCCTCACCAACCCACAATGGCACTCACGCTCCCAACGTGCACCCAAGGCTTTGGCCAACCATCCCAAACCATCCCAAGCTCACAACCAGGCACTTTGCCAAGTCTCACCGACTGACAGAATCCCAAAAAACGTGCAGCAAGACCGGGAATGGGATCACCAGCTGTGGAGGGACCCAGAGGTGGGTGAGCAGCATCCCAGCACATCCAGCAGCTTCCCTGTGCAAGCTCATGTCTCCATGGACCCACCAGGAGCTGGATCAATGGAAGTTGGCTGACTGCCCCGGGAATTGTGCCCAAGCTGGAGACTCCTGCCAGCCCTGCCCCATCCAACATGATGAGCTTCAGGAGTCAAAATTTATTGCTTTTGATTGTGTTGATTTCTGGGGGGGGGAGGGTTGGGGGGTGTGTGGGTTTCAGAAGCTCCCGTTCCCAAGCTGCTGCAGGAAAGTGGGAGCAGAAGGCTCCCAATATAATGAGATGAAAGAGGGGTTGGGTGCCCCGTGGTGCTGAGCACACTGAGCCCCAACCCCTGGATGCTGCTGGTCCTTTGCCCCAAACAGAAGGCAGGACTCTCGTGCACAAGCCATGGTATTAATTATAGCCAGGCCGGAATCAATCAACCAACCAAGCCAACAAAACTGAGGAGTGTTTCCACCTGGCTGAAGGAAGCCACATCAGCACAAGATCTGGCCCCAGAGCATCATTTGGAACCATTGCTGTAGAATATGTTAGCACCGGTTGGTTTATTGTTATTTAGTAGAGTTTTCCTCTCTGAGCTCAGGAAGGGTCTCTGACCTCCCCCATATGCTCTGCCAGAGGATTCCTTCCTTGTGCCCACACTTCATGCAGTGGTACAGCACTGACTGTGCCCCAATTCAGCCCAAATTCACCCCAACTGAACCTTGTTCCACAGCCCAGGGAGGCTTTGATTGACCACGACCTTGACAGAGATTTTCATCCCTCTCCCCTGACCTATCAGAGGAACAGGACACCTGTCCCTGGGGATTGTCAGCAATGAGGGAGACACAAGGAAACCCAGACGGGAATGGGGAAAGCAGACAAGATCCCCCTGGATCAACAGCTCCCATCCCCAAATACCAGCAGGGATGAAGAAGCAGAGACAAACTCAGGCTCTCTGCACCCCAACTCACTGCTCTAAAAACCTTGGAAGAAGGTAAAGCAAAGGCTCAGAGGCACCAGCTCAGATCCAGCCCACCCCCAGCACATGCCCTCTCCATCATAAAGAAATAAACCCCCAGCCCTAGGGCTCTGTGTGGTTGAAAAAGAGTTTTCCAACCCAAAACACGCCCTGCCCCGGTGATCCCGTGGGCTCCACGGGGTAGGTCATCCTGCTCCAACCCGTGTCCCACCATCCCAGCACCCCTAAATCAGGAAATCCCCGATGCCCCAAGAGCTCTGTTTGCTGAGGATTCGGCCCTGTAGTCGCTCTCTAAATATCTACATACACACACACAAGAATTATACAGGAACGGCTGAAAACTGCTGAACAAACAAGCCAAGAGAGCAATTCCACCTGCTCCTGGTGCCCTCTCTGATCCTCCGTGGTTTCTGCTCCTGACACCAAGATTAATGACTAATTACTCGCCCCATAATGAGTGCAGGTGTTTAACTTTCAGCTCACCTTCCGTTGCACTAGTTGGCTCTTGGGTCTGAATGCTCAGACACTCAGGCTTTGCCTTGTTACCTATCCAACTGTTGTCAGCACATGCCTTCTCCATCCTGTTTTTAACTATAGTTGGGATTTTTGAACTCCCATGAATCTCCTTTGAGCCACCGGAGAATCTATAAACACTATAAACATGAATATTGTATAGTCTACTAAGAAAATATATATTTGTGTGTGTATTAAATATTCAGATTCATGCAACAAATATCCATGCAGCTGTACTGTATTACTGGTTAAATTTCACTGCAGTATAAATATATTATAGGCCACAGCATAGTTGCTCCAGTTTTATATATAGATGTAAAAAAAGATGCTTTTTCCAACTCATTTTCAATATATTAGTGGAGATGTCTTTGGTGAGCCTGGAAATATTAGGGATGGAAGTGTTATCTGAAGAAATACTAAAATCCAAGCGCTTGATTTATTTACCCGGCCCTCCCGATGCCTGGCACAGAAAATTTAAGACTTAATAAATAATGTGCTGTCACACTAATTATCCCTCCCCTGGGCCTCACACTGGCACACTGCAGTGGCTGAAACTATTGCAGCATGCAGCATTTTCAGTTATGAAACACGAGCCTGGGCGACGCGGCCGGGCTTGGCATTCCCAGGGTGGAAACCTGAGCCTTCCAGCAATCCGGACACTCGCCCGCATCGTCCCTTCAGCAAGTTCTGCCTGACCTTTCCCAGCCGTTCCCTGGGAGGTGGTCGTCACCCCGGACAGGGATCTGGCACAGCCTGGAGCTGCCCCTCGTATCCCCATCCTGCTGCTGGAAATACCTCCCATATCTTCGGAAACCCACAAGCCTGGGATGGGAGAAGGGCAACAAAACGGTTTGGGTTTAGTTTGTCGGTTTGTTTGTTTTTGTGGTTTGTTTTTTTTTTTGCACAGACGCTTATTCAGTGTGGAAATAGAAGGTTAAAAGTAACTTACACAGCTATTGCTTCCCATGCAGAACCAAATATACACCGTAGAAAATACTGTGTTAACTACAATGCAGAGCAGCACTCAATATCTGCAATTGTTCCACTTCAGCTTTAAATACATTACTAGATTTTAGCTACTAGACATCGGTTAGCATTTTGGTGATATTCACATAGTTTGTGTTAGCTAGGGTGCAATTGGCTGTCTTCAAGTTCTCCTCCCTAAAATCCTCATTGCTATTGTTTACGCCTTCCTGAATCTCCATATAATCAGACTTACTAATAGTAGAGGCACTTCTGCTTTTCTTTAGGTCAGGGGAAGAGGGGATCTTTGGGCAGCTGGTTACTTGCAGATATTGAGCCTGCTCCTCTCCCTCCGTCTCCCGGTGGTAGAAGTAGTTGAAGTTGGACACTATGACGGGCACTGGTAAGGCAATCGTTAATACGCCGGCAATGGCACACAAGGAACCCACTATTTTCCCCCCGATGGTTGTGGGGACCATGTCTCCGTAGCCAACAGTCGTCATGGAAACCACAGCCCACCAGAAGGCGTCGGGGATGCTCGGGAACTGGGACTCGCTCTCATCGGCCTCGGCGAAGTAAACGGCGCTGGAGAAGAGGATGACGCCGATGAAGAGGAAGAATATCAACAGGCCCAGCTCCCGCATGCTGGCCTTGAGAGTCTGCCCCAGGATCTGCAGCCCCTTGGAGTGCCGGGAGAGCTTGAAGATCCTGAAGACCCGCACCAAGCGGATGACTCGGAGGATGGCCAAGGACATGGCTTGCTGGCCTTGCTGGCCATCCTCTGGCTTCTCGGCCAGCTCTGTCCCTAAGGTGATGAAATAGGGGATGATGGCTACGATGTCAATAATGTTCATGATGTTGGTAAAAAATCCAGCCTTGCTGGGGCAGGCGAAAAACCTCACCAGGAACTCGAAGGAGAACCAGATGATGCAAAGTGTCTCCACGATGAAGAAGGGGTCTGTGAAGGAGGTGGACTGCTGGTACCCCATGCTGCTGTTGGAATAGGGGAGGTGGCTCAGCCCGCTGCCATGCATGTCTTCATTCTCATCCCGAAAAATGGGCAATGTTTCCAAGCAAAAGCTGACGATGGAGATTAAAATCACCATGACGGAGACAATAGCTATAATCCTGGCAGGGCCTGAGCTCTCGGGGTACTCAAAGAGCAGCCACACTTGTCTCTGAAACTCGTTCTCAGGCAATGGCCTCTCCTCTTCTTTGATGTAGCCCTCGTCCTCTCGAAACATCTCCATTGCCTCTTCCCCCAGTTCATAGAATCGAATCTCTTCCGAGAAGATGTCCAAGGGCACATTAACCGGCCTCCTCAACCTCCCCCCAGACTGGTAATAGTACAAAATCGCATCGAAGCTGGGCCTGTTCCGGTCAAAGAAATACTCATTCCGGAGAGGGTCGAAATATCTCATCCTCTTTTTAGGATCCCCTAATAAGGTCTCTGGGAACTGGGCGAGCGTCTTGAGCTGCGTCTCGAAGCGCAGCCCCGAGATGTTGATGACCACCCTCTCGCAGCACTCATGGTCGGTCTCAGGGTTATACGTGTCCTGCGGGTGACCGGGAAGAGCTGCAGCTTCATCTGCAGGATCTCCAGTAGCAACTGTCATATTGGGGTTTCAAAGAAATCCTTATGCTAAACTCTTCCCAGGACCCAGTGGTGGGATCAGGTTCAGGGCAGGGCTACTATCCTGCAGAAGGACAGGTACGTAGGGTTGAAAGAGTCTCATGAAAAGGCAAAGGGATGAGATAAAAAAAAAAAAAAGAGGAAACAAAAAATTTAAAAAAAAAAAAAAAAAGAGAAAGAAAATCACCCCTGCTGAGAAAGAGAGAGATGGAATAAAGTTGGGGGGAGGAGAGCAGATCCCTTCGCTAGCATGTCTATGCCCTTTCTTGTGGGGTTAATTTGCCTTCTATGATACAGAGTTCAACAACTCTCATCTAAACCCATTAGGTGGAACAGAGAAAACACCTGAGGAACCATCACCTGTTCAAAACCAGCACGGAAAAACTGGCATTGGCAAAGCAGGGCTTTTTTTTTCTTGGCTAAAAATCAAAATTCCAATTAAAAAAAAAGAAACCAAAAACAAAGAGGGGGAAGGGAAGAGAAAGGAAGGGAGAAAAATAACCCCATCCAGCCCTAAAGTGGCAAGGGGACCCCAGGGGGTGCCGGGCTCAGCTCATTCCCAGGCATGCAGTGAAGGGTTAATTAACATTTAACCGTGCGATCTCAGGCAATCGACCCTCCAGAAAAACTCGAACTCGGCTTTTAACACCTTCCCAATCCTCTTGCCCTAGCCACGAAGCAGCGGCTCGGCGACATGCTGCCCTCCCTGCCTGCAGCCAAGCTCTGGAATGCGGAGCCAGCGATTCCCCGTGGACCACCGCAGTCCCCCTCCTCGGCCGCTGGTGTCCCGGCTCCTGTCATCCTTTGCAAACCACCATGGCACACAGAAAACAAATCACATTACCTGGAGAAGCCAAATCTTAGTCTCTTAGTAACACCGATTATCTGACCCCGGGGAAATCCTAGAGAGAAATACAGGCTTCCAAGATCCCCATAATTTCCTCTCTCTTCAAAGTTAAAAATAATGGTGAGTCATCGTAGAAAAAGGAGAAGGGACATAAGAGGGGTTAAATTCCCAGATGGTGGAAGTCAGGTCTTGTAATGGTTTGGACTGGAGAGAGAGAGAAAAGAGAGACAGAGAGACAGAGAGACAGAGTCTTCCCGGGAGCTGTTGCAGATATGCACTTCAGGGCAGATGAGCGTCTGTCTGATGCCTTTGGTACGACGGTGAAAAGCTGCTAAGCTCAGCAAAACCCGATGTCTCCAGTGTCCTCGGGAGGTGTGGCATCGCCTGGAAAAAACACCGAGAAGGTAACAAGCTGCTGGACGTTCCAGAGGAGCATCTGCAAAGCCGCGGCTCCTCCGGGTACCCCTTTTTTTCCTCCCCGCGAGCTGTTTGCCCGCTGCTCGCCCGCCCCGCACTGCAACGCGAGCCGAGGGCGAGAGCGCGCTAGAGCCAGGGCGGAAAAAGCCAGAGCCCAAAAAGCCAGAGCTCCATCTCCCTGCGCTCCGCTCGGCACCGCGGGGCCGCTGCCCGGGGGAGCCGGTGCCAGGCGCAGGAGGGGGGGGAACGACGCAGCCCCCCCGCCGCTGAGGCTCTGCAAAGCCACGGAGGGTCCCCACCACCGCCAAGCCCACGGGGCACGGCACCCACCGGGCACGGCACCCACCGGGCACAGCACCCACCGGGCACAGCACCCACCGGGCACGGCACCCACCGGGCACAGCACCCACCGGGCACGGCACCCACCGGGCACGGCACTCAGGGCGCTGCGTCGCGTCCCCCGGTAATTCGGTAGGCTCCGGTTTCATCCACCAGATCGAACCCCCCCAGCGGTCCCTGCGTGTCCCCCTTCAAGGCCCCCTGCCCCCCGCTGGCAGCTCCAAGGACCCACACTGTAGGCCCCGACCCACGCGACCTCCATCCACCCTCCCCGTCCTCCCAAAAGCCAACGCTCCCCCCCGGCCGACCCACCCCCGTGGGAATTCGACTCCGCCGGGTGAAATTTCTCCTGGGGATGTTGAGGCTCGTGTCCCCGGTGGGTGCCGGATCCTCACATCCCTGCTCCCGGCGAGTGCTCCTCCGGATCATCCTGCATTGCCTCGCGCCACGGAGATGCTCAACCCGGGGAGGCACAACCAACCTCTCATTTTTGCTTCCTTTTTTTTTTTTTTTTTTTTTTTTTTTTTGTTTCTCCCCTCCCAATGAAATAAAAACCCCTCTAACCTCCCTTCTTCAGCTCCAACTCGACTTGTCTACTTTGAGCCAGGATTACAGAAATGGGTAGGGGAGGCAGGTGGAAAATAACCCCGCGGTGCCAATCTCCTCGGCGAAGATTTCAGCCGGCTCCAGGCCATTTATGCCCGTTGGTTCCTCTCTTCATCCCCTGAGGTGCAGATATTGCCGCAGATCCCTCTTTTCTTGGAAATTTCCCTTTTCCGTGCAACCCTCCTCTCCCTTCTCCGTATGCACTAGAAAAAATAGTACAACCCTGACGAGGCTTGCAGCATTCAACCGCTTTTCTTAACCCTTTTCTGCCAGGCCCAGAGGAGGGGAGGTCACATTTGTCCCAGTTTTTCTCCTTTTCCTGCATCTGCCTCCCCACCACTCGCTCCCCAGCGACTCACTCGGGAGTTTAGCTGGATTTGACCTTCCCTGGCTCCTCCAAGCATCATACCAGAACACCACAAACACCATCTTTCTGCTCCTGCAGGAAAGGTCCGGCAGCCACAAATGCCCATGTCACCAAAAAATCAACCAACCTTCAAGATTTTATTTATTTTTCTAATAAACAATCAGGTTTTTCTCCTGTCCGTAAATTCTCTCCTCCCCTTCCTCCCTTTCCAAAACACCTCGAATTTGTTTAACAGCACAGAGATTTCCTTTTTTTTCTTATTTTAACAGGTTGATTTTATTTGTCATGGGCTCTGGGCTTCTTTCTCTGACTCCAAGCAGTGATGCTCAATGGAGAGGGTTACGACATCGTCTGAGTTGACATCACCTATCCCAGTACTCAGTTTCTCCTACTTTCTCCCCATCACCTGCCTTCCTGGCAAATAACCTCCGCCCCCCTCCCCCCCAAGCATTTTTAGGGTTAATTCATGCAAATTTAGGAGGTGGGGGGATGGAGGTGGTGAAGATTTGCCCAAAGCCCCGGAGTTCTCTCCCTGCCCGCACTGCAGGCAGGAGCCATGGCTGCGTCTCGGAGGGGTGAGATTTGGGGTCGTGTTTGCGTCTAAAATCAAAAGTCCCTCCTTTTGCACCGTTCCTGGCCAGGATTATTTAAGCAGGGGAGCAGCGGGAAGAGGGGAAGGATGCCGGGATGGGGGGGGGGGGGAGAGAAAAAGGCACCAACTTACACTGGGTTCTGCAGTCAGGCATGCAGCGAATGCACAAGCAGCTGCTCCGCGCCACTGCCGGCACCTCTCACCCCCGGCCCCCCAAACTCTACCCCGGACTCAACCTCCAAAGCCAGCAAAGCTTCACCGTGAATATTCATAAGATTAATACGAGCGTCTCCCCCCCTACCCACTTCCCCCCCACCCCGCACCCCTCCTCCCAAGCAAGAGACCTAGATTTCAACCACTGGGAAATAATCATATCCCTGGATACACGATGCTGCTTTACCATGCGGCTCCAATCCATACCATAGCCCTGGTAATAGCCTGGATCTGCTGGGGAGAACGGGGGGATGGAGAAGCAGCAGCTCCCTGCAGCTCTGGGGAAGGAGATGGGGCAGGACCGGACTCTCTGCTTTGCCCTTGGCTGGGGTGGGGAACGTGAAAAGCAATTATTTTGTATCCCTTTGCCTTTACTGAGGTCCCTTCGCGGGGAGGCTTCTCCCACCCCAAAGGAAGGACATGGCCAAGCTCCTACAAACATATAAAACCTATGGATCAACCCCTGCCTTTAGGCACAAGGGAGATGCATCTGCTTGGACCCCTCTGCCATCCCCTCGTGGTCCCACAAAAAGCATCAGGGAGTCCCACAAGGCTCCTGAACACCCAGAAACATGAGCGCTGGAGGAGGGAAATGGGGGATGTTTCTCTTCCCATACACAGTGGTCAAATTTGTATGGAGCAATTTCAGACAGTGATCACTCCAGAGACACCCTAAGGTGGGATGGAGGGCGTGGACTCCCCTGAATACTGGAGCAAATCAGTGCTCGGTGTAGTGCCCAGTGATCCGGGGGGATATGGGGATGTGGGGACATTATTTTAGCTCCCTAAAGGTCCCAGAGCAGCAGGAGGCACAGACAGAGAGCGGGTGCAGCACTGGGGGATGCAATCACTCTTCATCCTGAAACAAAAATTGTATTTCCACAAGCCCCAGCCAGATCCCAATATCGAAAATTAATGTCTAGCCCTATGGAAAAACTGTGAATCCTTTGCAGACAGCCCTGGCACTCCATGTTTCCCTCCTGCAGGCATCCAACTGGGAAGGAGGCTACTCTGGGTGAGGGTTTTTAATGTCATCTGCAACATTTTAGCCTTTTCTGAAGGCGGATCTGCCAGAGTAGGGTAGGTTGAATCCAAAAAATGACTTGCCCCAGGCTAATCTTTATGCAATATGCAGAAACTGAGGCTGGGCAGGGAACAATTCCAGTAGAGCTGAAATTCCAACTTTCTCTTCCTGCTGTCTGCAATAGCAGGGGGAGTTTGTCCCCTAAACAGCACCAGCTCTGAACAAAGAGCCAAACTCCAGAAAATCAGGGGAATTTCTCCAGAGTGAGTGATGTTCTCTCCTCATTTACTCTCCTAATTGTGAAGCTGTTATTGTCTGTGTGTCTGCACTCACCTCCTCCAGCCACGCTCACTGCTCCAGACATATCCCAGCCCTTTGGAAAACTGGAGTTCTGCACCCACTTGGCTCTTTCCCAAGGATTTAACCAGCCGACGTCTTTGCATCAATATTATTATGAAATAATAATTTCCTTCTGAATCATTTCCATCTCAATGGATTTTATAGACACCCAAAGTGGAAATCTTACCCCATCTGCGTGCGTGCTGCTGGGAAAGGCACTTTGTGTCCTGCTGGGGACACCATCCCACCTCCTGCAAAGCCAGAGGGACTTCAGGGCTGGAGCAGATGCCAACAGCCACGCCAGAAGGAGGATCCCCCGTGTCCCAGGGACAGGAGATTCGGTATCCAGGTCCCATCAGGAAACACATGATCTCTCTTTGTTTCACTGTCTTTATTCCCAGGGAAGCCCTCAAGGCTTCAGACCATCTGTTTGTGAGTTTGCAGACCACCTACAAATAGAAAAAATGTGCTTTTTCCCACCTTTCCCCCCTCCCGTATCCGGCTGGTGGTGGGTGGTGCGCTGGGAGGTGCTCTGGGATGTGATGCTGTGAGGGATTTATTAAAACCACAGGGCAGGGTTATCCTCAGGACTGGCCTCATCCAGAACAGCAGTCAGATTCCCAGTGCCAGTGTCACTGGGAGACCAGACTCATACCCAGCCCCATTTCCCAGGGTGGGCACCTGCAGATGCCAAGGGCAGGGGTGGGAGAAAGTCTCCAAAGAGGACAGACCCTGTCCCACCACCTGCACACCTGCATAGCCCCAGATGGTCACATCTCCCCGTGGTGTCACTCCTGGGGACCCCATCCCAGCCCCTGCAAAGGCAGAGGGACTGTGAGGGCTGGAGTGGATGCCAGCAGCCATCCCAGAAAGAGCATCCAAGCTGGACCAAGGCTCGCCCGTGGTGCCCAGCGAGGTTGGACAGGGCCAGTCACTGAGCCCCATCTCCATCCCAACCACGGCTTCCCAGATGAAGGGGTTGACAGAACTGGGCCTTGTGTCATTTTAGGAGCTGTGAAAGCTGTGAGTGAGTTCCCAGGACTGTGAGCCACCTCCAGGGAAAGCATCTGACCTCCCACACACTGCCAACGTCAGAGGATGGAGCTCTCAGACCTCCAGCACCCCCTCACCCACCCCTTCGGGTGGTGACGAGAGGAGGGGACGCCAAGAGACATGGGTGACCCCGATATGGTGGCACCGTGTCTAAAAATGAACAGCCTGGGAACAAAGTGACACAGCCCCACGGAACAGGAGAGCTTCCATAGCAGATGCTGCTGGTGAATCCCAAAATACTGTGATGAGAGAGGTCAGAGCAGCTTCCCCCACCCAGGGAGACAGGGGAAGGTTTGGGGCTTTGCCTGGAGTGATGTGGGGAAGGAGGAGCAAAGCAAAAAAAAGATGCTGGGCGGGGCTCCTGGTCCCTGGGAGAACCCTCTGGATCCTGGGGGGGTTTTCTGGGGAATCCCCTGGATACTGGGAGGATCTCCTGCAAAATCTCTTGGTTCCTGGGTGAATCTTCTGGTCCCTGGGAGAATCCCCTGGATACTGGGAGCATCTTCTAGAGAATCTCCTGGTCCCTGGGAGAACCTCCTGGATACTAGGAGGAACTCCTAACCCCTGGGAAAATCTCTTGGTTCCTGAGAAGATCTTCTGGTCCCTGGGAAGGCACAAGAGCCAAAGGAAAACCAGCAAAAATCACCTATCTACAAAGTTAACATTAAATACCTTCCCCTTCTGTATTTCTCCAAGTTTTTTTTTAATAACAAAATATCCAGTTATTTAAAAATAACTCCTTTGGGTTCAGTCTGAATTCTCAGTTGGTCAAGGCCACTGAGTTGCTGGGCCTCCAAAGATGCTCCACCAGCCTGGACAGAGCATCCTGGACTGGAGAGGAGCTGGGCACTACTCATTGAAATAAAAGTCTTTTAGCTCAACCAGAACATGGTAAAAAGAACTTCAGCTCTTGAGATGACTGTGAATATTTCATGCCATGGAGCAGCTGCTCCAGCAGAACTAATGGATCTGGGCTGGCACAGGGTGGGCGTCAGGCCTGGAGGGTGTCTCCCACCTGAGCTGCTCCAACCTCTTCAGTTAAAAGGCTCTCAAAGCCACTTTATTTCACTTGCACAAACAGAAAGGACGGGCCAAGCCAAATCAAGGGACAGGAAAGGAATCAGTGACCTCCTTGCAGGCAGCGTGAGGGCTTTCTGCAGACACTGGTTTTAGAGCCTGTGGGTCTCAGCCCCAAGTGTCTCCTGGTGCTGAGTGAGGGCCAAGAGCT
Organism: Pipra filicauda; assembly: GCF_003945595.2. NCBI lineage: Eukaryota > Metazoa > Chordata > Aves > Passeriformes > Pipridae > Pipra > Pipra filicauda. The sequence goes on along the minus strand of NW_024104240.1, from coordinate 1,336,868 downwards.
GCTGAATTATAGAATCATATCACAGAATCAGCTGGGTTGGAAGGGACCTCCGAGATCATCAAGTCCAACCCTTGATCCACTATTGCTGTGGTTACTAGACCATGGCACTAAGTTCCACATCCAGTTTTATCTTAAAAACCTCCAGGGATGGAGAATCCCCCACTTCCCTGGGCAGCCCATTCCAATGGCTGAGCACCCTCCCTGCAAAGAAATTCTTTCTAATATCCAACCTAACCCTCCCCTGGCACAGCTCAAGACCGAGCCCTCTTGTCTTGCTGATGGTTGCCTGGGAAAAGAGACCAACCCCCCCCGGCTCCCCCCTCCTGTCAGGGAGTTGCAGAGAGTGAGGAGGTCTCCCCTGAGCCTCCTCTTCTCCAGGCTGAACAGCCCCAGCTCCCTCAGCCTCTCCTCCCAGCACTTGTGCTCCAGTCCCTTCCCCAGCCTCGTTGCTCTCCTCTGGCCCTGCTCCAGCCCCTCCATGTCCTTCCTGAGCTGAGGGCCCAGAACTGGACACAGCACTCCAGGGGTGGCCTCCCCAGCACTGAGTCCAGGGGCAGAATCACTGCCCTGCTCCTGCTGCCACCCTGTTCCTGAGCCAGGCCAGGATCCACTGGCCTTCTTGTCCCCCTGGGCACACTCTGGCTCCTGTTCAGCTTCCTGTCAGTCCAAACTCCCAGGTCTGTTCCTGCCTGGCTGAAGGTCAGATCTGAGCCATAGAATGGGGTGAGATTTTTTCCAACACCCCAGACACTCATCCCTCCTGAGGAGCAGCAGGACTGCAAATGAGCCAGGAGGAAAAGTGGTTTGAGAGGAGGATTTCCCTCTTCTCGTCCTCCCTCTCAGAGATGTGCAGGGAGATGAAGCCACAGTGGGGATGGTTGGGCTGGGGGATGCCTTCCCTCTGGGGCAGGCGTGATGGCACTGTGGGCACGGTGGCAGGGGGCAGCTTCAGCCATGAGATGGCACTGAATGGAGTGGCACAAAGTGTCACTGAGCTTTCCTGCCCTGCACCAAGTTTTGGGACGTGGCAGCCCCATGGCCATGCCAAATGGTGAGACAAATCATGGAATCCCAGACTGGTTTGGGCTGGAAGGGACCTTAAAGCTCATCCAGTCCCAACCCTGCCATGGGCAGGGACACCTTCCACTAGCCCAGGTTGCTCCAAGCCCTGTCCAACCTGGCCTTGGACACTCCCAGGGATGGGGCAGCCACAGCTTCTCTGGGCAACCTGTGCCAGGGCCTCCCCACCCTCACAGGGAGGAATTTCTTCCTTATATGGAATCTAAATTGACCCTCTTTTTAGTGTTAATCCTGGCTTAGGCCAGTCCTCAATCTGTGCCAGATTCTGAGCTGTGCCAAAACAAGGGCCACATCATGGGCCTAGTTGTGGATCATGCCAGGCTGGGAGCCGTGCCAAATCCCATGCCTTCTCCACCTGGTCCCTAATCTTGCCATAAGCCCCTGGCTGCCATCACCATGCAGCCAAACCCCCCCTGTGCCTTTGCTGCCCAGCACAATTCCCTTCCCTGCTGGTATCCCCTCGGAATGTCCATGCCATGGTGGAAAATTCCCAGAAGAAAAAATACAAGACTTTGTGTACTTTTTCAAGGCATTTGGAGGATAATCATTATTTTATCACCTCTGCTGAGCCCCCAGGGGTGGCAGGAGATGCCCCATCGTGGTGACACTGCCCTGGCCCTGCGTGTCCCCAGCTCTGGGCTCGCTGTTCTCAAGGTAACTCGGGCAGGTCCCAGGTGACAAGGATACCAAACAAGGTGACATTCCCAGGCTATCTGAGCAGGCATTGTCAGAGCCTGATCTGCTTCCCCTGGGTCCTAAATGAGCTCAGACCCCACATCCCCTCTCCTCGATCCCTCAGGAATGCCGCACAGAATCCTCTTCCCCGTCATTCCTGTATTTACTATTTCTTCATTTCCCACCCTCTCTCTTAGGAAGAGACAGACTTCCCCGTTTCCACGGAAACACTCCCCCTCTCCCCTCATTTCTTCAAAGAGTTTTTCATCCATTTATTTCAAAAATAGCTATTTTTAGCCACAGCTTCCCTTTCTTCCCCTCCCCACCCTCTGCTTCCAGGTCACGTTTTCCCAGACAAGCAGCGCCCACCGGGGCTGTCACTGCTGGCACTGAAGGGAGCTGTGGCATCACCCACATGCCTTGGTGTGATGCCCTAGTGCCTTGGGCAAGAGCAGCTCAGATCTGTGGTGCAGATCCTGGTGGTTCCCTTGATTTGTTCTTAAATCCTCTGGGGCTGTGGAAAAGTTGCTGTATAAAGGAAATGATTGTGTTTGCAGGAAGGACCATTCAAAATTCCCATCACTCTCTGGAGTGACCATCCCTGCAGCGTCCTCTGATTCCATAGTTTCCACAATCCCATGAAGCCAAGGCAATATTTCCTTTCCTGCCATCAGGACAAACCAAGAGGTGACACACCAACTACTGGCAGAGCAGGAAATAAAAACTGTTTCCACCCTTCCCAAATACAGAAGAGGAGAAACAACCACCTAAATCCTCAGGACCTGGGACCCTGCAGACAAGTGGGATGAGAGGCTGGGACTGCAGCACTGGTCAAAGAAACAAGTCAATTGAATAAAAACAAATAGCCTGGACAAGGTGCTGTAAAGTAAAGGAGATTTCCATGGGGGAAATTACAACCTTAGCAGTCCCATGGATAAATGTGGAGCAGAGGGATGGACAGCATCCCTCGAAAAAGGATGTAATGCCTCACTGGTTGGGATACAAAGGAAAATCCCTTTGGGTGCTACCATCCATTCAAAAAATAGGAAGTGAAGTGTCTAGAAAAAGGGCTCCTTAGCAAGGCACAGTTTGAGGAGCAGGGAAATACCTTTAAGAGCCTGACTCCAAGCTGGAAGAGCCCCTCTACAGCATCCTGGAAAAGTCATGGCTGAAAGAGCTGGATGCTCTGGCTCGGAAAGAGGGACATGACACAGGCCATTAAAATCCTGCACAGTGGTGAGGGAGTGAGCAGGGAATGATTAATCAATATTTCTTCATCATGCAAGGAAGAAATAACACCCAGGGAAATTCCCAAGCAGCAAATTCCAAGGCAGCAAGAGAAGGATTTACTGCACAGCTCCGTGGGTGTGCAGGGATGCACTGCTGGAGGGGAGGCTTCCAAAGCCACCCAGTCCTCACGTGGGTAAGGAAGAGACAAATATCAGCCAAAAGGCAGCAGAACCCAGCCCTTGTGCAGCCAAATTCCTCCAGACCCGTATTTTAAGCTGAGTTTATCCATCACAAACCCAGGGAGCACTGGTGCCTGCTCCATGTGTGGCTCTGAGCACCCAACACTGTGCTACTGCTACGAGGGCATTTTCCACTGTTTACAACCTCTGGGGATGAAACAGGAGACATCCATCCTGGAATCACACTGCCATCCCTAGGCTGACCTGCACCCCACCAGCCTCTCTGCTTCTCTCAGCTCTTCCTCAAAATATTGGCAAATCCAATCCAACCCCGGGCAAAAGAGCTGTTGGTACTGATCACGTCCAGTCCCTCTGCAGCTCCTTGGTGCAGAGTCCTCTCCATCTGTTTATCACTCTGCAAAACCCACAGGGGCTGAGGGTGTGCCTCCAATCAAGGTTCCCCCCTGAATTTGGTCCAGGAACATCGCCCTCCACCCCTCAGTGGTGCCAGGGAAGGTGTGTCCTGGGGCTTTTCAAGCAGGCCCGGGTGGAATGTGCCAAATTCACCTTCCTCCAGAGCTGCTTTTGGCTGCTGGTGGTTTCACTGCCACCTCAAAGTTTGCAACATCCTGTTTTCCACGGATGTTTAAGCACCCCCCAGTTCACCACATGTCAACTGAAACCTGCAGCTGGAGCCACCACGGGGAGGAGCTGAGAGAAATCAAGGTCACAGCACAGAAAGCAGCAGCAAGAGCTCCTGAAACCCCTGAACCAGAGAGGGTCACTCCTCCCAGCCTGAAATCTGCCCCTGCCACCCACACTGGACAGGAGCTACTGTGGTCCCATCCTGCATGGCCACACTGGGATAAATTTGGGAATATGTGAGCTGGAGCTGCTTTTGCTCAGCATGGATCATCTTCCCCCAGCAGAGCTCACAGCAAACCTCGAGAGCAAAGAGCAAAGACCACACAAACCCTTTCCACCCTCAACGCTGCTTTACTACCAACTTCTTTGACCCTTTCAGAATCCTTGAGGCTGACAGGGCCAAGTGAGTTGTTTCCTCACTGCTGAACTCCTCTGGTTTCATCCTGCCCAGGGTGGCTGTGGGCACAAGTGGCTGATGCTCTGCTCCCAGTCCTGAGCCTTCCAGCTCAGCTCCTGGAGCCTCTTGCAGGGTTTATGCCTGGAATTCAGTCCTGAGAATGGGATTTGCAAAAATAACCGAGTAACTTGGGATGACAGCCTGTGCTCCTGGCTCAGTGACCACGGAAATGAAATCCCCTCCCAGGAGCCTGGGACCTCCGGCCGTGGGACAGGGCCCAGTAGCACTTGGATGCACAGTTCCAGTCATTTTATCATGGAATCATTCAGTCATGGAATCCTGGAATGGTTTGGGTGGGAAGGGACCTTAAAGTCCATCTTATTCCACCCCCTGCCATGGGCAAGGACACCTTCTGCTATGCCAGGCTGCTCCAAGCCCTGTCCAGCCTGGCCTCGAACACTCCCAGGGCTGGGGCAGCCACAGCTTCTCGGGGCATCAGAGGTCAAACTTCCACATTTTTAAGGCATCCAATAGTGTAAAACAAAAGCTTTGACACTATTTGGCCAAGTTTGCTTTTGGGTGAAGCTCAGACACGGTTTGAAGCCAAGAACAAGGTTTTCAAATGAACTTCAAACCTCATTTTGCAGGATTTCCGTCTGTGATTGGAGCCCATGGGTTACATCCCCAGTGGGCACCTCCACTTGCTTTTGCTTTGCCAAAGCAGCATCAGTGACATTCCTTTTTGTGATGCATCATCAAAATTTAAGGGTTTGCCTGGAGCTTCTTCAGCCCATGCAGAGTGTGCACATCTTCAGACGGATGCTTGGGATGCTGGAAATGTGCAGATTTTACCCCCAGATTTTATTTGTCTCCCACAGTAAATTCTACTCCTAGGAAAGGCATTAAATGTCAGGTTATTTCACCCTGAAAAATTAGTTCATCCAGCAGATGCACCTCAAACCTCATCCTCTTACCATCCTTCCCAGCCCCAACATCTTCCCTTCACCCCACTTCAGTCTCAAACACTGTGTTTCAGCCATTTTATTGAAGTTTGTGTATGAAATAACAGTTTCAAGTTCTAATGAGAAAAAAAAAACATTAAAAAAATAAATTCAACATCAGGTAAAAAAATCCACACGACCAAAAAGAAAAAAAAAATCACTTTTTTTTACTGGTAACTGAACACAAGGCCCACACCACGGTGGAGTCACCAGGACAACGGGAGGCAGCAGCTTGGTTTAGCATCAGACTGGTATCAAAAAAACCCAAGTTTTAAACTATTGGAACACAGCTCACTGGCAAAACCAGAGTTTAAAATTAACTCAGAGTAACAAGACTGCGTTTAACACCTCCAGTCCCAAATTGCATTGTTCCTGTGGCACCAGATGAGTCAGGATTTAGTGAAGAGTTTCGTTTTTCAGTCCCATACACTGAATTTCACAATGTTTCACTGTTAATACACCCAGTGTATGTCCAGTTGAGACAGGCATGGAAAGCAGCTCAGCATTACCCAGTTGCACATGTGAAGGAGGGAAAGCAAAGTCAAAATTATATCCAGCCATCTCCATCCCAGGAAGATTCCATGAAAATAGGATGGGAAATGAAGAAACACGAGCTGCTGCTGTGCTGGAGGTCGATGCGACCTTTTGCCACGTTTTGGGGTCTCAGGTGATGAATTAAGAGCCTGTTCTCTTGAAAAATTCTAAATTCCAACATGAGAAGACCTGACTCTCAGCAGAGAGGGGGATTTTCCTGCAAAACCTGAGCAATTTGGACAACAAAGTCCAATTCCAGCACATCCACAGCAGCCTAAGGAACGTGGCAGCAAACACATCTGGTATTAAACCCATATTGTATTTCAGGCCCTCCTGACTCCATTTCCCCTTAATACCACTTGACTCACAATTCCAGCTCTATCAATGACTTGAGCATTGCCAGGCAAATTGTCCTGCTCCAAAATCATCCTCTGGAACAGGATGGACTTAAATGGACTTAAAACCAGCATCAGTGCCTGGCCTTGCAATGGTCAGAGCTGATGTGTTATGGACAACACCAGGCAGGGTCAGAGGTATCTCAGGCCATTCCCTTTGAAACCTGATGATGCAATCTTGGAGAAAGCAGAAAAAATGGGAAAAAGAAACATAAATATACCTGTGTCAGAGGCTGGTGGATGAAAATACTGGGATTAGAAATGTGTAATTTAATTCAACCAGGGCTGCTACAGGACTTTAACCTCGTGCTGAGGGATGACTCTGTGCCTTCCAGCTGACTCTGAGCAATGAAAGGAAAAGCAGGAGAGTGAGGAGCACTGTATCTCAAAAATCCCTTAATTTTAAAAGGATTCAGTAGCAATGACAGCATTTGAACATTTGAACAGAAAACACCCAAGTGTGTGTGGGAATGAAACTTCCAACGTGGTCTAGGGCTGTTTTCTGAGTCCTGGGGGGGGTTGCCAGCACCTGTGGAAAGAGGCTGGAGTCTGGGATGGGACTGCAGGAACCATAGAATCATAACTTAATAGAATCCCAGACTAGTTTTGTGTTGGAAGGGGCCTTAAATCCCACCTTGTTCTACCCTCTGCCATGGGCAGGGACATTTTCCATTAGACCAGGTTGCTTCAAGATGCATCCAGCTTGGCCTTGAACACTTCCAGGGATGGGGCAGCCACAGCTTCTCGGTGCAACCTGTGCCAGGGCCTCACCAAATCCTGACTTTTCCCCCCAGATCCATCAGGGCAAAGCAGCCTCACAGTTATTTCCTCGTTGCCTCCGACAGCCTGTTCCAGCCACTCCTCTAAGCCCCATCCCTGTGCTGTGTCCCCAGAGCCTTCCTCAGTGCCCTTAAACACTCAGATCTTTCCCTTTCTAATTTTGTTGCCTTCTTAAAACAGCTTAAAACAAGGCATTAAAAACAAGCTGCTTTTCATGACCCTACACCAGCCCCGCTCCCCAGATCAGCTTTTCCTGCCTCTCCAGCAGGATGGAGCCAACAGCAGAGCTCTAAAATTAAATGGGGAAAGGGTTGGTGCTCAGCCTTTCGCTGTGTTGGGCACAGAGGAGAAATATCTGCCTGCTCAGAGTCTAAAGAGCACGTCCAAGGCACGACAGCTCCGAGATGCTCTCCCAGCGTCTGGGAGCAGGGCTTTGAAGGACTATGAATAAAGATGAGCTGCCTGCCTTCGGATGATTATGGGAATCAAAGCACGCTATTTTTTGGATCTTCTCTTGATGTCAGCCATCATTAAATCGCTCCTTTTTTTGGTTTTTTTTAATCGGCTGGATACATTTTTAATTTGCCTTCCCCTGCCAAATCCAGCCCTCCGCTCCCAGTGACATTTCCATGCGGCTGCCCTGCTGCGATGGGTATCTTTGGAGTGCACGAGGCTGGAGTCAGAGTGGTGGCAGCACACATTAATACACTGGACTGACAGTTAAAGGCTATCAAACTCTCAATAATTGTGAAAAAAGCACATCAACAACCAGCTGGCTCAAGCAAAAGGAACCCGACGGGATGGAGCGACGTCAACACCCGTATGTACAGCGTGGAGAAAAGGCTGGAATTTGGCAGGATTGTCACTGGTGTAAGATGTCTGTGAGGTGGTTGGGACGCACCGACCCAACTGTGTGAAGGGATCTGGTTTTTCCCACACCTTCAGTCGTCAAAATACATTTTTGAGCCATAACAGAGACACTTAAACAAGTGACTGTTGAAAACAGACGAGGTATAATCATGTTACAGACACACACCCCCCCCCATAAAAAAGCTCAAAAATAAAAATAACTTTAGTACCGATACATTCTATCCCCCATTTTAAGGGCTACTAGATCATGTTCCAAAAGAAACTAAATATAACACCTTTGGGACCAGGGCTTCCCAAGATCCAGGTCTGTGTTGCAATCCAGAAAATCAATCTCCCCCTGTTAATATGTCATTATCTCCGTGGGCAAAGCCCCCTTTATGGGGGCTTTGGCTGTTTGCAGCCCAAACCCATCAGCGTGGTTTTTGGACCAGTCTCTCATGATTTCAGAGTTGCAGAAGCTTCTGTTCAGTCTCCTTTGCAGGTCAAGATCTCACTACAAACCCATCACGCTGCAGGGAGGCTGCAAACAAATATGTTTTGCAGCTCCTTAGGAGTTTTGGAGGTGACATGTCCCAGAAACTCCCAGTTCCCACCTGCCCCAGCATCTGTGGCAATTGGGAAGAGAGATCTGTGGTTATTTAGGGTTCCCAGTGATGGAAACAGGCTCAGCCCTCACCCTCCAAACACTGGGCACTTTTCCTGGTCTTTCTTTAAGGGTTTTTTTTAGGTCTCAGAGTTTTTATGGTCTGAGCATTAATTAATTTTGGTGCTGGAGGGATGCAGGAAGCTGGGTGGACAGTTTTTCTCTGCAGTGACAGGGAGGGATGCTTGGGAGGGAGGTTTGGAAAGCTTTGCAATCCACTCGCAGGCCCTTCCAGATCCACGGGGAATTGCCAGCACGGAAATTTGCTGGAGGATCCCATGGAGAAGCTCCCTCTCCCCATCACCCCTCAGGGCAGGGCAGGGCCAAACTGGAGTTAGTGAGAGCCACAGCTCTAATCAGCTCTAATTTGTGCAGGCAGATTCATTTCCCACCAGGGGTTGTTTCACCTCTGGGATTCTCCGGCATCCCCGTCGAACCTTGGCACCCCCAGCTCATCTCCCTGGGCTCAAGGACCTGCTCCATGGGCTCTTCCAGCATTCCTGCTCCCCAGCCCAGCTCAGGGACCTGCTCCATGGGCTCCTCCAGCATTCCTGCTCCCCAGCCCAGCTCAGGGACCTGCTCCATGGGCTCCTCCAGTGTTCCTGCTCCCCAGCCCAGCTCAGGGACCTGCTCCATGGGCTCCTCCAGCATTCCTGCTCCCCAGCCCAGCTCAGGGACCTGCTCCATGGGCTCCTCCAGCATTCCTGCTCCCCAACCCCCCCAGTAAATCCCAGTGCCAGCAGCACCAGCCCTCTCTCATTCCTTCAGCCCCAGGGCCACAAGGTTTGCACCACGCTGGGAAGAGCAAGAGGAGCAATGTCCCACTGAGAGCCAGATCTATATCTGCTCTTCATTCCCCAACTCATTACATTGACTAAAACTGCTGGGTTTATCCCTTTTTCTTTCTTTTCCTGCCATTTCAGCCCATCCTGCTCACCCTGTACCTGCACATAGCCCCCAGAGACTCCTGGTTTTGGGCCCCCCAGCCCTTCTCCCATGAGCAAGGTCTCCACCACCAATGATGCCATGACAGGAGCAGGAATTCAAGCCAAGGAATTATCTGTGATTAGAAAAACAAACAAAATAAATGCAGCTTCACCAAAGTTGATGCATTCCTTTTAAGAACTACATCATTTCTCAACCTTAGGAGAACTTCTCAACCTGAATTTCAGCTGGAGTTTGCATGTGGGGCTCAGCCAGCCAAAAAGGAAGGTGACTTCTTCTGCAAGTCCAGAGCAATCCCAGCCTGAACCTGCTTGGATCCTGTTTGTCTTCAAAGCTCTTCCGCAAGGAGAGGAGACACGTGAGGAAGACAGTAGGTTTGCTTTGCCATGAATATTCCAAAGTTTTCCCATTTCAGAGCCTTTCTTCCAGTTAGGGTGTTTGTTTTTAAGTGCATCCCCACTCAGGTTGTGCCTCAAAGCATGTCACAGGTGCCTCCTGTGGATGTTCCTCATCCCCTGCCTGGAATTTGGTGTGAAATGCAGGTAAAGAGCTCTGCTGGGGGCAGGATTCAGGTTTTGGTGCTGCCTCCAGGCAGAGTGGTCCTTGTTGAACCTTCCAGGTGCCTGGCAGAAACCTCACGGCTTGTCCTTGGACACATCAGCCTGAACTCAAGAGTCTGCTCCACAGACATAATTCTGTCTCCTGTTACCTCCCCTTGAGCATTCCCTTCTTCAGAGGAAGCTCCAACTCCCTTGGTTCCGTCCAGTCCAAACTAACATTTCCCAAACCATTTCAGGGAGTTACAGCACTGCAGACACAGAGGTTCCTGTGCTCATCTGAGTCCCACCAACATTATTCTCACCCTTAAATCCAACACTCTTGCAAGTGTTTCCTTGCTTCTCTGACTGAGTATGTGCTGGGCAGATTTGAGTCTCCAAGATGGAAGAGGCAGCATCAGGAGGTGGGATAAAGCTGGAGAGGGAGAGGGGGGGAGCCAGAAGCAGGAGGGACATCAACTGTTTCCATTTATCCCTTTGCAGATGATTTATCCCTTTGCAGACCACTTATCCTGCTGCACCAGGATAACATTGATCCCTGCAGTTCTAAGAAATGCAGTGAGGTCAGAGAAACCCCAGGTTTAACAGCTTCCCAGCCCAGCACGGGCAACCCACAGCTCTAAACCTGCCACCCAAAACCTCAGTGTGCAAAACGAAACAGGAATGGGCAAAGGAGGAATGGACTTCCCAAGTGAGGGAATACTATAATATTCCCTGTGGAAGAGCAGAAAAGGACACCCAGGCTCTCATGAAACAAAGCATGAGCATGATCAGCCAGGATTCATGTTTTTATACCTTTTCCACCTCTGGAAATTCGATTTTTCCTTGGTTTTCCATGGAGTGATCCTGAAAGCAAGGCACAACTTGTTGACTGTTCAACATCATTTTCCTCAGCATTGCTGGAGACATTACTTTCTTAAGAAGGACTTAAAGTAAATCACAGCCTTTGGTACAGCACAGAACTACTTATAAAGGGCATTTACAGGAAAGGGAGAAAAATGGAACAGAAATTATTCAGAAAGAGCTGAGAGCAGCCCGTGGCCTTCAGCAGGGAACAGTGAGAGCAACTGGATTCCCTCTCTCCCTCCCACTCCGAGCAAAACACTTCGACTGAGCTTTAGCAGCTCTGCTTAATCTTTCCTTTCTGTTTGCTTAAACTTTCAAGTGATTTTTTTTAAAAATAATAATAAAACCAGACTGAAATAATCTCCAAATTTCCACCTCCCCTCCTCCTTTTCCCTGGTTTTGCTCAGTCTGGTTATATTGCACATGAGTTGGAGACAATCCTCTGGCTGCAGAGATGTTTCCTTCCACATGAAGCACTTGTTAACACGGATAAGATGGCAAATATTCCATAGGTATTCATGTATTTATGGAATATGAACTGGGTTTAACTGGGGAGGACAGTCTGGTCCACAGCAGCGTTGGTCACCATGTCCAGGATGTTTGACTTTTCCTTGGAGCTGTTTTATTTCTCAACACAGTCCTGGAGGTCGTAATTTTGAAACGTCTTCTGTTATCTGTTGGGCAGAGCAAGAAAAAACCACTTTTATGCTTTGGAAAACAAGAAACAGGTTATTTTTTTTCAAAGTAAAGTGGAAGGGATGTCACACGTTGGGCCCCTCAGGCAAATTCACGTCTCCATTTCTCACGAATGAAAAGCGAAAACTTGCTAATTAAAATCCTTTAATGGACTAAATACCACACAGTCTAAAGTGAGCTAAAGATAGAAAAGAAGATTCACTAAATAGATCCTGGTTATTAACTATTATCTCACTAATGGAAAGTTCCAAATCCAGAATAATTAGCACGAAGTGGGTTTTCCTCATCATGTTTTTGTCTTAGTCAAGCTGGGTTTGTTCCAACTCGATCACACAATATTGTGCAACTGGTTGATCTTATAAATCCAATATTGGGGCTGATCTCACTCCCAGTACTTGGACTGTGGAGTTGCTCCCACAGAGCTCAAACTCAACACCCCATTTTGAGGCAGGAATGGAGCAAAGGGCCAGAAAATTGTCCCAGTCTCTGCAGCGCTGGAGCGATGAGCTCTTGGACCCCCCTGGAATTGCAGCAGTAACTCAACAGCACCAAGGGACTCATCCTGACTCCTATTTTAATATAGGGAGATGCTCTTCTCTGTCTTTAAGACACAGAAATTCCTACAAATTTCATGCAACTGTTTATATCCCTCTCATTTTTCAGAAAATCCATGTTCTGCCTTCAGAGCAATCCAGGTATCCCCCTCCCCCCATCAGGTGGGAATGAAGTCGGGTGCTTCATTCCCAGCCAGTGCTGAGGAAAGGGTTGGAAGGAGCTGCAGTCCCAGCTCAGAGCCCAACCTAAGGCACTGGGACCTGCCTGGTCCCAGCTTAGTCCCCAAATCAGCCTGTTTTCCACAAAGGGAGAGGGAGGATGGAGATATGCAGGATGGGATCCATGTGCTGAGGAGGGAGACATCCACTCTGGATGCAGCAGGGATGATGATACAGGGGGGGTGATGTGGCAAGGATGATGGGGATGCAGGGATGCAGCTGAAGGGATGATGGCAGGGATTATGAGGATGCAGGGATGAGGTACAGGGATGGAGAAGTTGCAGGAATGATGAGGATGCAGGGATGAGGTACAGGGATGGAGAAGTTGCAGGAATGATGAGGATGCAGGGATGATGCTGCAGGGATGAGGATGTTGCAGCTATGATGAAGTTTCAGGGATGAAGTTGTAGGGATAATGAAGATGCAGAGATGATGAGGATGCAGGGATGATGAGGATGCAGGGATGATGAGGATGCAGGGATGATGAGGATGCAGGGATGATGGTACAAGGATGAAGGGATGATAAGGATTCAGGGATGAAGTCGCAGGGATGATGATGTTGCAGGGATAATGGGCATGCAGGGATGATGTTCCAGGGATGATGCTGCAGGGATGGTGATATTGTGGGGATGATGATGCATTTGCAAGGATGATGAGGATACAGGGATGGTGATGTTGCAGGGATGATGAGGATGCAGGGATGATGAGGATGCAGGGATGGTGATGTTGCAGGGATGATGAGGATGCAGGGATGATGAGGATACAGGGATGGTGATGTTGCAGGGATGGTGAGGACGCAGGGATGATGAGGATGCAGTTGCAGGGATGAAGTTGGAGGGAGGATGATGTTGCAGGGATGATGCTGCAGGGATGATAAGGATGCAGGGATGATGAAGATGCATTTGCAGGGATGAGGATACAGTAGCAGGGATGAGGATACAGTAGCAGGGATGATGGGGATGTAGGGATGGTGATGTTGCAGTGATGGTGATGTTGCAGGGATGAGGATACCACAGGGATGCTAAAAGCCAGCAGAGAAAGGAAAGAGGTAAGAATTCCCACAAGGAGCAAAATTCCCTTGTAAGGCAGTGCAGCACTCAGGGAAATGAGCTTCCAGAGGGGCTCAGTGCTCCTTACAAGGGGCTCAGACCAGCCAGTTGTTCAAATACCAGCTTATCTTGAAGTGCCAGAAGGGACTACTCATGGACTTAAAGCTAACTGGGGTTTATGCTTTATTAGACTGGGCTTGCTGGGGGGATTACACCCTCTCCCACCTGCCAGCAGGGAAGGGCTTCTGTCTTTTTAGCAAAGCAGTGATCAAACTGCTGGATCTTCAAGCAGCACTGGAGTGTTACACACCCATTAAATAAATACACAAATAAAACCCAAATAGCACCTTCAGCCTGGGAAGTGTCAGTGATTCGGCCATGAAGGGGAAGCTGGAGTTGATGCTCTGCAGATTAAGTGGTAAATAACAATTTTATCCCCACCAGACAAATCATCCAGTGCTTTGGGGTACTCTGGTGCCTTTCCAAGTGTATCCTTGCTCTTGCAGAAAGAAATCCGAAATCCTCAGCCTAACAGTTATGTTATTTCACTGAATTTGGTAGGAACAGCAGTAGGGGTGAGAAGTCATGAGCATTGTGGAGATATCACTGCTCCAGCTCCTGAAGGCATCCAGATGTCTTTCCATCAGACAGGGGTGATGAAATCCTCTCTACTCCAAGAGAAACAGAGGATATTAAACAGCAGCCACAAAAATTAGATGTTTTTGAATAATCTAAGCCAAATAACTTGTATCTGTGCATTTAGAGCTGCTGAACCAGCTCCTGAGAGCACAAGTACAGAGCAGATCCTGAGTCCTCCCAGGGGACTGGAAAATAGCTCCTGTTTGGGCCAGGTTTTTAAGGGATAAACAAAGTGACCTGCAAAAACGATGGGTCAGGCCATCTGTCACTGATCCCAAACAATATGCTGGGATGGCTGAGTCTTAGCACAGAATTACAGAGAAAGATATAATTGATGCCAATCAACACAGGGTTAGGGAAACCAGATCTTATCATATTAACTGATATCTCTTCTTACTGAGTCCCACGCTTGGCTGATAAAGGTGCTTGTGTAAAGTTGTCCTCTGAGAGAATCACATGGCAGTTTGGTTAAGAAAACAGAGCAATAAAGCCAAATTCCCAGGAGATATCACAAGTGAAACACCCAGCTGAACCCAGGCCACTCCTCCTCATTCATGCCATGTTTTCTTTGAGCGTTTTGCATCGAGGATGGGAGAGACACTCCTGAAAGTTTCCAGCCCCAGGAGGAAACAGCCCAAGCTTGTTTCTGATGCTGCAGAAAGATTTCCTCCTTTAATTCAGAGGGATTTGAGGTGCAGAACACTCAGGAGCCAGCACCCACTGATGCACAGGCAGAGGTAGGAAACCCCTCAAACCTGCAGTGCTGCACCCAACTCACATTAAACTCCTTCCACATCCCCCCTGCAAACTCAAATTCAGAGCAGGCAAGTTCATTTTAAGCCCAAACTTCTGATGTCTCATTTCTGACCTGCTGCAACAACTTGAGGTTCAAATTGTTACAGAGCCATGGCGGCAGCTCCAAGCAGAGACCAGCAAGGAGGGAGAGGAGGGTTCTCAATTCTAAATGCACAGAGAATTCAGGAGAAATGGGCCATCAGGGTGGAAAAGGAGAGGCACAGGGAAGAAGCCAGGCAGAGAGGGACCTGGGAGTTTGGACTGACAGGAAGCTGAACAGGAGCCAGAGTTTGCCCAGGTGGCCAAGAAGGCCAATGGATCCTGGCCTGGCTCAGGAACAGGGTGGCCAACAGGGCCAAGGAAGTGATTCTGCCCCTGGACTCAGCACTGGTGAGGCCACCCCTGGAGTGCTGTGTCCAGTTCTGGGCCCTCAGCTCAGGAAGGACATGGAGGGGCTGGAGCAGGGCCAGAGGAGAGCAACGAGGCTGGGGAAGGGACTGGAGCACAAGTGCTGGGAGGAGAGGCTGAGGGAGCTGGGGGGGGCTCAGCCTGGAGAAGAGGAGGCTCAGGGGAGACCTCCTCACTCTCTGCAACTCCCTGACAGGAGGGGGGAGCCAGGGGGGGTTGGTCTCTTTTCCCAGGCAACCATCAGCAAGACAAGAGGGCTGGGTCTGCAGCTGTGCCAGGGGAGGGTTAGGTTGGACATTAGGAAGAATTTCTTTGCAGAGAGGGTGCTCAGCCATTGGAATGGGCTGCCCAGGGAAGGGGGGGATTCTCCATCCCTGGAGGTTTTTAAGCTGAGACTGGATGTGGCATCAGTGCCATGGGCTGGGAACCACGGCGGGGTTGGATCAAGGGTTGGACTTGATGATCTCGGAGGTCCCTTCCAACCCAGCTGATTCTGTGATTCTATGAAATCACAGGAGAGGAGGATGGTGGTGGAAAGGAGAACTGAAGGCAGAGCTGGCATCTTGGGAAGCTGAGTGAAACCTCGGCCTTCCCTCCACCCAGGGAAAACAACTGTGATTATTGGGGTAGCCAGGGAAGGTCTGCAGGCTCTGCCAGCCTCAAGAAAGCTGAATTCCATAAAACCTTTGGAGGAGTCCTTATTTCTTGCTCTGTGCTTCAAAACTGCCTCCTCCTTCCAGAACAGGTTTCCCTGCAAAAACTTTCTGAGGCTGCTCAGTGTCAGTGGGGAAACTGAGGCACAGAGGAGCCAACCCACCCAAAGCCAGTCAGGAAACACCACAGTGCTCCTACCCTCCATCTCTGGGTGTAGGGACACCCAGAGCTGGCCTAACAACCCAAATCCCCCCAAGAGGCACAGCATCACCCATCACCCCCATTGCACTCAGCTCCTTCCTTGCACCAAGCCCAACAGCAAAACTCACCTCTCTGCAAAGGCAAAAGACACTTTGCAAAGTGTGTGTTTATCTCAGCCAACCTCCATCCCAATCTTCAGCTTTCCATGAGAGCAAGACCCCAGGACAGACCCTGCTGCAGCAGCTCTGCTTCCCCCACCACAGCTGAGCCTCCAGGGCTTCCACCACCGCCCACCCCATGACACAGCCCCGCAGGATTCTCCACATCTATCCATGACGGGGCTTTGGAGGAAGCAAAGCAAAGCATCTGTGCTGAGCAGCAGCAAAATAAACCTGATTTCCTCCTGCAGCCTTGAGGTGGAGAGAGGAGAGAGGAGAGAGGGAGAGGAGAGAGGGAGAGGAGAGAGGGCCACTGGCTCGTCTTGCCACACATCCAAACCCAGCCTGCCCATGTTAGAGATGCTAAAAATGAAGTGCAACCACTGTAGCAAAGCAACAGACGTGCCAGAACTTAAACATGCTCAGAAAAGCGTCGGAATCACAAGTCTGAAGGAAGTGAATCATTCCTAAACAAAGCCAGCAGCGCCTGCTGCCGTCGGCGGGGCTGAGCCAGGGGCTCCAAACGAGTGTGAAGGAAACGGCCGTTCCCGCTGAGAGGAGGGGAACGGCAGCGATCAGGGAGCGTTTCAGCTCCTCCTGACTTCAGTGAGAAGCTGAAGGAGATTGGAGACATGTTTTAATTTACTTGAGCATGTCTTGGTTCGTAAGAAGGAGAGGAGTGATGGTGCCCCGCGGGGAGGTTCATGCGGGGAGGTTTCCCTGCCCTGCCGCTGAGCATCCTCAGCACGAAAAACTCAGGCTACGAGCAGTGATGAGACACAGACAGACCCTGAAACTTGTGGGTGTCAGACAGCAGCAGGGCTTGATTCTGTGGCTGCTTTTTTGCCAGCAACAGCGATAAAAGGGCTCCAGCTGCAAGGGCAGAGTGAGACCCTGCACACACCCCTCTTCAGAGGAACCATCTCACACAGGGGATGGTTCTCCTGAGCAAAAACTGGGATTTTCTGAGTGACAAAGAGCAGGAGCCCTGACGCCTTCCCAGGCAAAGCAGCCAACACATGTCCATCAGGTGGGATAAATATCCCTTTGACAAAGACATCATTACTCATTTTCCTGTTTGGGAAGCCAAGTATGGGAGTAAAAGGTCTCAGTTACATCTCAGGCCCAACCACAGAGGATCTGGGAGAGCTTTGGCTGAAGCAAGAGCCAGGAGGGACTGGGGAGACAGGGCTGGGGTTGCTCTGCAGGGACCCCCTGGCAGGGAATGAGTCCCCTCCCTGGGATGGTTCTGCCTTACACGAGGTCTGGACCCCTCCTCCTCACGTCAGTCTCATTTCTGACCTAAGAACTCTCCTATCACCACCCTCAAAAATGAAGTCAAACCACTTCCCCTCCACCACTGCCAGAGAAGTGATTCCCAGCTGGGATGAGGCACCTCGGGGCACCTGCCCCAAAGTATCCTCATCAAAGTGGAGATGACCACGTTCCCAGGACTGTTTCCGCAGGAAAGAAGCACATCACTCCATCATTCCATGCTCAGTGTCCAGCTCCCACCTTTGGCTCCATGCTCAGCTCCCACCCTGCACCCACAGCAGCACCCACTGGGATAGCCTGGACCTCTGCTGTGTCAACAGCACCCAGAAAAACGGGAAAAGGCAGGAATAGCCCATTCTTAACACATCCTCCAGCTCTGCAACACCCCCAGAGTCAAGCCAAGCACCCCATTCAGACTATGGGTGGGACCCAGAGCAGGAGAGCAGTGAAGGAGACAATTTATAGAATATTGCCCTGCCCACAGCACCCTATAATTATAGAATCAGGGAATGTTTTGGGTCAGAAGGGACCTTAAAGGCCGTCTATGACAAAGATGACCAGAAATCCCCTATTTCCCTGTGCCCACACCACTGCCCTTGCCGAGGCTGCTGGTGCTCTGAGCTCTCCTTCCCGATACAGACAGCAAACTGAAGGGCAAAATAAGTTACTTTTGTACCCTTTTTGTCCATTTGCACTCCCGTGTTTGCAGCCCACCCAGAGATCACTTGTTAAAGCGTTTAAAAATGGGGAAAACAAAGCCCTGCTTCCCTCGGGCTGCGCTGGAGCCGCCGTGTGCTCTCACCAGGATATGCATATTTTAAAAGCTTGGCAGGAGAGGGCTCCAAACTACACAATTAAAGAGATTTTACACAGAACGCTCTCCAGTCACTGCAAGAGACCCTTTCCCTGTGTTATCCCTGCAGGAACGACCCCTCTGGAGCCGGTGACCCTGGATGGCTCCTTTCCCTCTGCTGGGGAAAGCACTTCTCTGCCCTTTGCCTTGCTTAATTGCCCATAAAGTGGGGATTAACAACAAAAACCGACCTCTTTTGTCAAGGGATAGAGCAGGAACAATTGCCTGGGAAGAAATTTAACCCTCCTGGAGGAAAGAGATACCTCCAGCCCTTGTCTGCGTCCACCAGTGCAGTGGGACAGCTACTGCTCTGCTCCTCGGCCACATCAAGCACCCGAAGGGCATCTATTGTGCTGGAGAACAACAGACCTTTTTAGAAGAGGTCAGGCCTGAACACATACAAAAACGAGAGGGCAAAGACAGGAGAAAAAGGTGGCAGTGTCGAAGTACCAACTGGAGGGGCCAGGGCTGGGGTTGTTGTGTCCCTGCAGCCCCCGCTACCAAGGATGTGTTTTGAGGTGGCATCAAGGGCTGAAACGGGGGAATAAAATACAGGCAAAGGGAAAGGGAAGGGAGCCTGTGAAAAGAGGGAGCAAGGCTGTACAAGGCTCTAGAGCACCCAGTGCCTCTATACTGGGGGTTGGAATGAGATGATCTTTAAGGTCCTTTCCAACCCAAACCACTCTATGATTCTATGATAAACTGAAAGCATCCATGGAGACAGCTCCAGCCTCCCAGGGCTGCATCCCTTGCTCCCATCCTGCAGTGCCAGCAGTGTAATTTGTCTCTAAGGTGACCAGGAGGACAGGGGAGGAGGAGGACGTTTCTGAGAGCATCCCTGGGGCCGAGATGGGGATTACCAGTGCTCCAGGGTCCCTGCTTCCCCGTGCTCGCTGGCTGGGCACTGGGAAATGTCAGCCAGGAGTTGTGGTAATGCCCTTTCCTCCATTTAATGTAATAAGCTGAGGCTGGAGGAGCCCTTTGCCTTGCAGACAGCAGGCAGCAGCTCTGCTAATACTAATCCCCTAATGCTGCCCCTCTAAGCACATTAGGAACAGTTGAGTCCAACACGCTGCGAAGGCTGAGGCTCATCTTTAACTCCCCAGGGACTGTAAAACACTCCCTGGTCCCCTAACAGGAGGCTCATGGCAAGAGAGAAGAGCCAGTTTAATAACAGCTGGTGTGGAAAGAGCAGTTTTTCAATGATCTCTCCAATTCCTCACACAACACGTGCAGCAGCCAGTCCCAGAGAAACCACCAGACCACGGAACAGAAAGTATTTGTAGTAGGATCCCAGAATGGTTTGGGTTGGAAGGGATCTTAAAGACCATACAGTTCCACCCCCCTGCCATGGGCAGGAACATCTTCCACTATTCCAGGTGGCTCAGGTTGCTCAGTTTATCTCATTGAACCTACAAGACAGCAGAGAGGGAAGATGCTGAGAGAAAAAGGGCAGACCATTAAAGGATACCCCCAGTTCTCCACTTACATTTTCTGGGTGCATCTAAAGAGCAGCAGTGATTTTATATTTTTCAGTGATACCATTCAGCACTGAAAAGTACTTTTTTCAGAGGGAAAGAGGTGACATTTAGGTGGGATATTGGGAAGGAATTCTTCCCTGGGAGGGTGGGGAGGCCCTGGCACAGGTTGCCCAGAGAAGCTGTGGCTGCCCCACCCCTGGAGGTGTCCAAGGCCAGGTTGGACGGGGCTTGGAGCAACCTGGGCTAGTGGAAGGTGTCCCTGCCCATGGCAGGGGGTGGAACTGTATCTCTAAGGTCCCTTCCAACCCAAACCATTTGATGATTCTACTGGAGAAAAACTGCCTTTTACTCCAGTGGGTGAAGTGGTTTCCTTGCCACCTCTCCCATCCAGCACCATTTACCATCAATCAAATCCATTTGAAACTATTCTGCCCCTGCAAAATCAGGCAGGGAGGAGTCAGGAAAACAAATCAACAACCTGCAAGGTTTGTGCTTATTTTAGATGGCAGAGAAACCGAAAATTGTTCTGTGCTGTTTCCAGGAGCACATGTGGTTTCCGCACCCTGAGCAGCTGCCACGAGGAAAACAGAGACAAAAAAATTCATCTGCAAACTCTCCAAATGAGATGTTTCCACTCCTTTCAGACTCAAACCCTCCTTTTAGGAATATGCATTGTGGGAAAGCTTTAATAACAATAAAATTTAGTAACAATAAAAGTTAATAACAACAAAAAGGGAGAACTCATAGGCAGAAATGGTATTTCAGCCTACTGGCAGCCTGGGCAAAAGGCAAGCTGGGGTGTTCCCAGTTATCCCAGACAAGGAATTCCAGTTATCCTGGATAAGGGAGCTCAGGTTTGTAACTTGCTGTAATGCTCCAGAGCATCTTCCTAATAAAGATCATTTGTCTGACCCTCAGCTGATGAAAACTACAGAAGCTCCAATAAAACCATCACACACCAGGAGCCAAGGAGCTGCTGTGATGTTTTTCTTGGGGCTAAGGGAGAGTGTTACAAACTGTCCAGATCCTTTAAAACTGGGATAAAGTCCCAGCTAAACTCTGATTTTGGCATGGCTGGCATCTCTCAGGACAAATCCCCCTCTCCACACCCTTGGGAAAAGTGTTACTTGCACAGGTTGGGGCCAGAAGTCTCTCTCCTGAACACCTTTGCCGTGTGCTACCCCAAAGGAATTTGGCTTTCTTTAACCCAAAATCCAGCAAAACTGAGGAGAGTCAGAGCCAAGGTCCTCAAGGCTGAGTAGCCTGGAGCTGGAAGCATTAAACCACTGAAAACCACCTTTTTAGCACAGAATTGAAGAAATCCAGCTGCAGAGAAGCAGCAGAGACTCCCTCCTACCACAGCACTAAAAAGTAAAGTGAACAGCAAATATAATCAGAGGAGGAAGTGATCCCACTTTATCTAAAATTTATAAAAATACCCAAGAGCAGCAGGATAGGCTGGAAAATAAAAGTAAGCAGTGGAAAGCATGGGGTTTGTCCCCCCAAAAAGCAACATTCCTTTACGACTCCATTAAACTGTGTCCCGTGCGAAGCTCACCTGATCCCTTCAGATGTCCCGTGGCCCCTGGTGCACACGTGAAGATGAAGGTGGTGAGTTTTCCCTGGTGGGGTTTTTGGTTATTTTTCAGTCCTGCTCTCTCCTGTCCCCCTTGTCTCCCAAAGCTGCTGAGGCTTCCCAGCCGAGCTTCCCGCTCAGGACCGTTTCCCAGTGGGTTTGGAGTCATTCTTGGTGGAGCAGGATGAACCTCCATCCCCAAATTTCCCTGCCAAAATTGCTCCTCAGCAAGGGACAGGTGGGTTTGGAGGTGTTTATTGCCTGGGGGGGCCTTATTGGGCACAGGGGACGTGGCCCAGGAAGGGGGTGTGAAGCCACGATGTCCTGCGGGATGGCAGGGCTGGAACCATCTGGAAAAAGGTTTTTTGCAGGAAGAGCGAGGACCAAGGGGGATGGGAGCAGGGATGCCATGACAACCTTTTGGGGTTTCCCAGGAAACCAGGGTCGCCATGGCAACTGCATCACTCCTGGTTGGAATCAGTGACTTCCGCTGGAAGGCGTGCTCACCGCTTTAATCTTCTTGCGAGAAGAGGCTGCATCTCTCCCAAAAGCATTGCAAAAAAAGGAGGAAACGTCCCTTTGTCTCTGGCTGGGTGGGTTTGGAGGCTGCCCAGAGATGATCCTGCATCCCCTGGTCCTCACTGGCATCTCTCTCAGCTCCCGAAACCATTGCATTGTGCCTTTCCCTTCCCTCCTCCCCACACGCAGCCCCTCTGCACAGATCAAACTGGATGGAATAATTCCATCAGGTTACACGGGAAGGGAACTAAGAACGAAAAACAAGGGCTCTGGGTTGGGGTTTTTTTTCTATTTAAATCAGCATTGATTGCACTCCGTCTCTGACCAGATTAGAATTTCATCAACAGTCTAATGGGGAAAAAAAAAAATGGAATCTGTGATGTGCCCGTAATGGCACATGACAGGATTCAATATAAAGCATCGTTTAACGACGTGGTAACAGAGACTCTCTGCAAAATTAAACGGTTATTTCCTCCCAACCCCCTCCCAGTACTCTCGGCTACATGTTTTCCTCATTCCCCCACCCAACCCGGGGTTGTTAATCCAACAACTGAGCTTATGTGACGGCAGGGAAATCGGCTCCACGCTGCCTTCAGGGAAAGGGGGAGGAAATTCAGGAGCAAAGCGAGAGGATCCCCAAAACCCCACAAAGCAAAGCTGCCCTGCAACACGTTGCAGAACATCTGTTTCGACAGTGAGTGTGGTTTGTCTTCATCTTCCTTGTCTTGTTACCCTTTAGCCGTCCTCTTCTTTGGAGAATTTTAAATCCTTTTGTTTTTGGATCTTTAGAAAGGCAGGATCTAAAAAAAAACCCATATCAAAACGAGGGCACACACAGACCGACGATGGTGCATGTTCCACACAACACCGACACACAGTCACTTTGCATTATTATTGTTATTATTATTATTATTGGTATCATTTTACCGCATCCTCAGGTTTTTGTTGCTGTTTGTTTGGTTTGGGATTTTTTTTTTAAACATCCGTGAAGATCTTTTTGATGTTCACACAGTTGGGATTGTTTGTGGTTGTGCAGTTGCCTGCTTTGAAGGCAGCCTGTTTGAATGCACTGTGGTTGATCCCCCCTTCCTCGATGACCATGTATTCGGACTTGCTGAGGGTGGAGTTGCTGCGAGCCTTCTTCATCTCCTCGCTGGACGAGAGGTGCTGGCAGCTCCCAACGTGCAGGTACTGGGCTTGTTCCTCACCTTCTGTCTCCCGGTGGTAGAAATAATTGAAATTGGAGACTATCACAGGCACGGGGAGGGCGATGGTCAGCACCCCCGCAATGGCACAGAGAGACCCCACGATCTTGCCCCCAATAGTGATGGGATGCATGTCCCCGTAGCCCACCGTGGTCATGGTCACCACGGCCCACCAGAAGGCATCGGGGATGCTACTGAAACCCGAGCTGGGGTCATCGGCCTCGGCGAAGTAAACGGCGCTGGAGAAGAGGATGACGCCGATGAAGAGGAAGAATATCAACAGGCCCAGCTCCCGCATGCTGGCCTTGAGGGTCTGCCCCAGGATCTGCAGCCCCTTGGAGTGCCGGGAGAGCTTGAAGATGCGGAAAACCCGGACCAAGCGGATGACTCGGAGGATGGCCAAGGACATGGCTTGCTGGCCATTGCCTTGCCTCTCCGCCAGCTCAGTGCCCAGAGTGATGAAGTAGGGAATGATGGCCACAATGTCAATGATGTTCATGATGTTCTTGGAGAAGGTGGCCTTGCTGGCAGGCAAAGAAACGGACCAGCAGCTCGAAGGAGAACCAGATGATGCACAAAGTCTCCACCACAAAGAAAGGGTCAGTGAAGGATGACACCATGGAAGCAGCCGAGGACGAGGAGTTGGTGAAGACTTCAGGTGGGAGTGGGCCACCGCCCGTCCCAAAGGTCCCCCCAGTTCCCTCATAGTCGTGGTCATCCCTGAATTCAGGCAGGGTCTCCAGACAGAAGATGACAATAGAGATAAGGATGACCAGGACAGAGACGATGGCAATGCCTCGGGCCGGCCCAGAGCTCTCAGGGTACTCGAAGAGGAGCCACACTTGGCGCTGAAACTCCTTGTCGGGAAGCGGCCGCTGCTCCTCCCGAATGAAACCCTCGTCCTCCCGGAACTTCTCCATGGCCTCCTCCCCGAGCTGGTAGAAGCGGATCTCCTCGGAGAAGATGTCGATGGGGACGTTGACGGGCCGCCGGATGCGCCCGCCCGACTGGTAGTAGTAGAGGATGGCATCAAAGCTGGGGCGGTTGCGGTCGAAGAAATACTCGTTGCGCAGGGGGTCGAAGTAGCGCATCCTCTTCCGTGGGTCCCCCAGCAGCGTCTCAGGGAACTGTGCCAGCGTCTTCAGCTGGGTCTCAAAGCGCAGCCCCGAGATGTTGATCACCACCCGCTCGCAGCACTCGTGCTCCCCAGCGCCCGCGGGCTGCCCGGCGGGCGGGGCCGGGGCCGGGGGCTGCTCGTAGCGCTCCCCTCCGAGCAGCGCCGGAGGGGGCTGCGGTTCTTCCAGCAAAGGGTCTCCTCCGCCGCCTTCCACCACGGTCATGCTGCCTTCCTCGCCTTCCTCGCCCTCCTCCTCCTCCTGCTGGGGGCCGGGCTGGGGGGCGGCGGGGGGCTCGGTGTAGCCCAGGTTGTGGTGGCTGCTGCTCGAGCCCCGCGGGTGCCGACCGGCGCAGGAGGCGGCGGGAGAGTAGAGCAAGCTCCGGCGCTCGTCCATAAAGGTGTGGGGCGGAAGGGGAAGGGGGGGGAGGGAGGATCGGAGAGGCGGCAGCCGAAGCCTCTTCTTCCTCCTCTTCCTCCTCCTCCGGGCGGAGAGGGAGAACCAGCCGGTCAACTCCTCCGGCGGCTGCCGCTGCTCTGAAGAGCCGAGGCTCTTCTTAAAAAATCCGCCCCCAGCCCTAGCACCGCCTCACTCGGTCACCGCTCCCGGAGACACCCACCAGCCCCCGGCCCTGCCCCGCGGACCCCGCCAGCTGCGGCCAGCCCCTCCCCTGGCCCTGCCTGGGGGACCCCCATCCATCCCCCGAACAGCGCCGAGGGGCTTCACAGTCTCCTGTGAGAGCATCCTTTGGTGCTCAGCGGGTTGCAAGTAGGGAGAGGGGTTTGGGGTTTTTTTTAGGGTTTGTTTTTTTTTTTTTTCTGGCAGAACCGCTGCCTAGAAAGAGTTTTTCTGCCCTTCCCTGTGTGAAATGTGATTTTTATTCTGGATTTTGGGGGTTGCCTGTTGGTTTTCAGCCACGGTTTCACGCGGTGGCAGGGCTGTGGGCAGGGGAAAGCCGACAGCGCAGCCAGAGACAACAGTTGGTTTGAATCAGCGTCTGGGTTAGGCTGGGGATTGTTTTTTCTGTCTAGGAGAGCGTGTGCATATGTATGTGCACACACATGTGTGTGCGTGTGCTCCTCTTCAAAATAAACAGAGAAGCAAAGCTGAGCCAGCCCTCGACCAGGGAGGTTTCAGGCTGGACCCAAATCTGTCTTTCAGACTTTCCAGCAAGAAAACCAAAACCCTTCAGTTTGTTGTTTTTTTATTTATTTTTTTATTTCTTTCTCCCTTCAGGGGTGTATGCAAATGGTTCAATTCTGGGCAAAAGGGACTTTTCCAGGTGAAAAACCTCCTCTGCAGGAACTCAGCGCAGGAAAACACCCTGTCTCCAGGAGATGTGGATCAGGGACAACCTCTGATCTCTGCACCCCCATCAACCCCCCCCTCCAATTTTCACAACTCACCCCAACAGCCAGAAGCACTTCAATCTCCAATCATGTGACAAGTGGGGTTTATGCAATTCAGAGAACTCCTGGTTTAGGAAAGAATCATGGAATGCTTTGAGTTGGAAGGGACTTTATATCTCATCTCATTCTACACCCCAGCCATGGGCAGGAACACCTTCCACTGGACCAAGAGCTCAACCATGAGGGTTGGGGAGAAGTGAGAAGGGAGACCACTTTCCCTTCCAGAGACAGATGGGTGGTCCCACCACGATGAAATTTAAAACCCCTCCACCATCCCCACTTGAGCTCATCTTCCTGGTTATTTTTAACCAGCACAGCCTCCAGAAGATAAGGAGAACAAAAGATGAAAAAAAATTAAACTTATTTATACTTTAAATCAGAAACAAGCTGTCCAAAATACACAAATCTGGGTGGGGGAGGAACAACGACAAATATTGGTGTAAGAGCTGAGCCTGAGCTCTAAATGGCAGCTGAAGAGCGTGGATGGAGTCTGAGTGAGCTGAGCCCACCTTCTTCTTTGCTGACAGAGTGGAAAACACCTCTGCCACCAGAAATCAAGGAGGATTCCCACAGGAATGAGCCCCAGCAAGGTGTGGATGAAAAGGTGGACGTTGACTCACAACTCCACGCAGGGACACTCATCTCTAGGTCATGTCACCTTGCCCCAGACTTGGACACAAGTCTCTTGTCACCATCTCCATCCATGGCTTTAAGCCTCACTTTTAAGACCTGTTTTCCTTGAGGGTCCAGATCTCCTGGGATGAGGGTATTGAAGCACTGGGTCCCCAGTACTGCTTCCCCAGCATTCCTACAGCAGTTCATAGTGCTCATCAGCAACATGCTCCCAGTAAGAGCATCCACCCCTCCCTTCCAACCCACAGCATCTTCCAGCCATCCCAACCCCCAGATAAAGCAGAAAGCAAAGCCCTGGAACACCATTAACCCTTGAGCTGCCCTTGTTGCTTGCAGGTTGAGAAAAATTCCTGGCAAAAGTTCCCATCCGAGTTTGAGGCTTTATTTTCATAAACATGAAATAACCATCATCCCCTCACCACAGTCGTGTGTAGCAGTTAAAAACTTGTCTGGCTCGTCCTTTTTCCCTGCTAGGATTTCTACCAATAAATCAGTGTCATCTGGTCTAAGGCAAACAAACAAGGCTGCTTCAAACCATAAACATTTATTGAGGACACAATGCTGGAGGCAACAAGGTGTAACTTCCATAGTTGCCATGATTTACTCTGAATCTGTCAGGGGCAAACTCATCAGGAATTAATGATGGAGCCACAGACCTTTGGGATGCTGCTAGGAAAATATTTCCCTTGAAACCAGAAGGATTAAGCCCTTACCCCACACAGACATTAACCCTTGAACTCCTGCAGCTTTAGTCACTGGCTCAAAGGATTTCTCCAGGGGCTGGTGGCCCCAGGCATGGTGTGTCCTCCTGGCCCTGTTTGCTCCTCCTGCTTCCCTGTAATCCTATCAAAGCCAATTAAGCTGTACCAGGCAGCAACATAGCTGCAGGCAGAGGGCAGCCAGAGGGACAGATCACCTCCTCTCCAGCCATAACCTCTCAGCTCCTGCCTTCTCCTGGGGTTTCCAGCCCGGGTTTGGATCATCATCAGGGATGCAGCAACAGCATCACCTCCTCCATGACCCTCCACCAGTTCCCCAGAGGGATTTGCATCCAGGAACTGCAGCAAGTCCAACATTTGTCAGGCAGCAACAGAGGTGGTCTAGGTCAAGTCCCAAATCCTGGATTTCTGAGCACAGGGGGAGGAGAAGGGACATCTCTGTGGTGTCTAACCCAGACAGAGCTTTCCAGTGAGCTCAGAGCTCAGTGCAGCATCAAACCTGCTCCTCAAGGCTATGGTTTGCTGTCTAATGGGAGATGTCTCAGACTTCCCTCTGCAAATTTCCCTCTGCTTTTTCATCCATCTCCTCTGCTGCATCTGGTCTCCACAAATTTGATTTTATTCTTAATGTCCATTTAAGAAATCCCCCTGTGCAATTACCTACGGGCTGCCCTGGAACAGCAGACACAGCTTCTATGAAGAAGCAGAGCAAGCATCACGCTTTTCCTCCCTTAGTGCCCTTCCCAGGGCAGATTTTCCAGCAGAGGGGACACTGTGTGCCTCTTCACACAGCCAGACCCAGACCGTGAGGGAATCCACCCAGCATCCCCCCCCAGGGGAACACAGGATGTTCACTGTGACTCTCAGTTACTCCCAGCCCCGGGGCTGCCCTGTCATCCTTCTTTCACCTTGAAATGTCCCTTCCTTCTTGATGAACCCCAACATCTCCCAGGCAGCTTTTTGGGGTTGTTTTTCACCCACCAAACCTCCCCTTGTCCCCTGTTAGCACCAGCAGCTGGGCAGAGAGTGGCAGCCCAGCTGTGGCAGTGAGCAGGATGTCAACCACCCTCCCCTCCCTCCCATTTCAATGGGAACTCTGCTTCCATTGATAAATTTGAGACAAATCTGCTCATCTTTATTTCGGAGGATCAGAAACCTTTCAGCACAAACATGGTTACAATAATACCTTAATGCACTGTAAATGTATTGTCTCTCCTCCCACAGCAAAGCCTCGACTGCTTCATTAAGGCAGAGAAGTATTAACTCCCTGGCAAGGTTTCCCATCTCATCTCATCTGGGAAACATGAGCCCAACCTCTGCTGCTCATAACGCTGATAAATGTTACAGATAAAAGCTCGAGGTTGTCACTGGGATCACTAATCACAGCCTGAACCCTTTGCAGGCAGGACTGCAGAGACTGTTGGCATCAGCCAGTACAGCAGCAACCTGACTTCTCAACATTGACTTGGATCAATCATGAAATCAAAGAATCGTGGACTTGTTCAGGTTGGAAAAGCCAGCTGAGTCCAACTGTTTACCCAGCACTGCCAAGGCCACCACTAACCCATGTCCCCATTTAAAACTGCCTTTTAAATTCCTCCAGGGGTGCTGACTCCACCTCTGCCCTGAGCAGCCTGTGCCAGGGCCTGACCATCCTTTTGGTAAACAAATTTTCCCTACTCCCCAACCTGACCCTCCCCTGGCACAACCTGAGGCTGTTTCCCCTTGTCCTGTCACCCAGCAGTTGGGGAATAAGTTGAACAACACCCCTTCTGGCTCCAGACTGGCCAGTCCTGCCATTCTCCCCTTCTGCCTCCCAGAGACAGGGGGTGGGAGCATCCCTACAGTCCCTGAGGCTCCCACCCTTCCAGAAGAGCTGTGATGTACCCCGAGATGGGGTCACTGACCCTATTTCCAGAGATCATGAACCCCATTTCATCTTCTTGAGCCACAAAAGCATCCCATGAGTGTTTCCCCTTGGGGATAAGACACGTTCTCCACCAACGCCATCCAGGGAGGCAGCAGGAGGGATGAGGAATGAATCTTGATTTCCCAGGATGGATTCAGTGCTCTAACTCTGGAGCACATAATCCCTATTCCTGTCTCTGTCTTAGTCTCTGGGAATAGCTCAGTCATGGAGTGAATCCTTCAATCCCTCTGTGCCTCAGTTTCTCATTTGTGCATTAAGGGAGTATCTCTCGCCTCCCACCTGAAGTCTGTTTAAATCCTACACCAGAAGCTTCTTGCTGTGCTCACAGTTGCAGAAAACAAGACACTGAAATTTGGAAGAGGGAGGAAAATCCAATGCTGTCTAAATCCTTGGTTTGCTCAGCCCTCAGCACAGGTGAAGAGCATCACTGGGAGCTCTGTAGGGATAACTGATGCCTCTTTAACAGGACATTTGGCAGCAGGCACAGCAGGACTCCAAACACCCTGGGAGTCTCTCTGACTGCTGCAGCCCAGCTGCTGAAGGCAGAACATCTTCAGAGAACAGTCATTGCTGCAAATAGAGGGGGGAAATGAAAATTGAAACTGATAACTCAAAATAACTGAGCATGGACAAGAGCTATTTTTCATGGGGTTTTTTCCTCACAAAGCTGTGGATTGAGCAAGAGCGTTTCTTGGCCTGCAAGGAACAAGTTTTGTGGGCAAAAAAGATCAGCCAAGCGACTCCCTTAGCTTTAACAGAGCTAAATTCCATCCAGCCTGTGGGAATCTGTGGGTTACGACTCGGGAGAGAGTCAGACCTATTTTAATATCCTAAAAACGTGATTAACTGGGTGGCATTATGATGGCTCAACAATGTTAATGCCAATTCAGCTGTAATGGGGATCACATTCCAAGGCCTCCACAATGACAGCAAATGATCCCTCCAGACTGTCCTCCACAGCTCCTGTTGCACGGCATTATTTGATCATTAAGATCTAAGATTACATTGACAAAGCAATTTAACCACAAATCCTGGGGAAAGGCAGGGCAGCATTCCATTGTCCACAGGAGTGGAAGATGACCTGAGCTTCTGTGAGGGGAGGAGGAAAACCAGGGAACATGTCAGGGATTAGGGGTGAAGCTGGGAGAGCATCAGTGTTAACCCAGACACAGCCTCAGCATAAAGATATGAAAACCCCAATTTCTGGCAGCAAAAAGCATGGTGTGGGCTGGGGGGGACTGTTTGGCCCCTGAATACTTTATTCACTTCTGGTTGTGGTTGGTGACAGTCACTTTGTGAGGTGGCACAAGCCTGCACCACCTCCCCGAGCCGAGCAAGTCAAAATGACATCCCCTGGCAGGGAAAACTCTTGGAATCCCTTACAACCAAACCCAGCAACTTTACCTGTCTGAATGCATGTGCTCGAAGCAGTTTGCCCTAAAATACGGGCTCTGACTCTTCACAACAGTATTTTAAGCTGAATTTTCAGAGGATGCCTAAGATACCCAGTGCGAATTGGTGCTTAACTCCAGCTGCACTAACAGCCCTGGTTTTAAGAAAATTGGTTTTGCTTTCCATAGAAACACCAGAGAATCTGTAAGCCACTGCTGTGCCACAAAGCATCCCTTGTGCAGGCTCAAGTGTTTATTTTTAAAACGTGCCCTCTTCACCTTTCTCCACTCTTTAGCCAGTTATATCCAGACAAATAAATTGGATCAGAGAAATGAAGGAATTTTTCCTGTGTTCAGCAGCTGGGATGGAACCAACCTTGACCCTCCTCTGCCCAGCACCAGGCACCAGAGCCTCCCAGGAACTGGATCCACGAGAGCTGGGCAAGGAGGAGATGGATGGAGGGCTCTGAGCTGTCTCACCCCAGCACGAGATCCCTGTGACAGCCCCTGGGTCAGCTGACAAACTGTCAAGGACTTTCAAACTGTGGTTTTTTCTCTTGGATTTTTCCACCTTTCCCCAATCCCCCTGATTTTTATTGTGGCTTTTCATTTGCTCGTTCAGTGAAGGTCGTGTCAGAGAGGAGGGAAATGGAATTGCAGGAGTTTGATTGACACAGCCCAGGGGAAGACAATGAGGGCTGAGGCACTGCCATGGTGCTGTGTTCAAGGGGGACAGGATGTCTGGCAGTGACATGTCTGGGGGGTTGATGGGGAAGAGCCACCATTTACAGAATCATGGAATGGTTTGGGTTGGAAAAAGGACCTTAAAGCTCATCTTGTCCCACCCCCTGCCACGGGCAGGGACACCTTCCACTAGCCCAGGTTGCTCCAAGCCCTGTCCAACCTGGCCTTGGACACTTCCAGGGCTGGGGCAGCCACAGCTGCTCTGGGCAACCTGTGCATTGATACAGCTTGGGGACAAACCAGCCCTTGGAGAGCAAGACTTGTCCCCCAGAGCATCCCAGTCCCTTAAGGACTGGCAGGATTGGAGGAGCCCAACCCAGCTCTGGGTATCCCCAGTCCTCATGTAACTGTGGTAACCCACAAAACCAAACTGAGGGGACTCTCCAGGTTCCACCAAAATCACACAACAGCTTTTGCACAACATGAAACTGCTGGTGGTTAAAACAGGGAACATGCAGAGGAACACAGAAAGGAGAGAAAATCCCCTCTTTTAGTTCATCTTTATGCCTTCTAACAAACACAGGAGCAAACTCACTGTGGGAGAATTATCCTGAAGCCACCAAACTTCCATTAGAGTTTGATAAAGTCTTGGAGTGAAACAGGGTGACTCTGCCTGGCTGAAATGAGAGAGCCAAGACACAGAGACCAGGATGCTCCAGAGGGCTGGACCCCCAGCGACACCATCCTCAGGCTTTTGGCCTCAGAGGAAATGACAAAATAGCAAATTAAAGCTTGCACAGGTCACCAGGCAAAACACATCAGTGCTGCCCCAGCCTCCTGGCCTCAGTTAATCAGTTCACATGAGGCAGTGCTTTGAGAGCAAAAAAACCTCACCCTGCATTAAGTGGTAATATTCATCATCCACTTCCCAGCTGGAAATCCAGGGGAAACTCTTTTCTGCCTCAAGGCTCTTCTGTCTGTCCTCCCTGTCCTCACCTTAACCCTGGCTCACCAGTGCTGGTTTGGTTTGCTGCAGAAATCCCTCTCTCAGGTTGCTGGGGGTGGTCATTTGGTGCAGGGGAGATGAATTTGTTTGCAAACACAGGCCGGGAGTTCTTTTGGCTTTAATGTAACATCTGGACGCTGGTAGAGCTGCATTTACCTGTAACATCTGGACACTGATAGAGCTGCATTTAGCTGTAACATCTGGATGCTGAAAGCTCTGCAGAGCCTGCAGGTAAAGCTGAAGCTCCCTAAAGCTTCCCAGCCATTGGGCAAAGGCTTCATTTCGAGCTGGGAAACCCAAACCAGCAAAAATTCAGAGCAGAGGAATTTGTCTGCAGAGAGCTCAAAGATCCAAGCTCTGCAGCTCAACCCTGTGGTTTATTTTTAATCAGATTTCCTGCTTTTTAGCTTCAACAGTTCTGGGGGATCCCCCTGAAACCCGCTCAGAAATCCCCAGGTGCTGTTTGCAAGGAGGGATGGGCCAAAAACGACTTGAGGAGGAGCAGATAAGTGGCTTTTTGTCTTCCTAAGTGCTCTCATCGGGACCAGAGGTGTGAGGGGTGATGGTCCTGCTAAGAGGTCACTCACGGGTGCCACAGGTCAGGCCCATTTTGCTGACCCACGTTCTTTTTGCCAAGCGGTGACAAATGAATTCTGCCCACAATTATCACAAGATTTGCTCCAACGACTTTTCTTACACAACCCCCCAAAGCCACCACGTTCCTCTTTTCCATTTCTCTAAGCTCCAAATGGCAACATAACCAATTTGGGGGTGTTTTCTTAGGGGAGAGAGGGGGATTTCTGACCCCTGCCTTTTGTTTTTTTGTGTACTGTACTGGGAAAAACACGTGGTGGCTCAGCCTGGGGACACCGGGAAGGCTGATCTGCTCTGTCACCTGCCACAGTAACCCCAGCAACAGCTCTGCTGGCAGCAGAGGCAGGAGAGGATGCTGACTCACTGCCTGCTTCGCTTTTGCAGCTCACCCTTCAGAAAAAGAAGAGTCTTACCATTCCTTTCCTTCAGCCCCTGTTCTTAAAAAGGTAATGAAGAAGCCTTAATTATAAATGAGAAAAAAAAAATCAGCAGTGGCTCTTAAGGAAAAGTTTCACTCCACCAAGGAATTCATTCTGGTTCCAAAGGCCCACCATGAATTCACTGAAGTCATTGCAAACAGAAATGACTCTGAGGTGGAAGGGTTTGGTGCAAATATATATCACTGCATTATTGAAACCTGGAGATGGCAAGAAAGGAAAGGAAACTTGAGAAGACCTTCTCAAAAGGGGAACTCTCCCCAAAAGTCCCTTCTCCCCTTTCACCTTATTTCTGTTTGCCACTTACTTTCCCTTTTAATGCAAATCTGGTGTTTTCTTTGCTGCTTTCTTCCTCTTCTTCTCTTGGGGAAGCACAAAATGAGATGCAGAACAGCCTAGAGAGAGGAAATCACTTGACTTTGCCTTTTTCTCACAGCTTTTCCTTACAGTAAAGTCATTTTGACTGTTGGGTGGTGGGTACAGAGTCGAGAAATAGGGTGGAGATGCCAGTGGGAGCAGGACCAGGGGTGGCTTTCAACATCCTGGGAAGGGAGAGGAGATGCCATGGAATTCCCCACCAGGACACGTTCTGCAGCTTTCCCCTCAGCATCAAAGTTTTGTGACACCCTCCTAATAAATAGTGACTTTGGCAATGCTTTATTAATTGCCAGGACTTATTTCTGCTTTTGATTCCTCCATTTGGCCCCTCATGAGGAGTGTGCAGGTGTCCCCCACACACGGTAACACTGCTCTTGCCAGAGGTCAGCACGTCTGGGCTGGGTTCCCTCTCTGCTGACCCCAACTCCTGTCACTCAGCAGTGATGGAAAAGCCTCACTTTCCACTCAAATGGTGAATTTCCAGCCCTCCTGCAGCACAGAGACAGAGAAAACCCTGCACAAGATAATATTGTTGCTGTCTTCTAAAAAATCTCATGAGGTGCCTGAAGATGTCAGGGAGGGGGAAAAGCAGAGGATGAGTTGTGACTCATGGCTGGGAAATGCACGAGGGTGGCAGAGCCTGTTAGAGGAAAATCAACCCCCAAAAAACCCTCCTTGCTCAACAGTTGGCATGAGCCAAAATCCAGCAGGGAAATCCTGCTAAATCCTCCAGTTTCTGCAACACACACGACCACGTCCAGCACTGCAGGTACACAGTGATGCCAGAGCCCAGGGGAGGGGGATAATGTGGATCTGGGGACATGACGGATGCTGAAGAAGCTCTGCTGGCCCTATAGACCCTACACACACCCTACACACACCTTTCTTCCCAATCCACCCCCCTTTCAGCTGACAACCATCACTCATAAACCTCCCCAGGAGCCTCTGTGACTTAAGGTCAAGTCCCTCCATTCCCAGCAAGAATCCTCTGTGTCATCACAGAGTGATGGAATCATTTAGGTTGGAAAAGACCTCCAGGATCATTGAGTCCAACCTATGACTGATCCTCACCTTGTCCCCCAGCCCAGAGCACCAAGTGCCATGTCCAGCCTTTCCTTAAACACCTCCAGGGATGGGGACTCCACCACCTCCCTGGGCAGACCCTTCCAAAGCCCTTTCCATGAAGAAATTCCTCCTGATGTCCAACCCGAGCCTTCCCTGGCACAGCTTGAGGCTGTGGCCTTTCATCTTGTCACTTATTGCCTGGGTGAAGAACCCGACCCCAAACTTACTACAAACTAATTTCTGCTAGAGAAATCATCTCCTTTCAGGTGGAGATGCCTCCAGCAGTTCCAGTCTCCTTCTCCTGGCCCTGACGTGGGGAGTGAGGGAGAAAACGTGTTTTTTACCCCATGCCCCCTGTGCAACAGTGTTCCAGGCTGTACCTGCCTGTACCCATCATCTGCTGCCTGCCTTTCACGGGAGCTTTTAATAGCTCTGTTATGGCAGCAAAGAGGGTGAGAAGCATCTCTGTGAGCTGAATTGAAATGCTTTTTAATGAGGATGATTCACGGTAGCTCCCAGCCCCGGTGTCAGCCCTGGCACCAGTGACATTTCCTCACGAGGGAGCTGGGAGGAAAAGCTTCTGGCTACTGGAGTCTGCAACGTGGAGCAGAGAGGGAGGTTTGGACCTGAGGCTGATCTTTGCTCATCTAGATCCAAAGTAAAGAGGTGAAAGGAGGGTTTGAGCTCCCAAGTTGGCAGGATTGCCCCCAGCTGTGATGTGAGCAATAATGCAATCACCTCCTCCTCCCACCCGACTCAAGGACAGCTATAAAACTAGAGGAGGGGGTCCTGGACCTGCATTTTGGAGGCTGCTTCAACATTTAAAGATACCTGGACTGCAAATTGGGGCCAGGAAAAAGCCAGGAGGCTCAATCCACTTTGCTCAGAGAAGTTGTGGCTGCCCCAGCCCTGGAAGTGTCCAGGGCAATGTTGGACGGGGCTTGGAGCAGCCTGGGCTAGTGGAAGGTGTCCCTGCCCATGGCAGGGGGTGGAATGAGATGGCCTTTAAGGTCCCTTCCAAACCATTCTAGGATTCCATAATTCCATGATCCAGTGCCCACATCTGGGTCTGGGTTATCCCATCATTCGTGAGTCCATAAAATAGATTCTTTCAACGGTCCAGGAAACCATTCCTTAGTCCATGAAACAGATAAAATTGGGACTATTTTGCAAGGTGATGCAGAAAATCTGGGAGGAAAAAGGACCAACCCACATGTTCCCTCCTCCCTGTCCCAGAGGCTCTGCAAAGCCCTGAGGTGCCTCAATCTCCCCATCTGTAAAGCAGGGTGCAGGTATCGGCCTTGCTTCACAGAATACCCTGAAATCGAGGAAAGATGTGATTAGGGGTGGCAATTATAATTATTCGCATCCTCTAATTGCACTTCAGGGCTGTGTCTGGATTCTCACATTTGTCAGAAGGAGATAAAAGGTTTTTTGCTGATCGTGTGAAGACTTTCCATCTCCCTTTGATGTGCTGTCGTTAATAGCTCCTTCATTTGATTAATTCTCAGTTCTGCCCTCGGTCTTTAGGAGCTGCCACACAGACTTTGTGAATGGATTGGAGGAGATGGAGCAGAGATTCCCCCTGAAAGCTGCTCCAATTCTCATTAATACAAATCCCTGCAGGGTGAACTCCCAGCCCGGAGCTCATGCGTGAAAACAGCAATGTTTATAATAGTAATAATAATAATAAATAAGGGGGCAGGCTCTAGAAACCGTGAAATGCCTCTGTGTGCGTGTGGATGTGTGAGGGAAGGTCCCAAAACGCAAGTGACAGCAATAACTGAGGCTTTTTTCAGAGCAGGAGTGCTTGGACTAATTGAATCTCTGCCTCGTTACATGCCGTCCGATTTAGACCCTCATTATGCATTTGGCAAGTACTTGGCATAACAAATCAATTTGAAATGGCACATGAGACTCAAGTAATTCAAAATGAAACTCCAAATCAAGATTACAAGGCAAGACTAAGCCTCCTCAGCTCAAATTATTGGGATGGAGAGGAAGCCCATGATGAAGATGAGTGGAATAGGCTGGAGGAAGCCTCTGCCACCACCTTCCACGTAGCCTTAGGTCAGGAATTTTAATCTCTTGGGGTCTGGACCCTCATACTGGGATTTCACGTGTGTTATTTCTGTTTCAGAGAGTATTTCATTCTCCTTTTCCCAGCGAGGGGACAAGGTCTAGTCTGTGGTCACTGCTGGGTGTTTCTGGTTCAATCATGTGTTCATCTCACTTTCTGCTCAAGAAATAACCCCAAACCTACCCAGTTCTTCTCCTGAATTTACCTCCATAAAAACCCCTTTGCCACCACGCCCTGCATGCTCTGTCATCCCTCTCTGCTGATCCCAAATACTTCCCCAAATACCTCCCAAATATCACAGTTCCTGGGCTTCACACAGCAGGATGTGGGAAGAGGCATCGGGAGGTACCCACAACAGGACTGGGGTGGAAACAAAACATGTAAATCCAGAAAGGCTTCATGAACATCCCAACGCAGTCCTGTGTCACAAATCCAACAAAATGGACATGGATGTTGTCCAAGAGGCTTTGAGCAAGGTAGAACGTGGCACAAGTTGAGCTCAAGTCCAGCTTTGCTTACCCAAAGCAGCTGAGGAAAGTACCAGCATGTTCTCGGGGCATCTGTCTGGTCAGGCTTTACCTCTATGCATTTTAGGAATTATCCAGCTGGGATTAAAAATGCCTTCCTCCTCTTCTTATTTAAATATAGGTTTTCAGGCTAACACAAAAAAAGAAAAATTAAAAAAAAAAACAAAGAAAAGAAAAAAGAGAGAGACAAAGCTTTGCTCAACTAGAGCTGAATAATTAGGGCTGGCTAATAGGATGTACTGTGGGGAAGCACAGAAGAGAGTCTTGCCAGGATGAAGACTCTGGCTAATAAAACCTACAGAACAGTTCAGCTGTGGTTTCTGGGACACTGCTGGCTCAAGTTTACAGCCTCTTTGTCTTCTGAGTCCCCAGACATGGGTAACAGATGAGTCTCCAGGGATTCTGCTGGGATGGGACCACCCATTTCCTCCTGATCTTTGAAAAGATCCCAAATAAACAGAAGGTCCCCCCTGAGCCTCCTTTTCTCCAGGCTGAGCCCCCCCAGCTCCCTCAGCCCCTCCTGCTGCTCCAGACCCTTCCATAGCTCTGTTCCCTTCCCAGGACACATTCCAGTCCTTCAATGTCTTTCTTGTCAGCAGGGGCCCCAAACTGACCCCAGGATTTGAGGTGTGACCCCACCAGTGCCCAGCACAGGGAACAGACACTGCCCTGCTCCTGCTGGACACACCATGGCTGGGACAATCCAGGTGCCATTGGCCCCTTGCCCACCTGAGCACACCTGTGCTCACAGTCAGCCGCTGTCACCAGCACCCTTCAGGTCCTTTCCCAAGTTTCCAGCTGCTCTGCCCCCAGCCTGGAGGGATTCCTCAGGTTGTTGTGACCACCCAGACACTGCTTTCCCAGGACCTGAAGAGGTGGATCCTCCATGGACACACACAGCTGGTTTCAGGGCCATGATGCCAACACTGGTTGAAAGCCAAGCCCAGGCAGTGCAGGTTTGGTGTTTCTGTGACTTCAGCCCCGAGTCACCCAGAGGGAGAGCAGGTTTGTGGGTTGTCACGTAACCTCCTCCTGCCATTCCACAGCTATGTAGGACACGCAGCCTCTGGAGAGGCTCCAGTGCTGATAAAGCGTTCTGGACTCATTGAGGGTTGTGCTGCAACGTGTTCCTTGGCAGATGGGTTATCTGGGCCAAATCCTGCACTTAGGGATACCCAACACACCTCTCCATGACTTCATTAAGCCTCTGGATCTTGCTGAGCCACACAGGCAGCAAGGCCGGGGGTCTGTGTGCACTGGAACAGATTCCCATGTGCCCCATGTGTCCCAGAAAAGCTGTCCTGGCACAGAGACACAGGACCTGGGAAGAGTAAGGCAGAGGGGATGCAGCCATCACTGTGAAGATGTCCCACTCAGTGTGACAAGAAGCTTGGGGCCACCCCAGGCACTGGGAAAGGCAGAAGGAAAAAGATGGATGGTGGCAGGGTGTTCACTCCCAGTGAGTTTGAGATTTTTAAGTTAAAGGATGGGCTGGTCAAGGCAGATTTCAGTTTGTGGTGCTGAGCATTTACCCTGAATCCTTCCCAAATCTCAGATCTTGAGAGAAGCCAAGTCCCAGCTGCACATGTTCAGCCTGTAAGTGCAAATGAAGTGCAAAGGATTAGAAACCCTTTTCTAAGGAATCAGAGAATCATTAAGTTTGGAAAAGACCCATGATCGTCGAGTCCAACTGCTAAAGGAGAACCTCCCCTTCCACCGCCCCCCCAGCTGCAAGAATTGATGTTCTTTCCCTTGCTGGGGAAAGGAACTGACCTTATTTCCAGCTGCCCCTCCTCCAGAGCAAGGAGGGAAGGTGACACAGTTTGGAGATCCAGCTGTGGCACGAGCTGGTGCCTTGGGCATCATCAGAGCATCCAGAGAAATGCTCTGAACTAGGAGGGGTGGCATTTTTGGCACCTACTGTGCTCTGCAATGAGCTTCTCTAAAAAGCTGATTTGCTATGAAAGCACCCAAAAAAGATCTTAATGCTACTGAAAATTCCTGCCCCTGTTAGAAGGTTCCTCTAAAACCACAACAGCCTGAGCCCAGCCATTTCTTGGGAAATGTCCCCCAAACTGTGACCCCAAAAGCACAGATTAAATCCATTCTTGTTTGACAAAGACAGTGATATGGGCTTCCCCATATCTGGCTGGATGTTAGAACAACACAGATTTACAGGTGAGCAGGAAGGTTTCCCTATGTGTTGACATGAAACAACATCTTTTCCTGTAATTCCCACACCAAGCCTGGCTTGCAGCAGAGCTGGAGGAGACCTTCAGTGTTACACCTCATCTCAGTGCAAAATTTCCATCACTTTTTCCATTCTCTCTTTATTCCATGACTGAGTTTATTTCACTACATCCTACAGACACTCCTGTAAAGAGAGACAGCCTCTGAACCACAAATTTTAGGGCTTCAGTTCCAAATGTTATGGAAATGGAGCCAAAATTTTAAAGAAGAGGTGAGGAGGAGCATCTCCCTGCCAAGTATTTTAACACTTGAGCCCTCTGGATGCTGACACACAGCTTAGCTCAGCTTCATATTAATTCTTTTTGAGATGCAGTGTTTGATTCAGGAATGCAATTTTGCTTGAGAAGAAAACTTTATCTCCACAAGCCAATGAGGGAGATCACACCAACGTGACACCATCCTGGAGTGAACACAGCCATCAATCTTTATCATCTGAGATGAGAAGTTTGTCTCTTATCCTCTTTTAACACCAGCTGGGTCCAGGTGGCACAAGGACAGAAAAAAGCTGCTGCTTTAATTTCTATTTTTCTCTTTCAGTTTTGTTGGATGCTGAGCCTGTTACTTTGGACACATCCCATGAAGCTGCTGCTGCTCTCCTCGGGAAGGGTTTCTGTGTGTCATCCAAGCAGACCAAGCCCAGCAGTGACCAAATCCTTCCTGGTTCTTCAATTAATCCCCCACTCTCCCTATTTTACCTATTAGTCTCCATGTTGCTCTGTTTATGCTGCTCTGCTGACCTCCAGTCAGACAGGCTCTCCTGCTCTCCCTGTCTAGGAAAACCAGGGATTAGGCTTGGGAATTTGTCAGTCATGCAGGTGATGTGTTAAAAAACCCTGGTTTCACATTCACAATCTCATCTGTTCCTTCCTTTTGTTCCTCTTTTTGGAGACTGGCAGTTGTGTGAACTGTGGGGTTTGGGGGCAAAACTCCCCCAGCTGCTCCCAGTCCCACTGGCAAAGGTGGGAACACAGGAGTCATGCCGGGGATGAAGAGCTGAGTATCCCCTGCATGACCTTCTTGCTCCTCGTGTGGTTTGGACTGACCCAACGATAAATAGATGAGGACAAAATGGCTATTTTTAACCATTGCTGAGTGGATGGGAAAGATCAGTTCTGAGGATCAAGGCTGACTTCTGTGGTTCCCTGGAGCTCAGCCGAGCAGAACAAGTTCATCCAGAAAACCTGCTGCTCTCGATTATTGGTTCTGCTTTAATACAAATGCTACAGGACCCAGCTCTCTGTCTCCCTGGGCAGGGATCCTGTCCTTGGGGAAGCTGTGAGGACACACAGCACTCTGCTCCCTTCACCTGCATGTTCAGACACCCACACAGCATCCCCATCTCCTCCAAGGGAACATCCAGAGCCCTAACACTGCTCAGCTCCTGCTCGTGTTCTGGAGGGGGTGACAAGCATGGAGATATTTTCCATAATGCAGAAAACCCCCCAGACACCTTCAGTTGCCAACCAGGCTGTTACAGAGCTGCATGTGTGTATTAAAATCAGATGTAAATCTCTCTGCTGCAGGAATATTTGACTGATAAAACCTTTTGTTCCTTCCCAGGCATAATTGCAATTTGAGGAATGCTCTCCTCCAAGAGAAATGTGTATTTAACCTCCGTGTTATCTAGAGCTGGTTAAACTCCTTGTGTTCATCTGCAGAACCTGATAGGGAGACACTGAATGAAGGTGATATAATCTCTCATTTCTCATCAGTAACCCCACGGCCAGACAGCTTATATTCCATTGTCCAAGCACCAGCTGCATCCTCCTGAGCCCTAACAGCCCACTTTTCTTTCTATTCAAATCCTGTCATTTCCACCAACATCATTAATGACAAGATTTAGGACAAAATGCTTTGCACCTTGGGGTTTTTATTCGTTTTATAGTCACAGCTGGGAGAAAGAGGTTTGTTTTTCGCTTTGCAAAGGAAGCTGCTTGGAGAATGACAAGCTTTTGTTCTTTCTAGGGAGCTGAGAGAATTGGCACTTCCAGAATTCAAATCCTTAGGAGGCCATTCAGAGCCAGGGCTGTTAAGAAAATTGATTAGAAATTCCATTAAGTAACTTGAATGAACTGGAACTGGCACCGTTGATTACCAGCCCTGCCTCCCTCAAAGTGACAGTCCCAAAAGCCTGATCCAGACTCTTTTTTTTAAAAGAAAAACCCTTTCTGCAAAGTTCAGCACCACAGCTGCAGATCCCTGACACAGAAACCCAGGGCCAAGCCTCAGACCTGGTCCCTGCATCTCTGATCTGTCTGTGACAGGCAGTGTCAGGCTGTGGCAGAGCCTCCACCCAAAGCCAATCATCCCTTCCCAGACTGACAAAATATCCTGCAAACTCTCTGCAAAATGAGGGACACAGAAGGGCAGCAAACAAGCAAACCCACATCCCACAGTGAGTGTGGCACCGGGATGGAGACGAGAACTGAACACAAACTGACTTCCCAAGCCCCTGCCGTGGACCCCACACCAGGGAGCTGTTGTCCTGGTCCTGCTGACCACATAAGTGCTGGAGAGCTTTCCTGGAGATGAAAGCATCACCTCCATGATTCCCTAATGAGACACCTCTGGGGCTTTCATCAGTCCTGCGAGCAACGGGACAACCTCTTCTTCTGTGGGTGATGTTGGGAACCCCCACCAGAAGAGAGTCTCAGTTTAATGACACTGAAGTGTTTTGCTAAGGAGGATGAGTTATGTAGACCTAACTCCTCTCTCTCAGCGACTGTAAATCCGAAATTAAGATGCTCCAATCAAGGAAGTATGGAGAAAGAAAAAAATAAAGCCCTTTATGAAAGGCTATATGTGTAACTCAGGCTGTCTGGGGCCGGCCGTGTCTGGGACTGCCCCCGCTTCGTCGATGAGCACAAACCGCTGTCAAAAACATGGGAGTGGAGGAGGGAAAAGTGAGACCCCTTCCCCAGAAAGTTCCTCTGCAGGTGGGTCAAGCCTCTCTGATGAAATCCAAGCAGGTCCAGGCTGGGGGCGGAGCAGGGCACAGGGAAGCTGAGGCCAGAAAACAGCCCAATGACCAGGCCGAGAGCAAAATGGCCTCGGAGCTTTTCCAACCCCCACACCTTGCCTGAGCTAAGGCAGAAGTGAAGTCTCCCCTCTGAGGAGCAAAGAAAAAAAGCAGTTCCCAGGAGGGCCATCAGCAGTTCTTCAGGCTAGCTCTTTTATATATGCAGATCACCCCTTTCCCCTCCCTCGTTCAGCATCTTTCTTCTACAGCCAGACAGTAAACCTATGAAAAAGAGTCTCCACCCTTACTCAACACCAAAAGCCCCCACCAGGCTCTGCTCCTTCCTGTATCATATCTTGCCTTCGTATCTACCCAAAGACCACTTTTTTTCCCCAAAAAATTTGAAAGTGCTAAACTTGCTGCAGAGACGGGAAACCAAGGCACGGGTTTCCTCCAGCACTCTCATGTCTGGAACTACAAGAAGATTTCTCACATCAGACCTCAACCACTCACCCACGGGGGAGTCTCATCCCTGCAAGCCACCCCCAGGTGCTGAGGGAGATGAAGAGCAGCTCACTTCAGTTGCCTGGGCAAGGGGACGGCTGAATTCTCTTCGTTACTGTTGCACATCCCACAGCAGGATCTGCTCCCAACCCAAGGACCGGGCAAACATCCTCTCCCCAGGTGAGATCTGCTGAGGGATGTGTGAGCTCTATTTTAAGGTGCTGCTATGTGACTGCTGCAGAAGTGTTTCTCTGTCTT
Organism: Pipra filicauda; assembly: GCF_003945595.2. NCBI lineage: Eukaryota > Metazoa > Chordata > Aves > Passeriformes > Pipridae > Pipra > Pipra filicauda. Next base: position 1,293,870 of record NW_024104240.1, on the reverse strand, counting down.
TCCAGGTCTTCAGCCCTGTGAACAGTGTTGGGGAGAAGGTGGAGTCAGTCACCTCACTGGAGCAGTCATGTGTTCGGCTCTGTAACGAGATTAGTGCTCACATCTCTGAGCTGAGTCACCATGGACACGAGAGCAATCAGCCTTCCTTTCCCATCCATCATATCCCTCCCATCCCACCCTGCCTCTTCCTTTCCCATTCCTTCCATTCCATCCCATTCCTTCCATTCTGTCCCATTCCTTCCATTCCATCCTAACCCTTCCATCCCACCCCATTGCATTTTATCCCTTCCATCGCATTCCTTCCCATCCCACCCCACCCCACCCCATCCCTCCCATTCCATCCTAACCCTTCCAGCCCACCCCATTGCATTTTATCCCTTCCATCGCATTCCTTCCCATCCCACCCCACCCCATCCCTCCCATCCCATCCTAACCCTTCCAGCCCACCCTTTCCAGTCTATCCCTTCCATCCTGCCCCTTCCCATCCTATCCCACCCCATCACATCCCTTCCATCCCATCCCTCCCATCCCATCCTAACCCTTCCATCCCACCCCACTGCATTCTATCCCTTCCATCACATCCCACCCCACCACACCCCTTCCATCCCATCCCTCCCATCCCATCCTAACCCTTCCATCCCACCCCTTCCAGTCTATCCCTTCCATCCTACTCCTTCCCACCCCATCCCACCATCACACCCCTTCCATCCCTTCCCTTCCATTCCATCTTAAACCTTCCATCCTATCCCATCTCTTCCCTTCCAGTCTTTCCAATCCCATCCTATCCCAACCCATCCCATTCCTCCAAGGATGTGGAGCAGAGCTTGGGATGGGAGAGCCAGTGACATCTCAGGGGTAAGAGAATTGAATCCCCAGTGCCACACAAACATCCCTCCTCCATCCATGTCCTGGGTGCATGGCGACAGCATCTCCCACAACTCCCACGTGCCCACCTGGAGACCACCACCCAAACCCAAATGCCAGGTTGGAGCAGATCCTGGTGCCCAGATCAGACGTGACAGCTCCCACCTCCATTCCTACCCACCCTGCCAGCTTCCACACCAAAACACGGGGCTGAATTCGTGGAGGGGAATGACGTGAGCCTCACCAGCCCCACCATGAAGAGACACATTGTGCTGAACTCCCTCCTGGCTGGAAGATATTTTTCTCCTGGCATTTGGGAGGGTTATTAATACAGAGGAAAATTAAACAGAAAATAAACCGTCAGTGCTGGACCAGCAGCACATGTTGCTCCAGGAAACTTAAAAATCCCGTCCACAGGGACTTCAGCCCAGCAGTGGCCGACACTGCTCTGTTAAATGGGGTTGTATTTATTTTTAATAAGAATTCTTCCATTAAATCTGCAGTGATTGGCGGTTGCAGAGAGAGGAAAGTAAAAAAAAAAGAGATATTTAACCTGGAAAGGCAGGCAGGCAAATCCACTGTTTTCCTAATCCTTGTCAAAATAATCCTAAAAACAAGGAAAAGCTTGTCTTCCCAGCAGTGAGGGATCCACCAGTGCTTTGGCTCAGTACAGCAGTGGAGAAAACTCCACACACTGACCTGCCTTTGATAATGTGGTAAAACCATATTTATGGTATTAGCTCAGCTAATCCCTCATAAATGCAGTTTTTTTGCACTGTGTTTGGATTCAGAAAAAAACTGAGCATAAAAAGCAGAACAAAAAGCAGAGGTGAGGATATTTAGATCCCAGCAAGGAGAGCCTGGGAGGGCAGGAGATGGAAAATACTAAAATCCAGCAATTGGTTTGAAACTCTGCTGAGCCCAGGGAAGAACTTATGGTACATGAAGGCAGTTGAGAGAAGGTTCCAGGGTTGCTGCTTTTACACATGGTTTTGCATTTAATGCTCAACTCATACCACAACGGAACAAGAGAAAAGGGTGTGACGACTTTTGGTTGGCCCCACATCCCACCAGAAATATGTTCAGATGTGGCTGTTGCACGTTATGAGGTGTTTCCTTGTCTCTTCATGGCAAACTTGGAAGAGGAAACCCAGCAATGCTCAGCAGCTGCTGCTGATTAGAAGGAATTCAACAGCTTGTCCGATGGACCAGACACCCCTGGATATCTCCAGCCCCTCTCTCTAGTCTCCAGCACTTCCTGCACTTTGCCAACCTGTGCTTCCCCTGTAGGGAAATTCATAGCCAGGGCTGCTCCTTCCCATTTCACTGGAAAGAGCCTGACATCATCCAGCCCTTCCACAGCCACATGGAGAACACAAATCTCTTCTGCAGGCAGGGCTGGACATGTGTCAATCCCCACGAGACCTCATCTCAGACAGTGCTTTTCTCTCAGCTTTGCAGCAACAGATTCTCCTCCTTTAACTTGACTTGATGTGATTACTTTTTCCCAGGTGCACTCCTCTGTCTTTTCCTCTCTCTTTCTCATTCTGGACTGCTGTGAAGCTGTCAGACTCACCTTGCCCTGGAGCAGGGATGGCCCAGCTGTCTGGAGAGGGCAGCTCTACAACACCAGGAATTGTGGGGGATTATCATACGAGAAGTTGATTTCTTCCCTTTAATTGCAAAAGGGGGATCAGCCCCTACTCCCACCTCTCCCACAGGACCAGTTCTTCATGGGTACTATGTATTTCCATAACACATTGCACAGAGACACCATGAATCAGTTAGGCCCCCCAAAAATCCAGACAAAATAGTGTGGTGGATGGCTGAAGAGATCCTGAGATGCTCGTTGTTGCAGCTGTGGAGGTGTAGGATTACACATGGCAAACCAAGACTCTCAGGCACATGGAGTGAAATTTGGGGTGTCCTGTGCAGGGCTAAGAGTTGGAATCGATGATCCTTTTGGGTTCTTTCCAACTTGGCATAACCTGTGATTCTGTAACCAGCATTGCTTGAGATTCACTGTGAGGACAAGCCCCTCTCCCAGCTCCTTTTCCACATCCTTTCTGAGCAACAGCAGCCTGGTGAGCTCAGACTCACCAGATGGAGGACCTCCAGGCGAGCGAGCGTGGTTGGTTTTAATGTCCTGAACAACCCCGTAGAAATCCTGGGCCCAGGTCCTGCATCTGCTCTGGTAGCCTGACAGTGCCTGCAGCCAACATCCACAGGGTTCCCTGCGTGAGGGGAGTCCCGGCGTGACACTGACGCCGAGGGTGGTGAGAGAAAGCAGGGCTTGGCCGGGCAAGTCAAACTATTCCCTTCAGAGCACCTTGGGACGTGCTCCGGCAGCCCTGGAGCTGATTTAAGCAGCACACGAGGCCACCAACCAACGGCAAGGCCATAAAACAGGGCTGGGTTGCTGCTCTCCTCTGGCAGAAGCTGGGTTGGTGCTGGTGACACAGGTGACAGAGTGGGGCTCAGGAAGGCTGAAACCCCGCTGTGCTCTGCACCCCACACCACATGGGACCTCAAAAACCACACCTGCAGTGGCAATAGGTGGCAAGCACCTGAGCCACCACCACCCCCGGCATTTTCATGCTCTGTGGATACATTTTCTAGTCCACTGCAGCAGGGCAAGAAAGTCCCAGGAACTCCAGGCCTGGCATCCTTCCAGCTCCCTGGGAGACCTGTCGCGAAGGGAGAGTGATGGGGTTGCTGTGGATGCAGGAGTGTGGCAGGATCTTTGATGTGCTATCTTTAGAAGGAACACATGCTATGCTCGATTCCTTCTGCTCTATTTACCTCATGAAAACCTTCCTGGTGCACGCTTGAGGGGTCTGGAGGGAGGAGGGGACTCCTCATGTCCCATGCCCGGTGCTAACAAGTCCACTCAATGAGCACCAAGCAGGGGGGCATTTCGGCTTTGACATCAAATGTGTCTCCTCCTGCTGAGGTGTTTGGTGTCACTTCATCAAGAGGCAAAGGAGAATGTTGCTCCCGTGGGGCCTGGAATGAAGCCACCTCCTGCACAGCCTCTCACCATCCATGGCCAGGCACAGGAAGGCTTGTGGAAGCCCTGGTTCAACACGTGTCATGGAATCATAGAATGGTTTTTGTTGGGAGGGACATAAAAATTCCTTCTGTTTTACCCCCACCATGGGCAGAGACACCTTCCACTATCCCGGGTTGCTCCAAGCCCTGTCCAACCTACCCTTGAACACTTCCAGGGATGGGGCAGACACAGCTTTCTGGGCAACCTGTGCCAGGGCCCCACCACCCTCACAGATGTCAGTTTGAAGGCATTGCCCCTTGTCTTGTCACTCTGGGTCTTTGTGATGGACCATGATTTTGAGAATGGATCCAATATATTCAGGCTGGACAAGAAAAGGCTTCAGGGTGACCGAATTGAGGCCTTCCAGTACTTGAAGAAGCTGAAAATAAACAAGGAGAGAGACTATTTACAGACTCATCCAAGTCTAGGAGCTGGTGGCTTCCATTCTTTTCTATACTTACATAGGTCAACCTTTTTGTAATATCTACACAAGTGTTCCCTATGATATCTATAGGGTCAGTGCATCACAGAAATACCCAGAAAATCATCTCTTCTGCTTGGGGTGGGTGCTATTAAGCGAGGTCCTTCCAGAAATTTTCTCTATCCTTGGTACAGATGAATTTCAACACTCTTGTTCTGGTGTCCAACCCCAGCTTCCTAGTACAGTGTTTTCACTGACAGACTCAATTATAATAGCAGAAAAGGGGTTTGCCTGCCCAGCAGAGTGTGCAGGAAAGTGCTGATGATTTTTGTGGGATTTGGGTGTGATCTCAGTCTTCTACCTCATGGTCCTCCTGAGATTTAGTCATAGGATAGCCGGGTGTGTTAACCCCTAAGGGGTCAAAGCAACAGAGAAACTCTGAGCCCAGACCAGCCAAGGTGGCATCACCATTTCCCCTTGATCTCAGGAATTTCCAGGCTTTATGGGAATCTGACACCAAACCCCATGTCAGGTAGTCCTGGAGCTGATTTGATGGTAAGGATTTGCTCTGCATGGGAATGGCGATGGGGCAAAAATATTCCCTGCTGGGCAACAAACTAAACCTTACTGCAGCCACAAACGAGAAACAGGAGTGAAGAGACACCCAGATTGTCCCCAGACACCCAGATTGTCCCCAGACACCCAGATTGTCCCCAGACACCCCCGTCTCTGGAAGTCTTCTCAGTCTGTCCCCACCTCTAGGGGTTACAATCCAGCCAAACCACGTGAACTAGAGAGAAAAATGTTTGGCAAGGAGTCAGAGGCTTCTCTTCTGGACTGCCAAACCTCATCAGAGCTGCCTGTGGGCAAAGCAGGGCTCTGCCACCTCTGTGCAGCGCTGAGCACAGCCAGCAACCAGCCCCCCTGAGCTCCAGGGCAGAAGGAAAACACGCTGCCAGCCGAGGTGAGGAGAAACTGCCTGGAACAGCTGGCTCCTGGGAGCCAGGAGGCTCTCCCAAGGCAGGATTTTGATCAGCAACGATTCTCTGTATTAAAAAACCTACCCTTAAATAGAGAGATGGGTTGTTGATTGTCTTTAGTGAATTTTGGCACAGCTGGTGTGTGATTTATGAGAGGGAAGACAAGACTGTCACCCATAATAACCTTCCTGTTTTGTGCTGATGGTCACCCAAGGCAGGAGTGAGAGTCACCCTGACTGGTGAGACAGCTCCAATGATTCCAGGCCATTGCATCAGCACAGGGGGGGCAATCACAGACCTTATTGCAGCGACAGTTGATCAGTGGAGTCTAAATTCTTCCTCTGCAAGACACTGCTCTTTGTGAGGTGCCAGCTCCTGTTTTTTTCAGGGTTAAGCAAAGGGAAATGGGGATCCCACACAAGGATCTCAGCTGCCCCACTGCATCCATCCTCAGCGCTGGCAAAGAAGGAATTTCTCTTCTGTGCTCCCCAAAGGAGTGCAGGGTGTTGGGTGGTTCTCCTGCTCTCTGGGCATCTGGAGTACAAGTCTGATACACCCCATTTCTCACGTGGAGCAGTGGTGAAAAGCACAAGGCTCTTTGCAGATATTTACTTTTCTTTTCCACGAGGAAGGAGAACAAACCAGCCCCAAGAGGCCCCGGCAGCGCGAATCCAGCAGAGCCACTGGCCAGGCAGGCAACTAACACACGGTCACAGAAGCAGAACAGCCCTAGGAAACACCACAAGCAGGCTCTGGCTTCTTCCCTTTCCTTTGGGAGCCAAAGGAAAACAGAGGAAAGAGCCACTCTACCCTTGGCAAAGGGTCCAATTCCACTTGGATGCACCCCGGGTGCCAAACTGCAGGGGATGTTGGGTGGCAGTAGTCAGGCAGCCAGGGCTAGAGGAAAGGTGAGGTACTTTCCTATCCCTCTGCTTTGCCAGGGGATGTTAGAAAAGGCTATTTCATCATCCCAAAATGTCCAGATAAGCCTCCAGAGAAGTGGGGTTGCCCCAATATTTCTTGCAGGTCCCTCCACCCACCACCAGAAATCCAAAGGGATAAAAATCAAAGTCTGGACGAAGGAAGAGAGGAAATGTTTCTTGAGGCATTTCTACCGAAAATTATTTAGGGAGTTTGGGTTTCAAGCCTTTCCTGGCATTGAGGAAATCAGCAAATCTGGGGACGTGCAGTGCTGGCTGAACCTCTTTTTGTGGAAGGCACCTCGACCCACTTCAATTGTTGGCCTTAATGCCACATCCAGCTCCAGCTGATTCAGAAATCCAGGCTGGGAATGGGATTCCAAACTGTGATTTTCAATCTCTGCAGCAATAAAGAGATTTTTGATGGTCTCACAGCACGTGAGAACAATTTGGAGGCAACATCAGGAGCAGGATGTTGCTCCAGGTTCTCACTCTGACCCTTTGCACATTGGCAACAATAACAGTCAAAGAATTAAGAGCCAGAAGGGGAAGTGTGAAACCCCAGAGACAGGGGAGGTCACAGCTCACTGCTGTTTTCTCAGGTGGCACAGCAGTGGGTTTGGCTCCTTCTGCCCAGTAATCCACTTGAACTTGCCTGAACCACGAAGGAAGAATTAAACGGGGGGGAGGGAGATGCTTCATTAAATATTCAAAGGGAAAAGCATTTCTTTCCCTCATAAATAACCACAGTGTGTTCCTCCTCAATTTATATGCATCACTACTAACTTCCCTAATGAAGCCAAGCTCTGTCCCTAATGCTTTCTGTCAGCTACGAGCACCAGTGCTCTCAGATTATTTTTCAGTCAGGTTTTTCCTGATTTTCCTCCCAAGGTGGTAGTTCCCAGCTTGTGTCTGCCCTGAAAAACACAAGCAAACTGTCCAGAGCCACAACCTGTAAGAAAGAGCATCATGTTGGAGACACAATAGTGCTGTGCCAGGCTGTGCCACCCAGTTCTGGTGGGCTGGGGTTTTTCCTTAATTAGAAGTATAAGGAATTGCTCTTTGGCCTGGGATATTTAAAGACTGGAGAAGAGGAAAGCATGCAAGTCCCCCTGCAGAAGAAGGCTGATACCAGGAAATATATAGACAGGGGGGGCAACATGTACCTCGTGTTTCCCATTTTGCCAGTCCATAGGTGGGTGATTGGAGGAGGAGGATGATGAAGTCCAAACCCAGGTGCAGTGAAAATCAAGCTCAAGGCAGAGCTGAGCTCCACCTTGCACCACTAGAGATATTGCAGGGGGGTTCTTGGGATACACTGGGGGCACAAGACCTGGATGGAAATGGATTATGCAGATTACAGGGTTATTTTCTGGTAAGGAGCCTGTAAGAAAGACAGAGGGAAGGTTTTTACAGGGATATGTAGTGATAGAAAAAGGGGGAATGGCTTCAAATTAAAAGAAAGTTGGTCTAGGTTAGATGTTAGGAAGAAATTCTTCCCTGGGAGGGTGGGGAGGCCCTGGCACAGGTTGCCCAGAGAAGCTGTGGCTGCCCCATCCCTGGAAGTGTCCAAGGCCAGGTTGGACAGGGCTTGGAGCAACCTGGGCTAGTGGAAGGTGTCCCTGCCCATGGTGGGGGGAAATGAGATGAACTTTAAGGTCCCTCCCAACCCAAACTGTTCTGGGATTCTGTGATTCAATGATTCTCTGTTTCTGGTTCAGCAGAGACTCCATGCCTCACTAGAGGTCCTTCAGCAAGGTCTATGGGCAGTGACTTGATGGAATTCTCACTCTGCATTTTCCACATCAGCTCCACTGTCTCTCCCGGAGTCCTCTCTGACTGCCTGGACCTGTCCTTTCACAAAAGGCCAGTTTACTGCACTTGCTGCCCATGGCAGCTCTTCCCCTCCCCGTTCCCCATCCAGCCCCCTCCTCGTCTCTCACATCTCGAGCTCCATCTGTCACCACCTGACTTCAATCACTGTCACCCCCAGCTCGTGCTGTTGGGCTGGGCTGTGAAACCTCGCAGCAGGAGGCAGACATGTGTGAGCACTGACCTGTCCCTCCTGCTGGGACAGTCACCTCCAGGCAGCCAGGAAAATAACTCCTGCCAGAGCAAGAGCTGGGCTGTCAAAGTCTTTAATCCTTGGAGATCACAGCTACCCCAAACAGGATCCCTGATGTCTCCTTAATCCACCCCGAAACCTCCGTGAGAGCGACGCACAGGGAAAACTGCAGCATCCATCCTGCTGGGCCAAACTCCCACTGCTTTGGCCACAGGCAGTTGGCTTTGGCAGGGATTGAGGCAGTTGGCTGTGCCCAACGTCATCACGGGCACTGCTCTCCCCTTCCACCCTTTCCAGCAGCCCCAAAAGCGGTTGAGGTGGGATTTTAGTCGCACCTTGCTGGCCTGTCTCTGTGCCCAACTGCAGGCAAGGGGCAGAGAGCCAAATACCAGCACCAGTGTTCTTCCAGAGGGGAAATTGGTGTATTCAAAAAGCTGATGATGGACCCCATGCAGCCTGAAACCCATGAGCAACTTCTGAAATCGCCCTGCTGGTGCCATCTACATCCTTCTCCTCTCTCAGATCCAGCCCCAGGGAGGAGAGTAACAAAAGGGGAGCAGAGGAGTGCAGGAGTCAGCCCAGCTCACAGCACACTACACAGCAGCTCTGGAGATGAATATTTCAGTGCCTTTCTCCATTTTTGTTCAGTATGGAGAAAAGAAGGCTCTGGGGAGGTCTCGTTGTGGCCTTCCAGTACTTTAAGGGGGTTTATGAAAAGGAGAGACAGGGACTTTTTGTATGGGCAGATAGTGACAGGACACTTTAAACACGGAGGTTTAAAGTCAAAGCAGGCAGGGTTAGGTGGGATACTGGGAAGAAATTCTTCCCTGTGAGGGTGGGGAGGCCCTGGCACAGGTTGCCCAGAGAAGCTGTGGCTGCTCCATCCCTGGAAGTGTCCAAGGCCAGGTTGGACGGGGCTTGGAGCAACCTGGGCTAGTGGAAGGTGTCCCTGCCCATGGCAGAGGCTGGAAGGAGATGAGCTTAAAGGTCCCTTCCAACCCTAATCATTCTATGATTCAACCCCTCTAAATCAGGCTTTCATAGCCAAAGACTGAGGCATAAACCTAATTCTTACTGACACTTCACACTACACAGTGTTTACAACACCCCAGAGCCAAAGACTGTACAAAAAACCAAAAAATAATCCCTGTTTTAAAACTGCCTTACACAGGTTCCACTTAGGATGACCTAGAACTGATGGATCACAAATTTTCTTTTACCAGCCTGGCTGAAACCTCGTATCTGCTTGAGAGAGCAGGCGATGCTCCACAGGAGGAGAGCCAAGAGCAATACTTCTAATCCTGCTTTAACAAATATGAGTCACCCATTTATTTTCACTGGTATGTTCATGGTTATTTTAAGCTTTGTCTAAAGAATGCCAGCTACTGTATAATAACTGCAATGAAAGATGGCAGTGTTTTTATTTTGCTTTACAACTGAAGATGTATTTTTAGCTCCTTTAAAAAAAAACAAAACAAAACAAAACAAAACAAAAACAAAACTGGCCTGTAAATTATTTTAAAGACTTTGGCACTGATTTCCTAAAGCAGATCCACATGAGCAAGTTCCACTTCCAGGCCAGAGTCCATATGAGGAAGATTTTTGGCCCAGGTGCCACCAGCTCTGTGCTTCCCTGGGCAAATCTCACCTCACAGGTGAGAGTTTAAGCGATAAGACTGTTCTTCACAGAATCTTTAGGTCAAGCTTTAGTCCAAACAGCCCTGCTGTGTTTCCACAGGCTCTTCCCAGCACTCAGGAGCTGGGTAAGATTAGGTAAGATTACTTCTTGGTCTGCTGGATCCCTCCTTGCTCTGCTCCCTCTTGTGCTGGTTTGGAACCCAGGGCACCCAGGGCTGTCCTGCAGGGTTACACCAGCAGCTCTTCTCAGGAATTCATCTGTTCCACAGTTCTCCATCTGCTCCCACAGGCAGTGGCTGGCTGCTGGCTGGGGGTTACAGGAATCAGCACTCCTGGAGGCATATCAATGGGGGGGAGCATAAATACCCAGAGCCTGAGGCTGTCCTCCCTCCTTTAGGAATGGGGAAAAGGGAAAACAACATGGAATACGCATCCCAGCCCTAGAGGAGCTTGGTACTGAGCAGTCAGAGCCCAGGGTTCAATCAGCTTGTTAGGGAAAGAGCGGGAATGAAAGATCAGCACTTCCAGCTTCCATGGCAAGACTCAAAGACTCACTTGACTCCAGGCACTGGGAGGAGGGCTACCGGGGTCTCAGCTGTGGAAAAGGCCAAGCCAGACTGCTGGCTGCCCTTTGGAATGTCTCCAAACCCCCTGAACACCGACTGGAGCTGCAGAAGGGGGGGTTCAGTGCCTGCTCACGGGGGTGACAACTTTAGTTTCACACACACAAATCCCTCTTACAGATTCCTTGGAGCTGGCAAACACAGAGCTCCCCAGGGCCATGGCTGGTCACTCTGACGTGGCCACAGCAGGGTTTTCCCTAGGCCAGGCCTAAGCAAAGCAAAGAGTGGCCACCCCAAGAGCTGCATTGAAGACTCGAGGCAATGGGGCTCCCTGGTCACCAGTGAGCATGTCTGCTGGTGGCTGGTGGTTTGCATCCACCAGGGAGAAATCCCTTCTCCATCTATCACACCAATCTCCAGTGCATTGGTGCAAACCTCAGTTCCCCTTTGGGAAACAGGAGGAGCAGTGTCTCAGGGACAAAGGAGGGCTGACCTTTACCTGAGCAAGGGAATAATTAACACACAACCACATCCAGCCATCCCTTCCCCAGCCTCCAACAACCCTGAGTAAATTCCATCCCGTTGCTGCATTTCTCCTTCCCACTTTCCCCACTCTTGTAGCTGGAATAAATCCCCTTTGCTTTCCCCAGGAGACGGAGGAATGCACAACTGCCCACAGAGGCAGGGATGTTCTCTTGGTTTTGCTTTCTGCTCCATGTTTACTCCAAATCTCCTGGCAAATCCACAAACCACATCTGCCTTCAAGCAGACCAGAGCTTCCCTAAGAAGTTTCCATCAGAAAGTCACTGTCAGGCTCCCAGAGCCACTCGCTTTTCTGCAGCCGTGTTCTGCCCTCTTGTGAAGCTCTGCAGAAGTCAACGGCTGTAGCTCTGCAGAATTACACAACCACATCTCTGCTGAGCCACACTCCCTTGTTTCCCCAGCAGAGACATGAGGAGATGGTGACTGTCCCCAGCTCACACCACTAAGCATTTCCTGAGAGCGAAAAATGGGCTTTAGTGGCCACCACCTCTCCCAAAAACGTGCATTGCTCCAAGATCTGCAACAGCCCACACTGGGCTCAACCCTGTTTTGGCTGCAATCAACCCCTTTCTAAAGCCCTGGGCCAGGAGATTCCCTCTTATGCTGCTGGCCTTGGCAGAGACAAAGCTCTTGCTCTCTCCATCCAGCCCAGCACTTCCCCAGGATCCCGTGGGAATAAAGGCTGAACAACCTGTGGATTATAAAAGCCCAAGTGTATCTGCAGGCTCTTCCTACCAACAGCTCCTCAGCTGCACCGGCCAGTGCGTTGCAGGCTTCGTCCCTCCCTCCCCTTTTCCTGATAGTTTGGGAATTACCTCTGTGGGAAACTGGGATTTGGTGGTTTAACCCAGAGACAGGGCAGGGAAAGGACAGGGATGCAATAAGCAGTCTGTGGCTCAGCATGTTCCTGCCCACTGACAGCAACAGGTATTTGTCCAGAAGGAGCAGAACTTTTGGCATTGATCCACATTTGGTGCCAGCACAGACCATACCAGCACAGCCCAGATTTCCATGTCGATGCCATATCTCTCCCCTTGACTCCACCTAAGGACAGATGGGATGTGGCTGATGCAGACACTGAGACAGAGCAGGGACAGAAAGGGAAGTGCTGTCTTGCTCTGTGTGTTTCCCTCCAAGAACAGCCCCTCCACTCAAACCCACCATCTGATCAAAAAGTCATCCTCTTGTCCACGGAAAGCAGCAAATCTGGCATCAACCCAGCCAGAACAACCAGGTACCTCCATAAATCCATAGCTGCAAATGCCCTGTGTTTAAAACCTGCAGTGCTGCCCCTCCACAACAGCAAAACAGAGGCACAAAAGGGGCTGGGGCTCGAAATCCCCCAGCCCTGTTAGAGACTAACTTAGACCTCCCCAGCTCTAAGCCCACTCAGCAAAATGTCAGTGAAAGATGCCAAAGGCTCCCTGGGGTCCCTTTTGTCTTGCCCAGGCACGGAATGCTTTCATATAGATTGTTACTGGCCCCATCTATTACTTGACCCAGGCAGGATGACATGATACAGCCTGCTGGCTTTTAAATTCCAGGGACATAAGGACAAAAAAACTCCATTTGTTCTCCTCCAGTCAGTGCAGGACTACTCCTTAAATGCAGCTTTTATTCTGCATTGTGTGATTACACCCAACAGCACAATCCCAACACAACAAGCCTTCTCCCTTCCAAGAGCTGCTTTTCAGCGCCCGGGCTACGAATGCTGCAGGAATTGCCAGGAGCTGCTTGTAGGGTCACCGGATCCATCCCTAAAAGCTGAGAGCCAGTGTGATGCAGCGTGTCCAGAGCCACACACCAGATGGCACAGCCACTCTGCTCCACTCCCAGCCAGACACTCAGGGACTGGCAGCCCAATCCACTCTGACAGCAGCGAGACCGGAGGAAGGTCAAACCATGTGTTTGCCAAGAGCTCAGTGCCATGTTTTAGGACAAGAAGGCTGGGAAGCAGATCTCAGATTTCCCCATTATACAAATCTCGCTTCTGCCCAGTCTCTGTGAGCCTCAGTTCACCCTCAATTTAAACCTTAAGGTAGGAAAATGGGGGATTTGCCCTCAATTCCAACCCATAAATGTTCTCCCTTTCCATTCAAACCAGAAATAAGTGGTACATAGGAATTCCCTGTCCATTTAAACTCCTAAAATCATGGAAAAGGTAGGTTTTCCTTCATTTGAGACACTTAAAATCTCAAGTGAAGGGGGATCCCCCAAAATTTAAATGCAGAAAATAACAAAAAAGGAGATTTTCCACCAATTTAAACCCCTTTTCCCCTCGACCCTGCCCCCCTTTTTTTTTTCAGGGGTCACTGGGAGGCTCTTGGGAAGAACTGGGAAAATTAAATCAAAAGGGGAAAGGAAAAAGACCTTCCCTGCATGCCTGCTCTGCCTCACATGCAGAAAGCACCCAACACTTCCAAGGAGCAGCAGGACAGTTATCCTCAAATTGATGCTCCCTCTTTGCCACAAGACAGAATCAGACCCAGAACAGGGAAAAAAGACTCCATTATTTTCTACAATTTAAGTTTCTGAAGCTCTTATTGGTAAAATATTTTGAATATTCTCAAATATCCCGTTGGCAGCAGTTTCCATCCCTCCCCAGTGCTGAGCAGCTGGTGCCTTACATGGCAAGCAGCTGCATTTCATGAGACTGTAATTATTGCCAAGAGTTCTGCGAGCCCTGAGACACACGGGCACATATACTCAAGTTTATTAATTCCTCCTGCAATAAAGGAGACCTTTATTTTTCCTTGAAACCTCGCACTTCTACACATCTAAACCGAGTGCCCTGGTTTAACTCCCAGCTCATGCTGCTTTGAACTGGAGAGCTGGGCTACACAACCTCCTTCTCAGCTCTCCTTGAGTTTTCATAAATTTGGGTTGGAAGGGACTTAAAAGATCATCTCCTTCCACTTCCCTGTCATGGGCAGGGACAGCTTTCACTAAACCACATTTCTCCAAGCCCTGTCCATCCTGGCAATCAGGCAGGTTTTTTCTAATTCTAAATAGGAAAAATTCTAAAAAGCCATTTCGGGCCCATTAATCTTTTTTTTTATTTGCCTTGAAACAAAGCAACTGTAACACAGAAGCAGCAGCTTCAATATACAAAGGAGCTGAAGCTATTAGAGAGCTACAAAAATGTTGATTCACTTGTTCATTCACTTCCAGGAGGCCATTGATGAAATTTCCATTCCACTTCCAAAAGTGAGTGTGTCCAAGGATTGCTGCCTCACAAGAGAGGTGATGCTTGTGCATAGGTAGAGGTGCCCTGAAATGTAGGGGAAACTCTCGCTTTAAACCCTTAAAATGAGAAAAAAATGGGAGTTTTCTTTGATTTAAACCTTAAAATTAGGGAAAAGGGTGAGGTTACCTCAAATTCAAGCAATAAAATGGCAAATAAATGGGTTCTCCCTCCAATTTAAGCCCCTAAAATATTGGAGAAAAAGGGTTTTCCCTCATTTTAATTCCCTCAAATGATGGAAAAGGGGGATTTCCCTTCTATTTAAACCCTTCTATATAAGGGACAACAGGGATTCACCCTCAATTTAAACCTTAAGGTAGGAAAATGGGGGATTTGCTCTCAATTCCAACCCATAAATGTTCTCCCCTTCCATTCAAACCAGAAATAAGTGGTACATAGGAATTCCCTGTCCATTTAAACTCCTAAAATCATGGAAAAGGTAGGTTTTCCTTCATTTGAGACACTTAAAATCTCAAGTGAAGGGGGATCCCCCAAAATTTAAACGCAGAAAATAACAAAAAAGGAGATTTTCCACCAATTTAAACCCCTTTTCCCCTCGACCCTGCCCCCCTTTTTTTTTTCAGGGGTCACTGGGAGGCTCTTGGGAAGAACTGGGAAAATTAAATCAAAAGGGGAAAGGAAAAAGACCTTCCCTGCATGCCTGCTCTGCCTCACATGCAGAAAGCACCCAACACCTCCAAGGAGCAGCAGGACAGTTATCCTCAAATTGATGCTCCCTCTTTGCCACAAGACAGAATCGGACCCAGAACAGGGAAAAAAGACTCCATTATTTTTTACAGTTTAAGTTTCTGAAGCTCTTATTGGTAAGATATTTTGAATATTCTCAAATATCCCGTTGGCAGCAGTTTCCATCCCTCCCCAGTGCTGAGCAGCTGGTGCCTTTCATGGCAGGCAAGGGGTGCTGGTCCCCTCCCCTGTGCTGCCCCTCGACACAGAGCTCCTTCCTCAGCACCTTCCTGCAGCAAAGCTCCATCCAGGTGCATCCAGGTGCTCCCTCAGCCTCCGTGAGGTGATCTCACCACTGTTCCTGAGAGACCCCCCCAGTCACATCAATTTGAGAAAACTGTTGTTACAAAACCAGAGATGTGTGCAATGTTAATAGATCAAGGACGTGCTCGTTGCAGAGTTTTAACAGGAATGGACCCTGCAGCTGTTGCATTACCTACCACTACAAACATGTTAAAGCAATTGTGTTGCTATTCTGGTGATTTTCAGTGTGCTGTTGCAGGTTTTTCGGGACAAATCGTTCATCGTGTACCGAAGCATAAATTGTTGCATTTAGATTTTCAGAGCCAACAGCCCTGTACCACTCCAAGCTCAAACAGTTCTCACAGACGGCTCTGGGAAAACAGGAAAAGCTGCCACCGTGTGGAAAGAAAATAACCAATGGTGTTCTGAATTACTCCATGCAAATGGATCACCTCGAATTGTTGAGCTTTTTGCTGCGGTTTGGGTTTTTGAAACATGGTCTACTTGTCCAGTAAATCTTATAACTGATTCTGCTTATACTGCAGGTCTGTTACCTTGCTTGGATGGTGCCTGCTTGAAACACGTTGACCAACCTCCACTTCCAAAATTGTTTCAGCAGCTTCAAACGTCGTTAAAACAGTGTCCTTGTCGATTTTTCGTAATGCATATTAGATCTCACACAGAGTTACCTGGTTTTACTGCAGAAGGAAATGCACTTGCTGATTCTTTTGCATCCTCTGCTGCAGTTGTTGTACCCTCGCTTTATCAGCAAACCCGATTGTCCCGTGCCTTTTTTCATCAGAGTGCTAAAGCATTTGTACACCAACTCAAAATTAAAGAATCTCAGGTGAGAGACATCGTGACTGCCTGTCCTGACTATCAAAGTGTTGCATCCGGAGTGCCTGCTCTCGGAGTTAATCCCCAAGGTCCTGTAGCCCTGGAATTGTGGCAATCTGATGTCACACATGTCCCTTCCTTTGGTGTTTTTAAAGATGTGCATCTTTCTATCGATACTTTTTCAGGTGCAATATTTGCCTCAGCTCACAAAGGTGAAAAAGCTCATGATGTACGTCACCACTGGCTTCAAGCTTTTGCTCACTTAGGTGTACCACAAAGAATTAAAACTGATAATGGCCCTGCCCATGTTTCTTCCAGCACCCAGTCTTTCTTGCAAGACTGGGGTGTCCATCACAGTACTAAGATTCCCCATAATCCCAATGGACAAGCCATCGTTGAACGTGCCCATCGCATGCTAAAAGACATGCTTCTTAAACAGAAAAAGGGGGATTTAGTACAACCTGCAGAAGAGTTAGCTAAAGCACTGTATGTTTTAAATTTTTTACAGCGTGGTAGTTCTGATGTACCTCCCATGACTCGTCATTTTGCTTCAGTAGCGACAGGGACCCCCAGTGGGGAACCCACCAGAGCCCAACTGAAAAGAAAGGATTTAGAATCAGGAGATTGGAAAGGTCCTTTTCCACTAATAACCTGGGGACGAGGGTATGCTTGTGTTTCCACAGATTCCGGCCGGCGATGGCTTCCAGCACGCTGTGTCAAACCTGCCTTGTCATCTGCAGCATCCTGATGATGAGGACAGTAGAGGTGCTCGTGGTCCAGCCAGAACACAACGTTTGGGTTGCCTTAGCAAACGCCACGGGTCAAGATACCTTCTGTCTGTTTACAGCCACTCCTATGGACCCATTTGGGACTTGTTTAGTAGGCATTCCCAGAGGTGCAGACAAATGTGTGACGTTACAGCAGACTGCTGACATGGGACTGGCTCGAGAATGGGTTACTCACATCAGCACAGGACACTGGGTGGTGTTTGAGTGGAAACTGAATGCCACAAACCTTGCCCGAGCTCTCTTGGTACAGAAAGTTGCCACAATAGAACCCCAAGAACTTGATCTTTTTGAGTCTGTAAAAATGGACTTTTGTGCTAGGTTTAATTGTAGTATGTACACTAATTATGCTTTAGATACACCTGGTAGAATAAAAAGTCAGGACGTCTCCCCAACCAATGTAATATATATGGTAACGTTACTTCAGGGTGCAATGACAGCACACAGGGGGTTATTCACACCCAAAACATAACAAAACCTTTAACTTTTCCCAAGGGTAAAGGTCACAGGGGAGGTGTGAGGTCACGGGGAGGATGTGATGTCACAGGGAGGATGTGACATCACAGGGATGATATGATATCACAGGAGAGATGTGATGTCATATGATGGATGTGGCATCATAGGGGAGCTGTGATGTCACAGGGGAACTGTGATGTCACAGGGAGGATGTGATGTCATAGGGAGGATGTCATGTCATAGGAGAGCTGTGATGTCACAGGGAGGATGTGATGTCACAGGGAGGACGTGACATGACAGTGATGATATGATATCACAGGGGAGATGTGATGTCATATGCTGGATGTGACATCATAGGGGAAATGTGATGTCACAGGAAGGATGTGATGTCACAGGGCAGCTGTGATGTCACACAAAGGATGTGATGTCACAGGGAGGATGTGATGTCACAGGGGAGGTGTGATGTCATAGAAGAGATGTGATGTCATATGATGGATGCGATGTCATAGGGGAGCTGTGATGTCACGAGGGGGTGTGATGTCACAGGGGAGGATGTGATGTCAGAGGGATGATATCACAGGAGAGATGTGATGTCATATGATGGATGTGACATCATAGGGGAGATGTGATGTCACAGGGGAGCTGTGATGTAACGGGGAGGATGTGATATCATAGGGAGGATGTGATGTCACAGGGGAGGTGTGATGTCATAGGAGAGATGTGATGTTATATGATGGATGCAACGTCATGGGGAGATGTGATGTCATGGGAACGATGTGACGTCACAGGGGAGGTGACGTCACATGGATGATATGATGTCACAGGAGAGGTGTGATGTTATATGATAGATGTGATGACATAGAGGATCTTTGATATCACAAGAATGTGATGTCACAGGGCGGATGTGATGTCATTGGGGAGCTGTGGTGTCATGGGGAGGATGACATGTCAGAGGGGAGGATGTGATGTCACTGGGGAGGTGTGATGTCATATGATGGATGTGACATCATAGGGGAGATGTGATGTCACAGGAACAATGTGATGTCATATGATGGATGTGATGTCATAGAGGATCTATGATGTCACAACAAGGATGTGATGTCACAGGAAGGTGTGATGTCATATAATGGATGTGATGTCATAGGGGAGCTGTGATGTCACAGGGAGGATGTGATGCCATAGGGGAGATGTGATGTCACAGGGCCAGTGTGATGTCACGGGGAGGATGTGACGTAACAACAATGATATGATATCGCAGGAGAGGTGTGATGTCATATGATGGATGATTCCTCCCAGGCCAAAGGTGCCAGGACAGCAAGCTCTTGCTGCTCATGGAGTCTCCAGTGTGGCCCACTCTCTCAGCTTAATGGGACTGAAGTGTTTGCTAAGGACGATGAGTTATGAGGAAGACCAAGCTCCTCCCTCTAAGCAACTGTAAATTCAAAATTAAGAGGCTCCAGCTGAGGAAATATGGAGAAAGAAAAGATAACAGCCCTTTATAAAGGATCTGTGTATATAGGCAGCACAACAAAGGAACAAAAAACCCCCACACCAAACAACAATCCTGCACCCGAGGTTCCCACCGAAACCAGTTCGGCACTTTTTGCCTTTCAGGGCAATTCTAACCACGGCCAGCAGGGGGCACTGTTGGGGTGGGGGGGGGCGGCTGGTGTGTGGGAGGAGCTGATTGGAGATTCCTGATTGGAGATTCCTGATTGGAGATTCCCGATTGGAAATTCTCTGATTGGAGATTCCCAATTGGAAATTCCCAACTGGAGATTCCCCAATTGGAGATTCCCGATTGGAGATTCCTGATTGGAGATTCCCCAACTGGAGATTCCCCAATTGGAGATTCCCAATTGGAGATTCCCAATTGGAGATTCCCCAACTGGAGATTACCCGATCAGAGATTCCTCAATCGGAGATTCCCCAATTGGAGATTCCCAATTGGAGATTCCCAATTGGAGATTCCCAACTGGAGATTCCCCAATTGGAGATTCCCAATTGGAAATTCCCCGATTGGAGATTCCCTGATTGGAATTCCCCTGGAGATTCCCAATTGGAGATTCCCCAACTGGAGATTACCCAATCAGAGATTCCTCAATCGGAGATTCCCCAATTGGAGATTCCCAATTGGAGATTCCCAATTGGAGATTCCCCAATTGGAGATTACCCGATCAGAGATTCCTCAACCGGAGATTCCCCAATTGGAGATTCCCAATTGGAGATTCCCAATTGGAGATTCCCAACTGGAGATTCCCCAATTGGAGATTCCCAATTGGAAATTCCCGATTGGAGATTCCCTGATTGGATATTCCCTGATCAGAGATTCCTGATCGGAGATTCCCGATTGGAGATTCCCCGACTGGAGATTCCTGATTGGAGATTCCCCGATTGGAGATTCCCCGATTGGAGATTCCCCCTCCCACCAGGGTCAGGAGAAAAGGGGAAAGGGGGTTCTTCCTGTGGGCTCACCCTGTCGATGGCTGGCTCTGGCTGGGATTCCCAACCCCTTCATCAATGGGTACAAACTGCTGCCAACGCGGGAATGGAGGAGGGAAGGGGTGGCCTCTTCCCTCAAAGATTCTTCCACAGATGTCCTTGGCTTCTCTGCTGAAATGCGAGGCAGGTCTGGGCCATGGGCCACCGACTGTGCCTAACACCAAAAGGTTACAGTTGTTTTTTCCTGAGGGGAAGGGCTGTTGTTCAGTTTTCTGAGGCCTTTGCTGAATTGCCAGTCCGACTCCCAGAACTGAATACGGACCAAGACTAATCCCAGACACAAGGTGCCAGGACAGAAAGCTCTTGCTGCCCATGGAGTGCCCAGGCTGGCCCACCAACTGCACCTGAAACCCAATGGTTACAGGCCTTCTTTCCTGGGGGAAGGGCTGTTGTTCACTTTTTGGAGCCCTGCACTAAAATTGCCAGTCTGATTTCCAAAACTGAATACAGAAAAACGTTCCTCCCAGACAGAAGTCACCAGAGCAGAAAGCTCTTGCTGCCCATGGAATGCCCAGAGTGGCCCACCAATTCCACCTGAAATTCAAAGATTACAGCCTTTCTTTCCTGAGGGGAAGGGCTGTTGTTCGCTTTTCAGAGCCCTGCGCTGAAATCGCCAGTCCAACTCCCAAAATCAAATATGGACGAAGATTCCTCCCAGACAAAAGGTGCCAGGACGGAAAGCTCTTGCTGCCCATGGAGCACCCAAGGTGAGCCACCAACTGCCCCTGAAACTCAAAGGTTACAGGCTTTTTTTCCTGGGGGAAAGGGCTGTCATTCGTTTTTTTTGGAGCCCTGGGCTGAAATTGCCTGACTCCCAAAATTGAATACGGACAAAGATTCCTCCCAGGCAAAAGACTCTAGGACAGAAAGCTCCAGCTCCCCATGTAGTGCCCAAGGTGGACCCTCACCTGCAACAGAAACCAGGAGGGTAAGGGCTTTCTTTCCTGGGGGAAAGAGTAGGGAGGTGTCACAACCTGAGCACCAAAGGTACTTCTGTGACAGCATCCAGAAGACAGGAGAGAACAGATCAGAGACTCCAATTCCCTGGATCCTCAGACAACCAAACCCTTCCTTGCGACTGAAATAGCCCTTTTGTTTACATTTTATACAACGTTGTAGAGTCAAACTGTAGATTATGAAATTAAACCATAATTCAGTAAAATCTACCACGAGTACGTGTTTGTTTTGGAGGGGGCAGCCCGGCCAGCTCCTGAGTGCCAGCCCCTGTCTGCTGCAGTTTTCACACCTTGATTCAAAGAAATCAAACTCAACACCTTGATACTGTTAAGCCCTGTAATGTTGGGAATAACTCTTCCATAAACACTCCACTGAAACAAGGATTTCGTGAGCTTTTACTCCCTTTAACATCTCAAGCCCCTCCTTGACAGTCAATCATTTTATTCTTACAATATTTATCTTTAGCTAAGGTAACCTAGACTTCTTTTACTTAAACAATCTTTGAAATAGTTTCATATTTTATTGCTACAACATATCAACATCAATTTTTAGTTGAAGATAACTTAAACTTTTATTTAACCTTTGATTGATTTAGCTCTCCAGAGTGTGTCTTCATATCTTATTGTTACAGGATTCATCATCTTTGGTTAAAGATTAGACCCTGACTACTTTCACCTACATAATTTTCTACTGATTTACACCTTTAGAGTGTAACAGTGTCCAAAACTAATCCAAGCTCCAGCTGCACAGGTTGCTGACCTCCTTAATTTTTACTCTCTATTTTTTAGCAGGGTTTAGGTAAGGATTTCAAAGTTACAAAATATAAGGGATAAACTACAAAATTCTTAAGATTCTTAGGTTACAAGTGGGACCATCATGATCAAGCCTCTCTCAGGCTGTGCAAGGTCACCCCTCCCTGGGGACCGCTCCAGCAGCTCCACGTCCTCCCCGTGTGGGGGCCCAGAGCTGCAGGTTTTCTCCTTGGCTGAAAAGCACAAAGGGCCAGGATGGATGGGAGGAGCTGAACGTTGGGAATTGGAGCCTGAGGGAGGTCGGGAAGGCCCTGGCACAGCAGGAGGCTCCTGCTGAGAGCTGCAGACCCATCCCTGTGCGGGGATGGGAGCACCAATTCCTGCACACCTTCTGCTCTGGTCACATGGAGTGTTTTATATCCCAGCCCCAGCGCTGAAACCTGGGAGTTTCAGGGATGGGACTGCCATTCCTGGAAGTGTCTAAGGCCAGGTTGAAGCAGGTTGGAAAGGCTGAGAGAATTGGGATTGTTCAGCCTGAAGAAGAGGAGGCTCTGGGGAGACCTAATTGTGCTCTCCCAGTGCCTAAAGGGGCTCCAGGAGAGCTGGGAGTGGGGCTGAGCCAGAGCTGGGCAGGGCTCGGGAATTCCACAGGGACAGGTGGGCACAGGTGAGAGAACACCGGGAATGGCTGGGCAGCACAGGGACCAGGGAGGGAGTGCTGCTGTCAGCTTTATCCCGCGAGCTTTGATTACAGCAAAGTGGTGATTCCCCTCCCAGGAAGCACTTTCCAAAGTGGAAGCGCGGATGTTTGTGGCTGCCCCACTCCTGGGAGTGTCCAAGGCCACCTGGAAGGTGTCCCTGGGGATGCAACGGGATGGGATTTAAGGTCCCTCCAACCCAAACCCTTCTGTTGATTCAAGGACATCTTTAAACAATATGTAAAGCACACTTTTATTACGACCAGGGCCTCGCAGGGAGGATCCCACCCCCCAGTGCATGTCTGCCGAGAAAAGAAACACAGCAGTTTTATACATTTAGAAGGAGTAAGTTTCAAAAATTATCTATCATATACATTCTTTGAGAACTGGTACAAAAATCTGCCTTCTCTAAATAGATATTCGGTTATCCATCCCGTATTTTTATTACTATAGAGTAGTTACATAAAGCTTTATCATTTCAAGCAGCTGTTTCCCCCCACCCCTCTCCTGTCTCCCTTGCAATGCCACCTGCTAAGAGCCTTTCTTTTCCCGCTTTCTCTGTCAGTCTCTTATCTTATCTGCCCTTTATCTTAACTGCCCACAACCGGGCAGACCCCTGTGCACGTTTTGCAAAGTCACGTTTCACGCTGAATTTCAGCTAACGTGGCTAAATTTTTATTTTGTTTTGTTCTGTTTTTATGTCACCGTGTCTCTCTGGGGCTGCAGGAGAGGCCGCGGGGACACGGATGGAACCGGAGGGCCCGGACGGAGCCGCCGAACGGCCCCGGGGTCACACGGGCGGGTCCCCAAAGCCCCCCCGGCACTGCCTGTGCTCCCCCGCCCGCAGCCGGATGGTCTCTCCCGAGCCCCGGGTGCGATTCCTCCCCCCGCAGGGTCCCCACACTTGGTCTCTCCCACCTCCCCTAGAGCCACAGGTCCCGCCCTCCCACGTCAATCACGCCAGTTCCCGCTGGTGATTGGTAAATCTTAGGGGCCCCTGCCCGGAGCAGCCAATGGCAGCGCTGTCCCCGCCCACAGCCAAGATGGCGGCGCCCAGGGCGGGCCCGGAGCGCCTCCGCCGGTTCCTCTCCCGTGGGAGCCGCCGGTGCCCGGAGCGGCGTTTTTTTGTGCCTCTGGGGCCAGAAGCGGTGGGTTTTTTGCTTCTGGATCGACCCCCGGCTCTGCCCGGGACTCCTCAGCTCTCGAGCGCTGCCCTGAGCCCTGGGAGAAGCCGCGGGCCCCGGCCGGTCCGTGAGGGCG
This sequence comes from Pipra filicauda, assembly GCF_003945595.2. Classification (NCBI taxonomy): domain Eukaryota; kingdom Metazoa; phylum Chordata; class Aves; order Passeriformes; family Pipridae; genus Pipra; species Pipra filicauda. The sequence goes on along the minus strand of NW_024104240.1, from coordinate 1,270,343 downwards.
GGGAGCGGGACGGGCCGAGGGAGCCCGAGCGCGGCGGGTAAATAACAATAAAGTGAAGGAGAAGCCGACAAAAGGAGGTGATTTGTGCGTGGGGGTGGCAGGGAGAGATCTTCCTCACTGGCTTTATTGCAGTCAGGAGGGCGTTAAGCAACCCAAAAAATGAAACAGCAGCTCCTGTTCCTAAACTGCAGAGGCCCTTCAGTGTTCCTGAAATGTCACCCAGGCACTGTGTGCGTTGGAGGGGTGGCTTTACCTTCTTCCCCCCGGCCCTGTCCCCGTGGGTTTTGCCCAGGTCCATGTCCTGAGCTCTTGTTTCCCTCATCCAGCAAAAAAATCTCATCTCTGTTGTCCCAAACGATCCTTCTCTGGATGCCGGCACAGACGAGAGGGAGGAATCAAGGGTGCCCAGAGAAGCTGTGGCTGCTCCATCCCTGGAAGATTCCAAGGCCAAGTTGGAGCAGGTTGGAAAGGCTGAGAGAATTAGGATTTTTCAGCCTGGAGAAGAGAAGGCTCTGGGGAGACCTAATTGTGCTCTTCCAGTGCTTAAAGGGGCTCCAGGAGAGCTGGAGAGGACTTAGGACAAGGGATGGAGTGACAGGACAAGGGGGAATGGTTTCCCACTGCCAGAGAACAGGGTTAGATGGGATTTGGGGAAGGAATTCTTGGCTGGGAGGGTGGGGAGGGGCTGGGATGGAATTCCCAGAGAAGCTGTGGCTGCCCCATCCCTGGAAGTGTCCAAGGCCAGGTTGGAGCAGCCTGGTGTAGTGGAAGGTATCCCTGCCCATGGCAGGGGGTGAGACTGGATGAGCTTTCAATCCCTCCCAACCCAAACCATTCTGGTGTGACTGGGAGTCACCTGTGACTCTCTGGTGACTGGGGAGCTGGAATAGATCTGGCTGCTCTTCCCTCCAGACACTGTCTGTAACACCAAAGGATGTCCTGCAGGTCTCCTGACCTATGGCTTCCTGTCACCAACGGGGTGTGGCACTGCTGCAGCCCAACCTCTGCTGGCACTTCTGAGTCCCTCAGAACCACTCCCCAAAATTCCCATCCCCCAGGGGAGCAACAGTGCCAGATTAGTGGAGTTTGTCTCTAAAATCAGGTTGTGAGCACCAAGGAGAGCAATGCTCCTGAGCTGGGAGGGAGGGATGAGCTCTGCTCCCCGTGCTGGAGGACAGAGGGTGTGTTGGTGTTGTGCTCAGCTGTGCCTCTGCCAGCACTTGGATTTTTCCCCCCTCTTTTCCCAGGAAGGGCTGGGCCTGGGTGATTTTGATGTGAGCATCACTGCTGAGGGGAGCAGCTGTGCCAGCTTGGGATGAACAGCCTGGAGAGCAGGTTTCAGCAGCATAAGAGCAAAATCCCCTCTTGGCCTCTGAGTATGTGATGATGGATCCTGCTGGGGCAGAAGCAGGTCCTCACACAGGAGCCTCCTTGGCAGGAAGTGAGTTGGTGTATTTGCCTGATTTGCAGCAAAAAAACCACCAGTAAAATTAATTCTTTTGTTTGGACTCACAACACCTGTGATCTTTGGTGACTTGGAGAGTGGGATCAGGTGTGCCCATAAATCAGCAGTGGTTTCCCAAGCTGTTTTCTGAGGGCTGATCTCAGCCCTAGGGACTCTCTGGGCCTTCTTTCCCTGTTGATTTTCCCTTCTTAAGCCCTGCCTAGTGGGGCTTTTCTCCACCCAGCACAGAGACCAAGGCTCTGAGAAGCAGAAGACTCCTGCTTCCTCTTCCTCTGCATGTTCCTGGCCTGCCACGTGCTGGGAATGTCCATGTCCATGTGTTTGCCCTCCACATGTCCCAGTCCTTTCCCTCCAGGACAGAGCTGTTCAGGCTCAGCCTCAGCTTCTGGTGGAACCCCTCTAGAAGGAGATGCTGCTGCAGCCCTGCCTCTGTGTGCTCCTCAAAGGTTAAGGGTGTTGGGATGCTGCTCTGGCTCTGCTGGGACAGGACGGGGTGTGGGATTTGTGCTGGTGTCCTTGGGGAACCTCCCCCACGGAGAGCTCCGGCGCATCTGCAGCGTGTCCCTGCCACGGCTGTGGTGGTGGGAGTCCTGAACAGCCCCCGAGGTTGAATTCAGGGGCCTTTTCCCTTTGGGAAGGATAACTCCCCCCTGGCTGCAGAATTCACAGCCCATGCTCCTGGCAGGGCAAGGTAGGGATGGATTGACCCCGGGCAGCCAAGTTTCCCACCCCCATCCTGGATCCAGGTGCTGCAGGAGGGGACTCGGTTCCCTCTGGAGCTGGCAGAGCTCAGCAGGGAGCGGCAGCCTTTGGAGCAGCCCCTGTCCCATCCCTCCATCTCCAGGGGGTGGAGCTGCAGGACTGCAGAGCTCCCCAGAGACAGCGGAGGGAGGGTTTGTCAGTGCAGGAGGCTCTGCAATTCCAGCTCCTTCAGAGGCTGGAGACACTTTGGAGCCCCCATGAGCCTTGTTTAAGAGCTGCTGTTGGCATGAGCCACCTCGAGCCCTGGGAATGAGCTCTTCGTTCCTGGGTGATGAGATTAGATCAGGGGTAGCTGTAAGCTCGAGTGCCCTGGCAGTGTCACCCACGGTCTTTGAGGATGTTGCCCTTCTGTAGACTACAAACATCATCTTTGTTTCCAAAGCTTGTTCCAGAGTGGAGCCAGTGCAGCTGGTCTGGAGATGCAGACCAGGAGGTGGCTGCTGGAGCAGCCAGAGGGAGGGGAGAAAGGAGCAACCTCCCACACAGAGGGGTTTGAAAGGCACAGCTCCCCACACAGAGGGGTTTGAAAGGCACAGCTCCCCACACAGAGGGGTTTGAAAGGCACAGCTCCCCACACAGAGGGGTTTGAAAGGCACAGCTCTCCAAACAGAGGGGTTTGAAAAGCACAGCTCCCTACACAGAGGGGTCTGCAGGCTGCACCAAGGCAGGAATTCAGCCTAGGAGGTAGGACATGGACGTGGTACTCTGTCATATATCCTGCTGCAATCTCTCTGTCCCTGCTCAGCTCTGGTTGTGTGTCTGGAGGATGGAGATCTGGGAGCAGAGTGTGAGGGCACACAAGTCTCTCTGGTTTGTATGAACCAGGTCATCAGCCTGGGGCAGTGTTATCTGGTGGGGCAGGACAGGGACCGTGGCCTCACTTAGGTCCAGCTCCATGTCAGCTCCAGGTGGGAGAACTGCTGTGTCTGCTTCCAGTCTCCCATGGCTCCTGATCTTTTCTCAAATTCAGTTAAGACTATTTTCTTTGTCTTCTACAGTTTGCCATTCCCCATGGAAGCTGGGCAGCAAGTGTGCTGTGAGCTGGCAGAGCAGAGTGGAGTGTGAAAGGGCTGATGTCAGCCCAGCCCGGCTGAGAGGGGCTTTTCAAACTCAGGGAGTCTGAGAAATTGCCCTGGAAGTGACAGAATGGTTTGGGTTGGGAGGGGCCTTAAAGCCCATCTTGTTCCACCCCCTGCCATGGGCAGGGACACCTTCCACTAGCCCAGGTGGCTCCAAGCCCCGTCCAACCTGGCCTTGGACACTTCCAGGGATGGGGCAGCCACAGCTGCTCTGGGCACCCTCTGCCAGGGCCTCCCCACCCTCCTGGCAAATGATTTTTTTCTAATACCTAGTCTAATCCTACTCTCTGTCAGTGTGAAGCCATTCCCTCTTTTTCTGTCACTCCAGGCCCTTGCAAATTGTCTCTCTCCATCTTTCTTGTGAGCTCCTTCAGGTACTGGAAGGCCACAATTAGGTCTCTCCAGCTCCTCCTCTTCTCCAGGTGAACCCCCCCAGCTCTCCCAGCCTGGCTCCAGAGCAGAGGGGCTCCAGCCCTCAGAGCATCTCCATGGTGTCCTCTGGACTCTCCAGCAGCTCCACGTCCTTCTGCTGTTGTTTCCAGTGCTGGAGGCAGCTCTGCAGGGGGGTCTCACCTGAGGGGGCAGAGGGGCAGAATCCCCCCTCCCCTGCTGCCCCTGCTGTGGGATCAGCCCAGGGCACGGGGGGCTTCTGGGCTGGGTCATGTCCAGCCTCTCCCCCACCAGCACCCCCAAGTCCTTCTCCAGCTGTTCATTACCAGCCTGGATTGATCCTGGGGGTTGCCCTGAGCCAGGTACAGCACCAGCCCTTGGCCCTGTGAAACCTCCTGAGACTCCCAGGGGCCACTTCTGGAGCTTGTCCAGGTCCCTCTGGGTGGCCCCGTCCTTCAGGTGTCTCACGGCACCCTTGGCCTGGGGTCACCTGCAAACCTGCTGGGGGGCCCTCGATCCCTTTGTCTGTGCCATTAATGAGGGTATGAAATCACACTGGTCCCAGTACAGTCCCCTGAGTCCACAGTAGTCCTAGGGCAGCTGCTTTGCCCACCTGGGAGGGAGGAATTTGCCACTGATTGTACAGCACTGTCCAGTTTTGAAGAAGGTAATCCCAGCTCCAGAGTGTCCTACAACACCTCCACTGGGACAGTCTGGCCAGGGAGGGATGTTTTGTGCTGGGGGAGGCTGGTTTGGGACATGGCCCTTCTGGGGAGGGTGAGTGGGATCCCAGTGGGATGCTGGGATGCTCCATGGCTTGCTGTGGATAGAGTGTGAAGCATCCACTTCACAGGGTCTGCTTTCCTTGTTTTTTTCATGGGATGTTAAAGAAACTGGATCTCTTCCTCACATCTGTCTGGGACAGGATGACCACAGGACTAGATGGGGGACACGACAGAGCCCACTTTCTGACTCTCCTAGTCCTGGATCTACACTGGCTGCAACTTCCCTGCTTGGAGTACTGGGATACTCCATGTGCAGGGCTGATGCTCCCAACGGGGGAAGCTCTACTGCTACCAGGTTCCAAGCCCTTGTCCTGGCAGGTTTGGGGTGCCATGGGGGCGTGGATGCCTTCACAGTGCCTCTCTGGCCCTGGAGGCCCCTGATGTGCTCTGCCAGCGCCCTCTAAACTGGAATCCCTTCCCTGCCCCAGCACAGGGTGTCTGTGGGTGAGTTAGAGGGGTGCAGGCACCGAAAGCTCATCTTGCCTGGCTGAGTCACCCACAAATGCTCTGGGAGGTCTGGCTGAAACTGCTGCGATTGGCACTGCAGAGGAGTCAAACTGGACAAGTCTGGAGTGTTTCTAAACCCTCTGCAGCACCTCAGCAGTGACTCAGCACTGATGGGAGCCCAGCAGCTGCCCAGCTCAGCTGAACCTCTGGTGATTTGGGCAGTTTGTGCAGAGCTGCAGCTCCCAGGGCTCTTCCCCACCCAGGGCAGGTTTCCTGCAGGGCAGCACGTCCGGATGCACGACTTCTCCAGCTCTGTCTCACCCAGAGGGACCTGTTAGCAATGGGCAAAGCTGGATGGAGGTGTCCACCAGACCCTCATCTCCTGCCTAGGCTTATTTCTGGGCCTGGTGACATGAAAGACAAACCAAAAACACTGCAGCAGGATCATGTTGGCCCTTCCCTGCTGAAGGCAGGTCAGGTGAATGCAGTGTGGGCTGATCACCTCCTGTGTCATCACTGAACATGGTCTGTGGGCCGTAGATGTGGGATTGAACCAAACCCTGCTGTGTCTGTGGAGCTCCCTGGTGTTCAAGGAGTTTGAAGCCACGATGCAGCAGCAGTTCAGTCAAAGGTGATGCTGTGTGTGCTCAGTCCCTCTGACAGCAGCCTTGGGAGGCACCTTGATCCATGGAAAAGATCCTGTTATGCCACAAGGAGCTGGGATGTTTGTTTGATAAGGAAATTATCTCCACATCTGCAGCTCAGCTGCAGTTCTTGCTGTATAAGGGGACTCTTGAGGCCTCCAGCTTCACTCCTTGGTCTGTGCCCAGCCCTGGCACTGCCAGAGGGTTGGGGGTCTGCCAAGGGACCGTGGTCGTTCAAGGGCCAGAGCTGTCCAAGAGCTCAGCCAGAAAGGATCATGATACAACTGGGGCAGTTCAGCCTGGAGAAGAGAAGGATCTGGGGAGACTTAGAATCCCTCCCAGTGCCTAAAGGGGCTCCAGGAGAGCCAGAGAGGGACTTTGGACAAGGGCCTGGAGTGACGAGACAAGGGGGAATGGCTTCACACTGACAGAGGACAGGGTTGGATGGGATACTGGGAAGAAATCCTTCCCTGTGAGGGGGGAGGCCCTGGCACAGGTTGCCCAGAGAAGCTGTGGCTGCCCCATCCCTGGAAGTGTCCAAGGCCAGGTTGGACGGGGCTTGGAGCAACCTGGGATAGTGGAAGGTGTCCCTGCCCCTGTCAAAGGTTTAGAACTAGACTGTAAGATCCCTTCCAAACCAAACCATTCTATGGTTCATGTGATTCTACGATTCTATGACATGAAACTTGAGTAAAGTCACCGGGAGCACCAAACCACAACGTGCCTGCTCTGGCTGACACTGGTTTCCCTCGCCCTCCTGGGTGACATGGGCTCCTCTTTGCCCTCAGCAGGCTCTCCAGCAGGTGCAGATTTGCATGACAGACCCAGAGGCAGTGGCCTGTGAAGTTCTGTCACCCTGCAAATGACATTTCCTCTCATTTGCTCACTCCTGTGCAATGGAGCCGCTCTCTGACCTGCCCCAAGCTCTGGTCTGGCAATCCCTCTGGGGTGGCCTTGGAGTACTTGGAGGTTCTACAGGTGCTGGTTTTTGCAGCTCTTTGTTTTCTGTGCCCACAGCTCTGCCTTTGTCCCGTTTTTGTCCATGTCCAGCCACCTCCTCTGTGTGGTCCCTTTGGTGGGACGGCGCTGCCTCACAGAATCACAGAATCTCCTGAGCTGGAAGGGACCCACAGGGATCATCGAGTCCAACCTTCAGCCCTGCACAGGACACCCCAACAATCCCACCCTGTCCCTGAGAGCATTGTCCAAACGCTCCTGGAGCTCTGGCAGCCTTGGGGCTGTGCCCACTGCCCTGGGGAGCCTGGTCAGTGCCCAACCACCCTCTGGGGGAAGAACCTTTGCCTGAGATCCAACCTGACCCTGCTCTGACACAGCTCCAGCCGCTCCATCTGAGGAAGCTGAAGACACCAGTGAGGTCTGACCTCAGTCTTCTCCAGCTGACCAAACCAAGTGCCCTCAGTCTCTCCTCAATTTCCCCCTCCAGACCCTTCACCATCTTCGCCCCCCCTTTGCCTGATGCTGCTGTTGCTGCTGTAACTGCTCAGCAACCACAGGCAACCCCAGATTTCTGTGCTCTCTTTGCCCTCCTGTCCCTCACCCACCAGCCCCAGCCCCTTCACTGGCTGCAGCAGCCACCCAGGCTTTCCACATCCCTGCTGAAGGCCTGGCAGCATGTTGAGGTTGTTTTGCTTCCCCAGGCAGCCCGTGCCTGCCTTGCCCTGCCCACACCCGGCTCCCTCCCGGCTCCTCTGCCTTGGCGTGGCACCTCCTGGCCTTTGTTCCCGCCTGTTGCACGGCGAGCAGATGAAAGCCGACCTTGGAGCCTAATTTATAGCTACCTTGAAACTCAGTTTTGGCAGGGCAAAGCACGCCAAAAAGATGTGGCAATGCCCAGGGAGCCGCACTCACGGTGCTTATCAAACGATGCTTGAAAGGCTCGGTAATGCAAGAGGAGGGTTGACTTGCTTAATTCCAGCAGGGGATAAACTGCCTCTATTACAGGGACACGTGTTTGAGAGCAAGGAGCTGAGAGCTGCCTTTTAGAACTCGTCCAGCAAGGCACCTCAGCTCCGGGAGCCCCGGTCCGAAGGGCAGCCAGGCTGGGGAGAGGTGAGTGTGTCTCAGCAGGGCTGCACCACCTCCCCAGCCACCGTCTAGAAAACGGGCCTAGAGAGGAGCTCATTGCCTTTAACACAATCACAGATGTGAGTCAGCCACAGGCTGATGACCCGGGGATCTCTGGGCAGCAGGAATTTGTAGCCCCCACATCTGCAGGGACACTGCTGGCACAATTACTGTGCTGCCAGGAGAACCTGGGCACAGTCAGGTGCGTGGCAGCCTTGGCTGAGGCAGAGAGCTGTGACCTGCCACTGCACATCCATCTCTGCTCACAGAATCACAGAGCCACAGGATCACAGAATCCCAGGATATGCTGAGTTGGAAGGGACTCACAAGGACCATCCAGTCCAACCCTCAGCCCTGCACAGGCCCGTCCCCAGGAGTCACCCCCTGTGCCTCAGAGCATCATCCAAACCCTCCTGGAGCTCTGGCAGCCTTGGGGCTGTGCCCACTGCCCTGGGGAGCCTGGGCAGTGCCCAACCAGCCTCTGGGGGAAGAACCTTTTCCTGAGATCCAACCTGAGCCTGAGCCTGCCCTGACACAGCTCCAACCATTCCCTGGGGTCCTGTCCCTGGTCCCCCCCAGAGCAGAGCTCAGTCCCTGCCCCTCCTCTGCCCCTGCCCATGGAGTTGTACCTGCACTGAGGTCTCCCCTCAGACTCCTCTTCTCCAGCTGAACACACCAAGTGCCCTCAGTGTCCTCACACGGCTTCAAATCAAGGCCCCACACCATCTTCGCTGCCTCCTTTGGACACTCTCTAATGGCTTTAGATCTTCCTTATCTTGCAGTGCCCCAAACTGCCCCAATATTTCAGGTGAGGCTGCCCCAGGTCAGAGCAGAGTGGGACAATCCCCTCCCTCTCCTGGCTGGTGATGCTGGGCCTGATGCCCCCTGGGACAGGTTGACCCTCCTGGCTGCCAGGGCACAGTGAGCTGTGCACGGCCCTGGGCCAGCCCAGAGCCCTGGGCAGTGTCTGAGGAGCGTGAGGGGTCCACACACCCCAGGGCACAGCTGGCCACTGCCAAGCCAGTCTTGCAGCTGATCCCCTTCCCTGTCACCTTGTCTCTGCTGGGAGGTGCCTCTGTCCTGGCTGCTGGCCATCTGCACTGGAGGGACTCTATGGTACTTAAGGGAGGGCAGGATTTTAACATTGTGGGGTGGGAATGAGGCACAGAAAGTCCTTTTTCTGCTCCAGTGCAGGACAGTGCAACTGGCCTTGCCTCAAATGGGGTGTTTGTCTTCTCCTTAAAGACTTCTGCAGGCTCCATGGGGTAAAAGGTACTTGCTTCAAACCATCAACAGCTGCTTTTTCCCCCCTCAAGACCCCTTTTCAGGGCTAGGAAGAGTCCAGGAACTGTCCTCTCCATGAACCGTCCCCAGCAGCCAAGGCAGGTGAGAGTTTGGGTGTAGCCTCCTGCCCCTGGAGCAACAACAGCTGTGAGACCCTGGGACAATGTGGAGCCTTCAGGACACTCATGTTTCCATGTGGGAACAGCCAGGCACTGAGGGAAGATTCTGTGGTGCTGTTGAGGTAATTCCAGCTGCTGTCTTGGGGACATTGAGCTTTTTGGGTTTCCGGGGGCCTTGGAGAAAACTGGACCACACCTGGATCCTCTGCTGGTGTCCCATGAGTGTGACCTACCTGTCTTGGGGTACCTGTGCTGCCAAGGAAGGGGTTCCAGGGAGTAGGTCCAGTCCCACCCAGGCTCCCCCACCATCAGCTCACTCTCCAGCTTTGTTACAAGCTATTTTACTCATCCTTCTCCGGGACAAAGCCTGGGTTTCGTGCTGTAAAAATGCCACCCCACCACTGCCTTCCTATTATTTCTGACACTTGAGTTACACAGGAAAAATCCCTCTGAGAACAGTAATTATGTCATGGGCCACTACATGGGTCTGGGGAGCAGGATCTGTAGATAAAACCTGCTCTGAAGGGGGATGTCCCACAGCAGGATGGTCAGGACCCCATCCATGCTACCTGCCCAAGGACCAGGGATCAGTCTCTGTCCTCTTGCATTACCTGTGGTGACACTTCCACTCTTGCTGATCAGGGAAGACCCTCAGGACACCCATGGGGAGCGTGGGAGTCCCCTTGGCCAACACTTCTTTGTCCCATGCACTGGGACAGGACTTTTTGTACCGGCAATGTTGAAAAAGTGTCCCAGTTGCAAATGTGTCTTCCCTGCCTTCCCACAGCCACAGTAAATGCTTTGGATGCCATGTGCTGTGCCAAGGACAAGTAGTTTCCGTTCCCAAGGAGGTTCCCTCCTTCCAAAGTTGCTGCTGGGCTACAGCAAGGGGCCCTTTCCCCTTCTGTTCAGTTGCCCACAATGGCAGGAAATTTCCAGGACGTGAGGCCTCAAGTGGAATATGGGGTAGAAGTGTCTAGAAAACTTTTGTTAAAACCATTTTCTGCACAGAAAGCTCTAAATTTTATTATATTTTGTCCAATTGACTTAAATAAGAGATTAAAAATCATTCAGGACAGCTGCTGCTTGGTAACTACTGAAACATCCTCTCTGCTTGTCTAGATCAAACACTTGTACAAATGTCAGCCTTGTTTGGTTACAAGAGGAACACTTTGATCTACAGAAGCAAGGTAAGATTTTTTTCAGTCATTCCTAAGCGGCAGAACAGTCCTTAATGGTGTGATTTTAATGAAATTACGTGCATTCCAACCTCAGCTGGTGGGCCTTTAAAGACAAGAGAAAGTGCTCTTTGGTGTCACAGAAGTGGTGAACCTCCTCTGCCACCTTGGAAGCTTCCACTGCACATCAGGAGCCTGGAGTTCTGCAGAAATGGCCCACAAACGTGGTGACCCCAGAGTCAGGTGTGTTTTAGCTCTCAGACCACCCCTTCCCACCCTCTCCTAGGGGGATCTGCAGTCCCCTGGATGTTGTGAAGGACTCTGTAGTTAGAAATTACTGTGTTTGGCCAGTTTGGCTGCGCAGTGTTCACCCCTAGTCTGTGCAATGAAAGACTCTGCAAGTCCATGAAGTTGTTGTTAAACCTAAAAACACGTTTTTTCCTTCTCAGGGGAGACGTTTGGGGCCAGAGAACATCACATATGGTGGGAGGTGGTGCCTTCCCCCTGGAGAAGCAGAGGTTACCCAGCTGTTTTCCCCCACCAAGAGGAAGGGCCAGAGCCTTCCAAGGTGCCCTGAAAAAGGACAAGTGGCACCGTGCAGAGGCTGCAACGGGGACAATTTCAAGTGTACATAAGGAAAAAGATTTTCCTGTGAGAGATGTGCAGCCCTGGGATGGGATCTTCACTGAGGACATTCAAAGCTCAACTGGGCAAGGGCTGGAGTGACCCAAGCCCTGCTTTGAATGTGGTGTTGGGCTCAGGGCCTCCCAAAGTCCCTGCCAGCCTGAATCTCTCATGATTTGCCTGTCCTGCAGGGCAGTGACCAGTACCCACACATGGAGCTCATTACATCCTGCAGAAGACTTGAGAAAGGGAGATGTCACTGAATCTCAGGGTAGTTGGGGTTGGAAGGGACCTCTGGAGATCACCCAGTCCAACCCCCTGCCAAGGCAGGGTCACCTGGAGTGGGTGACACAGGAACATATCCAGGTGGGTTTGGAATGTCACCAGAGACTCCACACCCTCCCTGGGCAGCTGTTCCAGGGCTCTGCCACCTCCATGGGAAGAAGTTCTTCCTCATGTTGAGGTGGAACTTTTTGTGGTTTAGTTAATGTTCATTACTCCTTGTCACTGAAGAGAGTCTGGCACCATCCTTGGAGATATTTGTGTGGATTGATGGGATCTCCTCTCACTCTTTTCTTCTCCAGACTAACCAGGCCCAGCTCCTGCAGTCTCTCCTCTTCAGAGAGATGCTCCAGATCCCTCACCACCTTTGTGGCCTCCACTGGGCCTTCTCTAGTAGCTCCTTCTAATTTATCCCTCGACAATGACATATCTTGCTTGGGTTTTGGCAGCCTAGAAACGGGGTGGTAGGAGGAGCTGCCCCAAAGCACAGCCTTTCTCTGCACCAGGGCATGGCTATGTGGGACATTCCTGCCTGGAGCACCTCATTACTCATTTCCATTATAAACCAGGGCCAGGTGTGTTTGTCCTCCAGCAGCGTGGCAGGAGGGCAGGGATACACTCTGGAGGATGAACCTCCTCTTGTCCTCCTTGATTTTGTGCCCTAGTCAAGACATCAGACCCCAGCTAAGGGCCAAGAGCTGTTTCTGCTTCCAACTCCACTTTGGACTTGCCAGGGAGTGTCACCAAGTCCCTCTGCCGTGCCTGGGGCTGCTGGGATGTGGAACAGGAGCTCAGCCAACAGGCTGGGAGGTGGAATAAATTGCGTCCTTAAACCAAGGCCAAGGGGAGGTGTGAACCTGCTCTGCCCCGAGCTCTTGGAGCTGGTGTCAGAGCCAGGTCAGGCTGTCCCAGTCCGTGCTTGCTCCCCACGGGGAGGGGTGCTGGACTGGCAGTGCTGGGCTTCCCAGAGCAGCCCAACAACCCCCCACACATAGAGAACAGAACAACAAAGATCATGCTGGTGCTTCAGCACGTTTCCGGTTGTGGATTTTTGCAAGGTGTGACCTGGCAAAAGGGACCCAGAGGACATGCAAGGATCAGCACCCAGTGTGCAGGCACGACTTGGATGGTTGAAAATCTTCTTGACTGTCAGGGAAGACAATTTGCCTCTTCTCTAGTACTGTTACCTGATGATGGTTCATAAATGCAGGTCATAATTTCATTTCAAAAAATCTGTTTATCCCTGTTCAGTCTGAAGGGAAACATGTGAATACTTGTCCATCTTGAAAACCCAGTTCAGGATGGACTGGTCCTGGAGAGCAGGCACGAGTGAAACAGAGAACCCCTGCATGACATGTGCTGATTAGCCTCAAATAGCATCTCTAATCACTAGTGTTAGATTTCACTGTTAAAATAAAACATATCCTTCAGAAATGATGTTAGTAGGATGACTTGCATAAATCTATTGAGTGGTTCATAGCAGTCTTTATTTAGCAGGTTTCTTAGTTTATTTAGGAGATAGAACAAGCTTCAAGGTTATCTTGGCATTATTATTGTCATCAAAGTCCCTCCCTGCACCCCTAAGTAGATGCCAAGTGAGTAAATAACATCCTGTGAGAATCACCTCTACCCCACGCTTGACAACCATGTGTCCTCTTCATCCCCTCTCTGGTGTCTGCCCCTGGCACCACAGGACCTCTGGGCCTTTGGAACGGGGTGAGATGGAGGATGAGTCCCATGGGTCAGATCTGCTCCCAGCAAGTGTCCCCAGTGTGGTGCAGAACGACAGCCCATGGCATCCCGGGGCCTTTCCTGATGAAAGTCTGGGGCCACTCACTTGGTCTTGGGAGTAACTTGGGAGTCTGTCTGTGTTCTCTTCTCAATCATCTTCTCCTCCCTGTCCAGGGCTCCTCAAGGATTGCAGGTGGGACACCACAGCCCTGAGTGTAGGTGGAGGAGGGTCTCCACCATCATGGCCCAGTGCATCCCACTCCAGGGCAGAATCAGGTGCTGTACAGGCATCAGAGCCTTCCCAAATGCAGGACAGCAAGGAGGGTGGAGAGGAAAAGTCCTCCAGCAGCTGCTTTTCCAAAGGGATGAGTACGACCTCAGTGTGACTTTTCAAGCCCACAGCTCCCAGTGGGCACCGGTGCCCCATGGGGTTAACGGTGGAGGACACTGTGCTCGGGGTCAGTACAACCTTTTCATCTGGAGAGGACTCACCTACACTGGCAGTTGCAGACAAATCCTCCTGGAATTAGAGCAGGCAAGAGGCCAGGCCTGGAGGACAGGTAGTGAGATGGCATCACCAGTAATTCCAGTGCTCGGGCTGGGGATCACTGCTCTCATCCTCCCCACGAGAGGACAACCATGCCAGTGGCAAACAGTGTCTTTGTGCTTAAGCTGAGATCAAACTGACAGGATTCCCTGTGTGGGGAGAAATAAAACCCTCTCATAGAATCACAGAATCCCAGGATATGCTGAATTTGAAGGGACTCACAAGGATCATTGAGTCCAGCTCCTGGCCCTGCACAAGACCATCCCCAAAAATCACACCCTGTGCCCCAGAGGATCATCCAAACCCTCCTGGAGCTCTGGCAGCCTTGGGGCTGTGCCCACTGCCCTGGGGAGCCTGGGCAGTGCCCAACCAGCCTCTGGGGGAAGAACCTTTTCCTGAGATCCAGCCTAAACCTCCCCTGACACAGCTCCAGCCATTCCCTGGGTGCTGTCCCTGGTCCCCCCAGAGCACAGCTCAGTCCTGCCCCTCCTCTGCCCCTCCTGAGGAAGTTGTACCTGCACTGAGGTCTCCCCTCAGTCTCCTCTGCTCCAGCTGAACACACCAAGTGCCCTCAGTGTCCTCACACGGCTTCAAATCAAAGCCCCACACCATCTTCGCTGCCTCCTTTGGACACTCTCTAATGGCTTTAGATCTTCCTTATCTTGCAGTGCCCCAAACTGCCCCAATATTGCAGGTGAGGCTGTGCCAGGTCAGAGCAGAGTGGGACAATCCCTCCATGGCCTGGCTGGTGATGCTGGGCCTGATCCCCCCGGGACAGGGTTGTCCCTCTCCCAAAGCCCTGCACTGGAACAACGCTCTGCAGGGGAGGGAAGAGTCAGCACTGATGCCAGGAGTGCCTGCACCTCCCTGCAGAGGTGCTGCCAAGGTGTGGTGTGGGCACGTGGACACACATAACCTGGGGTCTGACATGACAGGGGTCCTGGGCCACGGTCCCAGCCCGTGTTCCCCATCTGGCCCAGGGGACTGTGGTGTGATCACCTCCCCCTCCCTGCTCCCCTCACCAGGGGCTGCTGTGACAAGTTGGGTCACACTGGAACATGTTGCTAAATCATTACATAAGTTGGTCCGTGAGGTTTCCTCCCCCACCAGCCATGCAGGGATTTCCCAACACCGTGGAATCGAGGGCATCCTCGCACCATTTACACACTTGCTCCCTTCCTAAACTTTGTCCTGTCACCTCTGCACCTTTCACAGCGGGAACAAACTCTCCCTTCACTAAAGTATTTGTGATCTGGTCCAGGTTGTGACGGCCTCAGGGAGGCCAAGACTTCAGGATGGCTCCTGGTACACTTCCCCCTGGGTCCCCACCTGTGGGAGACCATTCACACCTCTTTGGTTCCAAACACCCATCTGGATTCTGTCTTGACCTGCAGTGGCCATGGGCACGAGTCCTCTCCTTGACTTTTTGTGCCATGCTCTGATAAGGCTCCTGGGCCTGGCAGCATCACCTCTGGGGATGGTGCCCCACACCCCTGCCCTCCCTCCAACCCCTCCTGGAAGCAGCAGATGCCCCTGGCAGGACCTGACTTGACTGCATTTGCAGGGCACCACCCAAGAAATGCTCATGCACCCCACGGGGGCCTCCAGAGCACATTTAGCTTATCTAAGGGTTTTTCATGGGAGTGTGGGCTCTTCTTCCCTGTCTGAGAGTGGTTATTCCAACCACAGCCATCCTCAGGCACTGCCTCCATTGACAACCAGCTCCCTATGAACTTGCCAGACATGGGATGGCACAAACAGGGGGAGACTCTTCAACCCTTTACATATCTAGAAGCAAGAAAGGCACTAGACAGGTCCTTGGATGGTCTGCAAGACCTGGAGGAATGTAGCAGGGAGATGAAATGAGAGAGAAAATGGAGGTCTGTCAGGTCTTCCAGGCACAGTCAGGCAGGATTCACTGTCACTTGGAGCCTGTCATGAGAACACAACCTTGCTGAGGGGCTGGTTCATCCTCATAGGCAGCCAGGAGACCCCAGAGGGGGATCCAGCCCAGGGCTGGACATGGTGGGCAGCACCACGACATGGACACAGCCCAGGCCCCCGTGCTGACCTCACCAGCACTGCCCACTTTCAAGGGAAGCCTCTTGCAGCATCACCACGTAATTGGTCCCTGAGAACAGGCTGCATCACCAAAGTTAAGTGCCATGAGCACAAGGAGTTCCTCATTGCACCCATCCCCTCCCACGTGTCCCCTCCTGAGGATGTCACAACCTGCCACTGAGGTGCACCAGCACCAGGGAAGTCCCTGGGACAGGGCCAGCCCCAGAGATCCCGAGCTGGGATCTTCTACAGCCTCCCGGGACTACAGAGGGGTTTGTTCCCAGATTCACTCAAACACCATTGCCAACTTTGCCCTTGGGCTGCTGGGCCAGGTCTGTAGCAAGGAGGGGCTTGGCCAGCAGGGTCCCCGTGGTGAGTCTGGGTGTGCATCCCCCTCGCAGAGCGGGGTGAAGAGACAGCTGCAGGCTGAGCTCTGTCCTGGGCATGGCCCTGGCAGAGAGTACTGGGTAGAGATGGGAGGAGAACAGCAGCTCCTCCATCCATTCAAGATCCTCAAGAGAAACAGGGAAACAAGGAGATGAAAACTGGGTGGATTGGCCAACTGGATGGCCTTCTTCTGGAGGGGAAGCAGAGATCCTTCCTTCTCCATCACCATCCTCCCCTCCCAGGGCACCTCCCTGGTGCCTGCCCTTCCCTGGCAGCTGCATGGCCACTCCTGGGGCCTGTTTCCAGAGTGACCTGCTGACCACGTCCCTTTTTCTCTGCTGACAACCCTGTTCAGCCCTGGGAGCTGTCAGCAGTTCAGAGCTGTGATGTTGTTGCTCATCAGAGGTGGGACCCGGGATGTGACTGTGGCAGGGGATGTCCAAGCACAGGGAGGGGCAGTAGGGACAATCTCAGCCTTGATAGTGCTGAGTCTGGGCCTGCTGTCAGGCACCTGCAGGCTCCTGCCCAGAGCTGTAAGGGGGGTCTCCAGCCCACAGCCCACCCTGTCCTGCTCTGTGCCCCCTTGAGTGGGTTACATGTGCCACCTACCACAAACGGGCAGTAAAGGCAGGGAATGAGGAGTGTGACCCTGTGGAGTCCAGGGGACAAGGACAAGGGCTTGGCTTCCCCTTCAGCCCCAAGATGGTCAGGAGGGGAGCACAGGACTCCCAAGAAAAGGCTGGGAGACCTGGATTTGTTCAGATTGAAGAAGGGAAGGTTTGGAGGGATCTCACAGCTCTCTGCAGCTGATGAACAAGAGCAGGTAGAGAGGATGGAGTGAGTCCAGAGGAGGCCATGGAGATGCTCTGAGGGCTGGAGCCCCTCTGCTCTGGAGCCAGGCTGGGAGAGCTGGGGGGGTTCACCTGGAGAAGAGAAGGGTCCAGGGAGACCTTAGAGCCCCTTCCAGTGCCTAAAGGGGCTCCAGGAGAGCTGGAGAGGGACTGGGGACAAGGGCCTGGAGGGACAGACAAGTCAGAATGGCTTTCCACTGCCAGAGGGCAGGGCTAGATGGGGTATTGGGAAGAAATTTCTCCCTGGGAGGGTGGTGAGGGGCTGGGATGGATTTCTCAGAGAAGCTGTGGCTGCCCCATCCCTGGAAATGTCCAATGCCAGGTTGGACAGGGCTTGGAGCAACATGTGATAGTGGAAGGTTCCCCTGCCCATCGCAGGGGGATAGAACAAGGTGAGCTTTGAGGTCCCTTCCAACCCAATCAATCCATTTTGTGATTCAATGGAGATGGAGTCACACCTTCTGGGGTGCGTGGGGAGAGCAGAAGAGGCAACTGGAACGAGCTGGGACAGGGGAAATTCCTCTTAGATACATGGAAAAAAATTCACCATGAGGATAGTTAAATATTGGGAGAGAGGCCTGAGAGGCTTTGGGATCTCTACTGGACAAGGTCTGGAACAATTGTGTCCTGACCCAGTTCAACAAAGCTGACCCTGCTTTGAGCAGAGGGGCAGCTGCTTCCTATCCCAATTAATTCCATGTTTCTGTTAGGGAGCACCTTAATGATGTTCCCAGGTGCTTTATCTCCATGACACGAGGCTGCATGGAGCCTCTTGGCTGCTCTGCACAACTTCTCCATTTCCTGGAGAAATCAGGGATTTCCTTACTTTCCCCCCTTAAGCTCCCATGCCCACTGGAAGATCTCTGGGGCTTGGTGAAGTTCCTGCTTTGCCAAGGGCCAGCCCATGACCTCCCTGGTGCTGTCATCTTCTCACCCTCCCACAGCACCACCCCAAAAACATCTCAGTGCCACACGTGTGCAAGGAGTGGAGGGAAGGTTTTTGCTCAAGAACAACCTGCCCACATGTCCCAACAGGCTCCTGAGTGGCTTTCCTCAACGTGGCAGCTCCACGTTGTCTTTCAGCTGGATCCTGGTTGCCCTGTTGGATCTAAGCTCTCCATCTCTCCTGTTCTTGTGGTGCTTTCTGGCCCCACAGAAGAAAGAGAGAAATTCGAGGCAGGCAGAGCAAAACTAAGGTTTGCAAATCCAGGTTTCCTCCTGGAGAAACCTTGCCAGGCTCTGCAAAGTCTCAGATGTGCCAGGGTGAGGCTGAGTCACTTGTCAGAAAATGGCATTATCCCGGGAAATACAGGAAATTCCCAGCACCTTTACCTCTGCCCCTCCTGCAACCACCAGCCCTGAGGAAGAATCAACCCTCGGTGCTAAAACAACCCCCAGAGCTGGACTCCCTGACACCAGTTTTAGGGGGCAATTCTTCTCCTCCACAGACACTTCCAGCTCAGGAGCACCCGACAAGTTGGAACAGCGAACCCGCAGCGCTCCGGGAGCAGAGTTGGGCCAGCGAGCCCTTTGATTGGGATCAGCCAGCTGGCAGGAATCCCAGGAACTCGCGCAAAAATGCTTTGAAGAGGCCAGATGCACAAGGCGTGTCCCCGTGTGGGGTGCGGCGCTGTGAGTCACGGCATTGCCATGAGATGCTCGGGGTGTTGCACACGCGGCCCCGGGACCGCAGCGAATCCCCCTCGCCCTCAAATTACCACCCGCTCAGGCATTTCAACTGGATTTTCGAACCCTCCGCTCTTTTTGCCTATCGCACTCCAAATTCGGTGCGGGTTTTGTTTCCCTTTCGGCCTTCCCCGCTTTGCCCGTGAGCTCCAGACAGACTGGCAGACAGGGAATTTGCTCCGGGCGCCGGTGGATCCAGGCTTTGCTGCTGCGCCGGGTCTGCGCTGGGCTCGCTGGGGATGACACTCCCCGTGCCCTGCTCAGGGACCATCTCCAGCCCCGACACCGAGCAGAACAGCAGTTTGCATAAAGCTGCAATAAACTCCTTTGTTTAAGCACCTTTTGCTCTTCCAGATCCAGGTCTGGAGTCTGTTGCAGAAACCTGGGAGATTCCCTCCCTTGGGCTAGACCGCGCAAACTCGCCCCAAGAAACCATTGTTTCTTGAAAGCCTCTCTTAAGCTCCCTGTCCGCAGCTCCGCAGCCCAGCTCAGCATTTTGGGCGAGTTATGAAACAGGGCAGATGCCAGAGCCAAATGACGGGCTGTGATAAACACTCGGCTCTCCCGCACGGGGACAGGGTGAGGGCTGTTCCTTGCCCGGGGGGAAATGACATTACAGGTTTGTTAGAGCTGGGCACTTTGTTGTGCAGGAGCCATCTGACGCTGACAGCCTGTCATTGATTTGCGAAAACATCGTTTGGCATCGATAACAAGCTTTCAGGAGAAACAAGTAGGACAGAGGAAAACAACACCCAGGTATTGCTTTGCCGTTCCCTACCTGGACTGGAAGTGCATGGACTTATCCCCAGTCTGTGAAACGCTCAGGAGCAGCAGAAAAGGAGGGCATCCACTCCACCCACTCTGTCTCACTGGGCATCAGCCACCAGGTCTTGGGCAGCACTCAGCTCTCCTCCTGGCAGGACTTGCTTGGGCATGGTTTAAAAGTCTGGGCAGGTTGGGTGATGGCCCAGAGTGAAGCCTCTGCACCCCTTGGATGAGGTGTCAGGAAACGAGGGGAGAAGAGACCAAAGGCAAATACACTCCAGTTGCTCTAGTCCTGTGTCTCATCGACAAAACCTGGCTTTCTGCTCTTGGGTTTCATGGGAGGAGCATTGTGGAGCATCAGAAGAGGACACTGCACAACACTCATCTTCCTGGGGAGCCTGCCCTCTGCTTTCTGAGACTGCTCTTGTTGGTACAAAATGTGGTGGACACAAACCACCAGGGGAAACACGAAACCTGATGGATGGGAATGAAATAAAGCATCTGTGAGCTAAAAGCACCAGATCTGCAGACAGCCAAGCCCTGGGTGTCGATGATTGTCACTAGAGAGAAACCACACAAGTCCTTTCTACTACCCTTCTACCTTTCTAGCACCCTCCATCTGGCAGCACAGAGGGCTCTGCTCCTCCCAGCCCTTCTCCAGTCTGTGTGCTGGCACAAACACCCAGGACCTGGTCCTGGGGGACCCAAGAATCCTCTGCCCTGGGCACCCTCCCCTCGGCCTCCCTCCTGATGAGGTTTCTGCCTCTTCTCCCATATCAGCCTCTTGTGGCTTGGCAGGAGCTTTGTCAGCGCTTGCTGTGACCTGAAACTGGTCACACCAGCACCAAGGTGTTCAGTTCTCTGCAAACGAGTTGCTGCAGTGTGGCTTGGCAGAGAGAAAATTCTCTGCTCACATTCATAACCTGGCATGTCATTTCTTGCACAGCCATTTTATCTTCTACTCTGCTTGCTAAATGTCCTGGTTTTCTCCCTGCTACTCCGAGCTGCTTGCAAAGATTGCCCCAACTCTACCTGGCAGGTTTGTCCATAGGCCTGTCCCTGCAGCAACTGGGACACCCTTTGGGGAGAGGTCTCACCCCCATGGGCAGCACCGTGACTCTCCTGAGGACCTCAGGACCCTCCCTGACCCCTGTGCTGGGTGTTCTGCAGGGATTCTGCATTCCTGGGTTCAGAGGCACGGATTTTCAACCTGTGCAGGCAGAGGAAGGTTTCTGCAGATTGGGAGCTGCACACACTGAGCCAGGAGCACCTTGGCAGGCCGGAGGTTGGACCCCAGGCAGAAATGGGCACTGTGGGCAGCACTGCCCCTCTGACCCAAGGCCTGTGCAATGGTGCCTCCCACTAGTAGGGGCGTCCCCAGACTTTTGGCGCTGAGAAACCATTTTGATCCAGTTTAGACTGAGGGAAATACCAGAACTCAGGACGTGCAGGCTGTGTGGGAGATTCTCCAGCCCTCCGGCTGCCCGAGAGCACCGTTTCCTACCCAGACCCACAAAGCCTCACCCACGAGCCCTTGGCGACAGGCACGGCCACGTCCATCCCCAACCCTCTCACCTCCCAGCCTTGCCCACTCCCCGTTGGCACCCCCACATCCCCCTTGCCCCGCTGTGCTCTGGCAGGGTCTGGGGGAGGCGGTTTTGGGGTGAGGGCCGCGGGGAGCCGCGTGCCCTGCAGCGACGGCGCGGGGGCCGCGAGGAGCTGCGGCGGGAGCGCGTGGGTGTGTGCGAGCAGGGCTGTATATCCAGTCTGGCAGAGGGTGTGCCTGCTCACACGCCGGGGAGCCGAGCTGGGAGCAGGAGCCCTGAGACACTCTCGGCCAGGGGACGTATGGCAAGGAGGGGCTCGGCAGATTAACCCCAGTCCGAGCCGGTCCGCGGTCGCCCCGTGTCGTGCACGCTCAGGTGAAGTGCAGCCCCCTGTCCCCCCGAGCCCCACGGTCTGATCGCAGCCATGCTTCACTCTCCACTGAAAACAGCCCTGGCATATGAATGCTTCCAAGACCAGGCCAGTTCCACGCTGGCTCTGCCCTCAGACCACAAGCTGAAGACCAAGGGCACGGGAAAGCAGCGGGTCCAGGAGCAGGTGATGATGACGGTGAAGCGGCAGAAGCAGAAGTCGTCCGTGTCATCGAGCGTGGGCCACTCAAACAGAGGTAAAACCCTGGACAGTGAGGGGGTCCCCTCTGGGGACAGGGCTGATGCTCTGGGGAGCTGTTGCGGGGTTTTGTCTGTGGGGGACAGACTGGTTTGTGTCTCTCATGGTCACCCCAAGCAGGGGATGCCGAGGTCTCTTGCACTGGATGGAAGAGTTAGGACAAGACTTGGAGCTGGATACCTCGACTCTCTCCCCGGTGGAGCTGATCCCCTGGGAGTGCTGCACTGCTCCACATCCCCGAGGCACTTGGACATTTCGGTGTGGTGCTATTAACCAGTTTTCCCCTGGGTCTAAAGCTGGAGTAGCTTCCTAATTTTGCAAATCCTTCCTCTGCAAGTGCTTCCGTGGTTGGAATTCTCCACCATCCCCTCCCGTGGATGGGCAAAGCTAACAGAGCTGCTCCTGCACGGTGCCATGGGGCTGGAACTGGCCACACTCCGGGGCTCACTGCCTCCTGAGCGTTGGGCAGGTGGAGAGCAGGCAGCTGTGCCCACTCACAGGGCACAAACCTCGACTTGGGATTCGCCTCTGGAGCTCCCAACACGTCTGCCATTTGCAGGCTAAGAAGTGTGGGAGTCTCTGGGTCACCCTGGTGCGAGTGGCAGGAAGGAGCTGAATTCAGAGAAGTGTCCCTGGCCTTGGTTTGGTGGGGGTGTTTCAAAGCCCCCTCCATTGTGCAGAGGAGTAAAAAGGGGTGTTGGGGTCTGGGTGGCCGTTCCAGTTCCATGCACTGAGACTGTGCCACAGAAAACAAGCAGTCAGCTGAGTCCTGGAGCCAGGTTTCCTGCTGGAATACCTTCCTCTGTGGCTCAAGGCTTGGCAAATCGTTTTCTTTGCCATCCTTGTGCCTGGAGAAAGCTGGTTTGGAGGTAAAGCTGAAAGCTGCAAACTCAGAGCGTTGAGACAGCTCAGTGCAAAATGTCATGAACTTGGAGGTGCTTTGGCAGCAAGAGAGAGCTCTGGCCTGTCTGAGTCCTCCAGGGAGAGGAAAGCTTGAGGCTTTGGGGGTGGACAGGTGTGCTGAGCCTAAGACTGAATGTTCAGCTGTGTTTGGAATGAGCAGAGTGTAGAGGGAGTTTGCTGGAAAGCTGGGAGAGCTGTGCCAGGCTCTGGTACTTTTTTGGGGGAACTATGCCTTGCCTGGCAGCTTTTCCAAGCTAGATTGTGAGGCCAAATCCAGCACTGGTGAGGTGTTGTGTTCCAGACACACGTTTTGGGCTGGTTTGCCATGAGAAGCTGGATGGCACGAGGCTGCTGGGTGAAGTGTGGACATGGTGCTCCTATGGAGTCATCCTGGCTCTAGGCATTGGAATTGCTGGGATGGGGGGAACAGAGCAGGCTCATGGTGGAGGGCATGTGTGCCATGTCCTGTGGTGGTAGGAATGTGCCCCATGTTGGGGCACTCCAAAGGGGTGAGGGGGGAGCTGGGGCAAGGAGAACTTTCTTCTGCCACCAAAGTGGGAGATGCAAATCTCCTTCCACCTCCAGAGGGCTTATTGCTTTTGTCAGGTGCCAGACCTGACAAAATAAAATACAAGCCAGGATGAGATGAGGGGCTCTGGATGAGCATCAGGGCACTGCCAGCCTCCCTTTCCAGTGGAGGGGCATTTCAAGGGGAAGTGGGCAGAGGAATATCTCCCACTGCTGCCCATAGGCAGGATGGAAGGGAGGCAGCATGGGATTATTCCGTTTGGAGAGGAGCCCAAGTGAAACCTATGGGACAGGGTAAAAAGAAAAACAGCACATTCCCAAGCTGCCCTCTCTGCTTGACAAGCTAAACCCCTCCTCCAGACACTTTTGGGAATGCCTGGGAATGGGCATTGCATGGAGATGTGCAGCTCTGGTTTCTGTGTCCCAGGGAAGCCGAGTCTCATCCCGCTCCCAGGAGCTGCCTCCACACACAAGGGCGAGGCTGTCCCACTCCCACCATGGGGGGATTGGCCAGCATGAAGGTCCTGGTGGCTGATTCACTCCAGCAGTTGCTCTGTCAGTGAATTTCTGGATGGAATCCCAGAAGGGTGAGAAGTTGCCATTTATTCTCAGGTTTTTCTCCTGATTGGTGCCTGAGCTGGTCAAACTAAATTTTCAGGTATTGGCTTTTACTGCTGTCGGCCAAAGATTAGCTGGGCAGGCCTGAGAAGGAAAATTAATGCTTCCTGCAAACAGGCTACATGGGTCTGCCAGACATGGATCCTGCCTGCCCAAATGCTGCTCCAACACCAGCTACCTGGGATTTCTCAGAGATGCTCCTCAAAGGCAGCCCAAGCCAAGGTATTCCCAAAGCCCCTTGCTTAATGTCCACATGCTTTGTTCCCCCTGCACCCAGACAGTTCCCTGTGTGTGTCTGGGCAGGTGTTGGTCCAGGTCCAGGTGTCTGTTGCTGCATTTTGATCTGTGTTTTGAGCCAGAGCTGAAGCACAGCCCAGAGCTTCCCCCAGCTTCAGGAACCAAGCATGGACATGGAACCCTCTTGCATGTAGCAGGGATGGGTGGTGGTGTATCCCATAACTAGAGTTCCTTAGGAAGGTCAGCACACCCTCCCTCAGTATCCTGCTGATTGATGGATACAATAAAATGAGTTGGTTATTTGGAGTCCAGCAGGTCACAGTGTTGTGGGTTCTCTCTGAAGATCTGGTGTCACCCAGTTCGTGGCACAAGTCACAGAAGGGCAAGGTGATCAATCTGGGCTCAAAATGGTGTGCACTGGGGTAGGACTGAGCAGAAACCAGTTGCCTGCACCCACAGTGGGTCTTGTCTCAGCACAGCAGCTACAGGTGTTCCCAAGGATGACTGCATAGTCTGGGGTTTGGGGGGGTCTCTTGGTTCTTTGGGGTCTGCCCTCCTTGGGTTTTGGATCAGTGGGGTGTGTTCTCCTCAGGTTTTGGGTCTGTGGTATCTGCCCTGGGGCGTATCTGTCCTTCTCCCCATGGGAATACCTGACTGGATGGCTCCCACTGAATTTGTGAGTAATGCAAATTTCCAGGGAAAATGAATTTCACTGGCACAGCAGCAGAAAAGGCCAGGCCAAGCTGAGCCAGTTCCTCGTAGCCAACAGTGCTGGTCTGCAAAGTCCTCTGGCTAAAGAAAAGTTCTGCCTGTGACTTGTCACAAGGAGTGTCATATCCAACTGTCTCATGGCTGAGCTGGGATCGAGAGGATTCCTGTGCTGGCTGTGGGTGAGAGGGGAGAAATCCCACTGAGCTCTGATGGGATCCCACCTAGTTTCAATGGGGGTCATTACACTGATGTGAAGGGAGGAGGAAATTTTGGGAGTAGCAAGTCTTTTGAAGACTTCTGTACCCTTCCCCCAGCATGATTCAGTGAAAACCTCCCACTCTTCCACAAACCTCAGATTGCTGGGGTAGAAAAAAGTACCAAAACTCTTTATCTCATAGGCCAGAAGGCATAAACGAAGTTTGGTCATTCCTGCAAGAATCTCAGCGTCTGGGATTTCACTACTACCTCTCTCCTAGAAGGCATCCAGGCTTTGCTTTGTGCCTCCCACAGACTCTCTTCTCTTACTGTGTTTTTCCTATGTTTAATCATCCTTATTGTTTGAAAGCCGTGCATAGTTTATGATTTAACTTGTCTAGCCTGCACTACGAGTGCCAGGTTCTTGTCTTGCCTTTCCCTGCCACAGATTAATATTTATTAACATGCATCCTTTTCCACAATGCTCCATGTTGGCTTTGTGTGTCCAGTTGAAGCCTTTGCTGTCCTGCTGGAAAATGGCACTTTGAACCCAATTCTTCCCCTTGCCATCAGCTCTCAGCTTCGAGAGGAAAGCTGCCTTTGAAGAAAGCAAAGAACTCACCAAGAATAGGCATATTGGGTTAGGCAGAAGTCTCAGTTTGCTCTGCAATGATCCATAATAGGGACACAGAGGAGGATAAGGGCAAGGGGAGAATGTAGTGGGGGCCCACGGGGGTGCAAAGTGCAAGATATTGCAATTCTTACCCATTTTAATTAGATTTTACCCCCATGGATTCTCCCACTGAAGGTCAATGAGATTTTAAATTGACCAAGTTTTGAAGGAAATGTCTTGGGGGAATGATAACCTGGGGAGGGGGAGAACCTGAGCAGCCCTCAGGGGGATTTCTTGTCCACAATGTGGTCGCTGGGAGGCTGAGCTTCATCTGGGGGATTTGAACCATGTCTTTTCTGCCTCTGTTCCATCTGTTGAGTGGTCCTTTGTTATGAGGAGCAGCTGAGGGAGCTGGGGGGGCTCAGCCTCGAGAAAAGGAGGCTCAGGGGGGACCTTCTGGCTCTGCAACTCCCTCATAGGAGGGTGGAGCCCGGTGGGCGTCAGGCTCTGCTCCCAGGGAACAAGGGACAGCACAAGAGGGAACAGCCACAAGTTGTGCCAGGGGAGGTTTAGCTTGGATATTTGTGAGGAATTTCTTCCTGGAAAGGCTGGTCAGGCGCTGGCCCAGGCTGCCCGGGGCAGTGGTGGAGTCACCATCCCTGGAAGTGTTCAAAAGGCCCGTGGATGTGGCACTTGGGGACATGGGTTAGTGGTGACCACAGCAGTGCTGGGTTAATGGTGGGACTCAGTGACCTTAGAGGGCTTTTCCAACCTGAATGATTCTGTGATTCTCTGTTATCTACTACGAATATCGGGGTTTTAATTGGCTCTCTCTTTGTTCAAGTGCACGTGGGCACTTCAGAGACCCAACCAGCTGGGTTGGATGACAACAAATGGGACACAGATATATGGACATAGCTAGAAAAAAAGCACCAGGGAGTCACCTCCCCCAAAGAGCACTTCCACACCCTGCAAAAATGTGGGGTTTTTTGAGATTGTCTGGTTTTATCCCAGATTCTGAGGACCTGTGACCAGCTTGTACAGTCTTTACCCTTGAGGTGGTTGAAAAGAGGAATGTCCTCCCTCTCCCTGAGGGCTGATGACACCTCCAAGCTGGTTCTCAAGATGAACCTGGCAAAGAAGTGTCTAAACTCTCAGAAACAAACAAAGACGATGTTTTCTTTAGCCACCTCCATCAGAAAATTCCCAGGTCCTTCCTGCCCTTCAGACTGAGCTCTCCAAGCAATAAAATCACAGTTGTGTGGTGGCAAGAGAAGCATCTTCTCCAACCAGCAAGGTGACTTCAAAATGCCTTGAACATTTGAGGTTCTATATAATTATGTATTTATAAGCTCTTATATACAAGTTCTTCGAGGTGAAGGCAACTCTTCCACAACTGAAGGACATAAACTTGCATGAACTGCCCAGTCTCCTGAATTCAGCCACGTAGCAGTGAATTTATCCAAGAAAATCAGAGATGTGCCTAAACTGGCTTATTTTTTGGTGTCTCCTTGCTCAAATCCAAAGTCCTTGAGTCTTGAGTGCAGTGCATGGCAAGAACGGATCCTGAAAGGAAAAGCCTGTCCCCAGGGAGGACTGGTCAGATGGACCTGCAAGTCATGCCCAAAAACCCTTTCTCGCACCTGCTCCCTCATTGTGTCAGCAAAATGCTCCCTGGTCCTCCCTCCTGCAGTTACATGGTGTTTACAGAGAACAAGAGGTCCATTCAAAGAAGGAATTCCCAGGAAATTACCATGGGATGGCTTTATCTTTGTGCTCAGAATTATGGCTATTAGGTAACTCTGGCCCAAACTTCCCATTTCCATCCCTGCCCTTCTGCTGCTGAGGCCCCACACTAATTCCTGCTCTGGGAATCCCTGAGCAGTGAGGGAGCACAAGGTGAAGGACATGGCTGCATGTCCCATTGCATGGCCATGGCCATGGCCATGATTTATCAGCAAGTTCTGTGCAGCTTTATATACCTAAAACAATCAGGGCTAGAGAGATGTCCATAAGGAGCAATGCCCACCAAGGCTCTGGCCTATGGAAAATGAGGTCCTGTGGTTTCCTGCACAGGTGAAAACACCTCACTATTGCCTAATCTGCACTGGGTGATGTTCTCCAGGTGCTCCCATCCCTCCAGACTCACTCCTCTCTTGTTGACAACAGAAAGCAAATCTCATTATTATCCACAGGAATCATCTTCCTGAGAAAATGCAAGAATTTTTAGCCACAAACCAAATCACCATAACAGGTTCTGGGAGCCTCAGGCAAGGCAATAAATCAGGTTTATTCCAAGGATCAGTGGCTGTAGAAGACTGGAGTGGCTCCGGGGCCTTTGCGGTTGAGCTCATCCAGTTTATCTAAGGGATGAGTCTTATCAAACAATCACAAAGATTAGGATATTTCTGACATTACCCCCCAGTTTAGGTGCATAAGCTGAGACAGGTATGTCCTGATTTTGTACTTTGTTAGACATTCAGAGCTTCCCCTGGAAGTTAATTGGAGTGTAGGGTTTGCATTTCCTCATAACGGGACCTGGGATGCCACAATTCTTGAGCACTTTTGAAAATGAAACTTAAATGACCTTAAACTCTTTGGGACCACCTGAAGGGGGTTAAGGAAATTTCACTGTGGAAAGAGAATGACTCACTTCATTTTGCCCTGTAGTGATGAACGTGGCATTGAGGAGAATATTTTTGGGACGGATCCAAGGTTTGCACTGCCAAAGGCTACTGGGGAGAGACAGCTTTTGGAAGGGCTGGGATGGGTAAATCCAAACACCCTGGTTAAAGCACTGAGGAACTGTAGAAGTGGCTGATGGGTTCCTCCTGATCCAAGATGTTTAAAAGGCATATCTGAGATCTAGACTCATTTATCTCGCCATCATCCCAAAAATAGTGATGGAGCTTGATACATGTTCAGGAAAAGAAAGGGCAAACACCCCAAGTGATCTTTTAGAGATGACATTAAAATTTAAGGCAGTGAAATTAGGCTTTTTAGTGTTTGACTATTTCAGATCCCCATGTGTTAAATAGATTTGATCATCCTTTACCCATTGTGTTTGTTATTGGTTATTTATTGATTTTAGCAAACCTTGCTCAGGCTGCTTGTGTTGATGTGGTTGTTGGGATTCAGACACAGAAAGGCAGACCAGGGAAAGGGTCAGGGATGGGTTTTTCCTCCAGAGAGGGAATTTGTATTTATCTCCAAGTCAGAACAAGGGAAGTGTGTTCCAGGGTCAGACCTTCCAGGCTGTGCAGCACAAAATATCATCAAGTTCCTCTCATACAGCAAAGAGGAGGCCACCAAGCTGGTCAGAGGGCTGGAGCAGCTCTGCTGTGAGGAAAGGCTGAGGGAATTGGGATTGTTCAGCCTGGAGAAGAGAAGCTTCAGGGTGACCTAATTGTGACCTTCCAGTACCTGAAGGGAGCCCACAGGAAACATGGAGAGAAACTATTTACAAGGGCCTGGAGTGACAGGACAAGGTGCAATGGCTTCACACTGACACAGAGTAGGTTTATATTATCTATTAGAAAAAAATTCTTTGCCATGATGGTGGTGAGGCCCTGGCACAGGTTGCCCAGAGAAACTGTGGCTGCCCCATCCCTGGAAGTGTCCAAGGCCAGGTTGGACAGGGCTTGGAGCAACCTGGGATAGTGAAAGGTGTCCCTGCCCAAGGCAGGGGATGGAATGAGATGGGCTTTAAGGTCCCTTCCAACCCAAACCATTCCATGATTCTGTGATTGTGTGACCTAAGACACTGGCCTGGTCTCTGACCCCTTCTGCTTGTCTGCTGTAGATTTTATGGCACTGGGTCTTTTGTGCTGAAAACCTTAGGGTGTCATCTGTGGTCTGAGAGCTGGAGTTTCCAAGAGCTCTTCTGGAAAAAACATCTGCTATGAGTTGCCTGCAATGGCAAGGGCTCGACTTACAGCCTGTATTTTCTATGTTCCTGTTGAGATTTATAACTGTTACTATTCTGTAACTGAACTTGCTGGAAAAAAAGAGCCCTGTGCTCTGAAAGGTGTCCAGTGGGCATACTTTCTCCTGCTGAACACGCTTTTTTTCCCTTTACAGGTTCCATGTATGATGGTTTAGCTGATGGTTATGGCTACGGGACATCCCGGGGCAGCTACTACACCAAAACCCAAACAGGGAACAGCAGCTGGGGATACCCGGTAAGATACTCTTTGATCTGGGAACTGTGGCTTGCTCTGAGGTGCTGTACAGAAAGAACCCTCTCACAGTCTTGTAGGAAGGTCACAGAGCTTCAGAAACTTGCCTAAGAGAGATTATGCATCACTGTGTTCTCTTAGAAAGTGATTCAGTGCAACGGAGGAGGATGATTGAGGACCCTCCATCTATGTCTTATGTGCTTGGGGACTTCAGTGTGGACAAGATTTAGTTTGGTTTTGTGGATTAATATCAACATGAAAGGGTTTTGAAGCTGTCTGAAGGATCAGTGTTGGGTTCAGACTCTAAGTTCAGTTCAAGTTTGGAGCACATCCATTGCTCACCTGGAGCAGTTTCCACTTTTGTTTCTGTGCACCAAAATGTCCCTTTGAATAACATTAATGTGGTTGAGGGGTGATGACCGGGGGATCTGCATTAAAACTGTGGTGCTATTCCCAATCTCATGCTAGTGCAGACCCTTGCTAGATATTCTCTGTTCTTGGAAAAAAAAACATTGTCCAGTTCTCCTGCAGTGATTTCCAAAAAAATTGTTACAGATCGCCAGAAAAAGCAGAGGTGAGATAGTCCTTGTCTTTGTGCAGGACATCCTACAGGGTCCTGGTCCTGTCCTTGGTGACAGACTCTTGGTACACAAGGAATCACTCCAAACCACTCCACAGTCCACTGGCACAACTTGTGCTCATGTTCCACCTCAGACCTGTGTTCTGTTTTTTCCTTGCTTTTCATCAGCTCTGAAGTAGAAAGGAACAATTCAGCTCTGGGATTTGAATATGAGAAAAGGAAAGGGCTTCTTTCAACAACTCTGGGACTGCAAAGCAGCTCTGAGTCAACTATCAAAGGCTTGAACCAGGAAAGGTGCTTTTGTTGGCTTCAAGCACACAGACAGAGGGTTGCAGCTTTTCCTGGTAGTTGCTGGATCCTCTGCCTGTTCACAGCATCAGCATTCCTCAGCTTCAGAAGGATTCCTGTGTCATTCCCAATGGCCTTGGTGTAGCACACTTGCTTCAAGGCAGTGATGTCTCTTGCTGGGTTTGCATCATTAGGTTTGCTGCATGTTCATCAGGAAAACTGGGAGCACTGGAGTCTCTTTGAAATTTTTATTTACAGCTTGTCTGTTGTCTTGTTTCAGTGCCTTTTGCTGCACTGCTTAAATCCCAGGCAGAGGGGTTTCTGCCACCAAAAGGGTGACTATAGTGACTGTGACTGGAAAAGCAAGTCCAGAGGAGGCCACCAAGTTGACTAAGGGGATGGAGCAGCTCTGCTGTGAGGAAAGGCTGAGACAATTGGAACTGTTCATCCTGGAGAAGAGAAGGCCTTGGGGTGACCTAATAGTGGCCTTCCAGGACCTGAAGGGAGCCCACAGGAAACATGAAGAGAAACTATTTACAAGTGACTGGAGTGACAAGGGGGAATGGCTTCAAACTGCCAGAGGGCAGGGTCAGAGGGGATATTGGGGAGGAATTCTTCCCTGTGAGGGTGGGGAGGCCCTGGCACAGGCTGCCCAGAGAAGCTGTGGCTGCCCCATCCCTGGAAGTGTCCAAGGCCAGCTTGGACAGGGCTTGGAGCAACCTGGGCTAGTGGAAGGTGTCCCTGCCCATGGCAGGGGGTGGAACAAGATGAGCTTTACAGTCCCTTCCAACCCAAACCAGTCTGAGGTTCTGTGACGGGTCAGAGCAAAGGTCCATCCATTTAACTGTCCTCTCTCCATCCCTAAGACCCAGCAGAAGGGTCTGGGCATGGTAAACTCGCAGGGGTTTTGTGGCCACCAGAAATTTGCAGCTGAGGCACCTCCTGAGGCAGAAGTGGAGTCTCCGAGCCTCATAACTGAAATGGTTGTGATGTTTTGTTTCAGTGATATATTTCTGTTGTCTATTGTGATTCCTGAATGGAGTTTGTTATGCTTCATGTAAGCAAAAATGCTCTGTTTCAGCCATTTCAATAGTTTCTGGATGGATTTCTCGTTAAAGAGAGAAGAAGCTCAGCCCAGCTCTGCAACAGCCCTTCGAGCTCATGCTCATGTTCATGCTGGGAACATGGTACTGCAGTCAGTGTTGCTGGTGTGAGGATTATTGTTTAATTTTGTTCTTCCCAAATATTGTGACATCTGGACAAATTCTAGATAGGTAGAAGTGCCACTGGCTGCTGGGGATTTCAGCCAGCAATGGTGGTGTTCTGGTGAACAGCTTGGAAGGTGATGATGAAGATCGGGGCCTCCATTAGACACCAGAGTCCTGTGGACACAGAATTTCAGTCACTTGTGGTTCCCCATGGACTCTGGCTGTTTTCTGGCTGTTTTCTGACTCTTCTGCTGTTATTGATGAGAGAAGGTCTGCCTCCAAATTTAAGTGTCTTACAAGCCTTTTGTTTTAGAAAATTTTGGTAAAGGTCTTCAGGACCTGGGCTACTGTTCAGGACTGGGACTTGTGAAGGATTCACAGTAAAATCTGTCTTACCTAACTGTGTCTATCTGAAAATCAGCCATTTAGTCCTAACAAGTCGTCTGGCCTCCTCCCCTGGCCAACAAAGAGAGAAGTATGAGGAGGTGATTCATCTCCTGTATCTTGGAGATCTGTCAGGTCAGGATGAATCAGCCCCTCTGGATTCCTATCTCCTGCCACTGGGAGCTGGATGGGAGCAGTCACATAACAGGCTGCAGTTCGGGGCGATGAGTCTCAAGTGCCATTGGCACATTGGAAAATATAACCTCAAGCCTAAATCTGCTTAACAAGCTTAACAGACATCATACTCCCCAACCACACTGAGGAACCTCCTCCATTTTGCTTCTTTCCAGAAAGTACAAAAGGTTTATACACCTCCATCAGCAGCCTCCAGCTTGGGCTAACTTGAGCTTTGGTCTACAGACCTGTTTGAAGTCTGTGTAGGTTCTAGGCTTTCTAAAAAATGCTTCCTGTTTGCAATCCCCAGGTTGTAAGGCATGAAAACAAAGATAAAGTGAATCTATTTTTGAAGAATGAAATTGCTGGACTTCTTTCCAGCTGGACCTGGAGCTGCAAATGTGCCTCAGAAGTAGCAGAGTCTTTGAGGTGCAGAGGCAAATTCAGATACTTCAGGAAAATGACCTAGTTTTGTATTGAGGAAAATTGCTTACTCTTAATGTCCCTGGAGCTAAAAAGGTGTAGCAGGCAATCCATGTCCATGTTGTTGCTCCACAGCACCTGCAACTGAGACACTGCCCTTAAATTGCCTTAATCCAAGACATTGCCTTAGATGGTGAAGTTAAACGACAGGAGGTTTCCTGTCTCACCCACAGCTTTTAAAAGCTGTTATCCCTGGCTTCCTCCTTTTGTCTTGACTTGTGTCTTCCTGAAAATGCGTCTTCCTTTTTGCTTCTGTGTTTTCTTCCCAACCTTATGATACTGATGTTAAAATACTAGAGGAAAAGAAATTATAGATCTGGAGGAGGAGCTCTCTCTGGATCAGTCAACTTGGCACAGGCTGCTCAGGGCAGTGGCAGAGCAAAAACTGTGTGGATATGGCACTTGGGGATATGGTTTAGTGGTGACTGTGGCAGTGCTGGGGGAATGGTTCGACTTGATGAGCTTAGAGGGCTTTTCCAATTCTGTGGGAAAGCCATAGACTTAATATTTCTGTTCTAACACTGCTGACTAAAACCTTTGA
Source organism: Pipra filicauda (assembly GCF_003945595.2). NCBI lineage: Eukaryota > Metazoa > Chordata > Aves > Passeriformes > Pipridae > Pipra > Pipra filicauda. Next base: position 1,237,355 of record NW_024104240.1, on the reverse strand, counting down.
TTTACCCTTTATTAAAGATTACTTTCTGTTTATTCCTCTTGTGGAGTGCCTTGCTTGCAGCATTATTGTACCTGGCACTGCAGTGAGTAACTGCTCAAGTAGGTACTCAGTGTAGTAGTAGTAGTAGTAGTAGTAGTAGTAGTAGTAGTAGTAGGCAACACTGGAATCAGTGCCACTGCAGAAACAGGCACTTGGACAGCAGAGGTTTGCACTTGTCTGCAGCATTTCCTTGGCTCATGTGCCAGGGGCTGGCTCAGCCTTCAGGGATGTTCAATCTTCAGGGATGTTTGACCTTCAAGAAGGTTCCTTTGCAGAGGGACCATCCTGGGGTGCACTAATGGGTTAGGTGATGTTTCAATCCAGGTGCTGTCGAGCCCTGAAGACCCCTAGAGACATTTGTCACCCTACTGACAATGTGAGTTCTGAGTGGCCACCAGTTTCCAAAGCCACCCAGCAGGAGCTGTGTGTGCTGTGTCCTGATGTAAGGCCTGAGCGATGCCACAGGTCCCACAGGAGGTTCAGTGGTCACCACCACGATTTACACAGACAAACCTGAGGGAGGTTTAAGGAAGCTGAACTAGGGCACCCAGAGTGGTGCAATCACGGCAGGAGAAGTCCCAGCATGAGCTGCCCCCTTGACTCTGACACCTCAATACCACCCCTTCAATAGGGTCTGTTCAAGGAGTGGGCTCAAAGCCAAGGGCACAGCCTGGTGGTCCCTGAGTTGCAGCATGTGTGGTGCAGAACCCCAAACACCACAGAAGGCAGAGTGTGGTGTGCCATCAGCAAAGACCCTCTGAGTTCAACTGCCACCCTGCACTTGCCTGGGTCTGCTGGATTGGCAAGTCCATCCCTGAAAGAGAGTCAGGGGCACTCCCAAGTCCCATGTCTGTCCTGGCACAATCAAGATGAGGCAGTACCAGGACAAGGTGCAGAAACCCACACGGGCTCCCTGTGCTGCTGCTTCCATGAGAAGGAAACACACTGGTCTGATGTGGGTAAAAGTCCCCCCAGGACTGCCCCAAAAAGGGGGCAAATGAGCCCCTGGTGTGCTGGGTTGGAAATCTTGGATGTTGGGATGCTCTGCCTTCAACAGGGTGAGCAGACCCTGATCCCCACAGAGCTGACCTCAGCCTGGAGCTCTCACAGAATCACAGAACTGTTAAGGCTGGAAAAGACCTGCAAGATCACCGAGTCCAGCCTGTGCCCAATCCCGCCTTGCCACGCAGCCCAGAGCATTGAGTGCCACGTCTAGTCCTTCCTTGGACACCTCTAGGGATGGGGACTCCACCACTTCCCTTCCAATGCCTGACCACCCTTTCCAGGAAGATATCCCTCCTGATGTCCAACCTGACCCTCCCCTGGCACAACTTGAGGCCCTTTCCTCTCGTCCTGTCCCTTGTTTCCTGGGAGCAGAGACCGACCCCCCGGCTCCCCCCTCCTGTCAGGGGCTTGCAGAGCCAGAAGGTCCCCCCTGAGCCTCCTTTTCTCCAGGCTGAGCCCCCCCAGCTCCCTCAACTGCTCCTGGTGCTCCAGCCCCTTCCCCAGCTCCGTTCCCTTCTGTGGACATGCTCCAGCCCCTCAATGTCTTTCTTGTCATGAGGGGCTCAGATGTTACTTCAGTGAGTAATGTCTCTGAGAGCAGCCCTGCTCCCAGGCCAAGGAATATTTGTCAGGCCTAATGGTGCTCCAATTAAAGCAGTTAACTGAGCTGGATCTTGGCACAGAACAGGTGGGGGCCAGTGGCTACTGGTCCACCCGTGCTCACCACTGCTTCCCTCAGGCCCCACTGCTGGAGCCTCAGGCTCTGTCCTGCCCTGGCCCACCCAGCTGGGTCCCTGTAGCAATTATGTCAGTCATGGCACTAATGAAAAACTCACACTTTGGTGATCCCTCTGCTCTAGAGACTGAAAATTCTTAACCAAATGGCCTCTGTGGGAGAAGGTTGCACAGCTTTCTCTCCCAAGTGCTTTATCTGCGTGTGCATTGTCACTATGGGACAGAATCGCTTCCTGCTATCCCTGCCTGGCTTTGCTTCCATGGACAAACATCTCCCATTGTCGCTGGGAGCTTTGTTCCATTGGGATTTCAGGTACAAATGTGTCATTTCCTGTGATGACGCATTCAAGTTTAAAAGAACCCCAAAACAGAGTGGTTTGGGCAATCTTGTCAAAGAAAACCAAGATTTAGAGTCACTGCACTTTGTTGCTTGGTCAGATCCTGGTGTCCCTGTGAGGTTTTGCAAGAGGTTTCACACTTTGGAGTAGCAAGTTGGACATTGCCTTCCCTGGACAGAACAAACCGAACAACCAAGACCTAAATCTCAGCTGCATTACAAAAAAAAAACCAACAAATGAAAAATCATAGCGAAAGGCAGCACCCAGGAGAGGTGGGAAAGAGCATTTCAGAAACAGATAAACAATGTATTTGCTGGTTTTGCAATTTTTCTCCCTGCCATGGAGAGTGCAGGAGGCAGCAGCTGGAGCGTTTCGCAAGCAGCACCAAGAGTTTTCCCCACCCATCACTCAGGGTGGGACCTGTCATATTGCACCGCCTGTGCTTTGCCCTCCAGCCTGGGAGAAACCTGCTCCTGACGTGTTTATACGGAGCCCTTCACTTCTCCCTGTCTGCTGCTCTAGAAACAAACAAATTGCAAGGGGGAAAAGAAATGAGAGCCAGGTAATGAACTGATCGCGTCCTCAGATGCAGGAGGCAGAAACACCCATGGAAAGGCAGAGCTGGCACCAGAGCAGCGTTCCCGGGGCCGCTGCACCTTGCTCTGTGCTTCTGCTTCTCTGAAAAGCAGCGGGAGGGGAGGGACTTTTCCTGACAAGCAAAGGAGTTTATGGAAGAATAAGAGAGAAAAGGACTCACGACCGATGATTGGGACAGTGGCATTTTGACTTTCTGTTTAGAACCAGTTGTATTCCAGCTGAAATAAAAGGCTGAAGATGCTTATTCACCTGTTTTGTGAGACTGTTGGATATTCCAACTGTTGTTCCTGAAACATATTGCAGGCTGAGAACTGGTGATCCACAAATGCTTATTAATTTACAGGCAGGCCTGTGCTGCTGCCAGTGCAGGGAGGCACTTACTGCCTGGGCCTGGCAGGAGCACCAGTGCTCCCAGTGCTGCCTTTCCTCCTGTCCCTCCCTCCCTTGTTTTAATATGAATGAACATTTGCCAAGGCCTGGCCTCAAACAGTTCACAGTAGGGAGGAGAAGTTCAGGCTCAGATTCAGGATGTTGGGTTGCCTGGCTGCACATGAGTGTCCTCCTGAATCCTTGTGACAGTGTGAGGTGGAATGGCTGGAATCACAGAATCATGGGATGGTTTGGGTAGTGAGGACTGTAAAGCTCATCTCATCCCACCCCCTGCCATGGGCAGGGACACCTTCCACTAGCCCAGGTTTCTCCAAGCCCTGTCCAAGCTGGCCTTGGACACTTCCAGGGATGGGGCAGCCACAGCTCCTCTGGGCAACCTGTGCCAGGGCCTCCCCACCCTCACAGGGAAGAATTTCTTTGTAATATCTAATCTAAACCTACTCTACATCAGTGTGAAGCCATTCCCACTTGTCCTGTCACTCCAATTCCTGATAAACAGTCCTTCTCCAGCTTCCCTGGAGGCCCCTTCAGATCCTGGAAGGTGCTGTGAGGTCTCCACACAACCTTCTCCCTCTCCAGGCTGAACAGCCCCAGCTCTCCCAGCCTGTCTCCATAGGGGAGGTGCTCCAGTCCCTTTATCATCTTTGTGGCCTCCTCTGAACTTGCTCCAACAGTTCCAAGTCCTTATTTTGGGGACACCAGAACTGTAGGCAGTACTCCAGGTGGGGTCTCACCTTAGCAGAGTAGAGGGGGACGATCACCTCACTCACCTCCTGCCCACGCTGTGGGATGAGCCCAGGACACCATTGGCTTTCTAGGTTGCAAACTCACATTACCACAGGAATTGTGTGCTTGGAAGGAGAGACCTACCAAACTGCCCTGACTTATCACTTCCCATGGGGAGAAGTCTTGGTGACAGCCTGTGCCCTCCAAAACTGTTTCCAGATCTTGCAGTGCAGAGGAAATCACTGCTTTCTGTCCCCACCCCACTCTGAGGGACTTCCTCACCTTTTCCAGCATTTCTCCCCACTCCTGAAGGGCGGAGGTGTGGACCTGGCACACCAGGCAAACACCCACAAGCAGTGGGCAGATGCAATTCAGGCTATTAGGAAACCTCGGCAGCTTATGAGGTTTGAAGGCCAGAGATTGATTATTTCCTTTCACTAATGCTGCTCTTCACAGGGAAAGCTCCCCCTACACGCAGAATGGCATCAGCAAAAGCTGTGAGACGGTTGTCGGGTGGCTCCTTAAACCACAGACTGTGTAATAGGATCCCCTTCACCTTCAGAGATGTCATCTTTCCAGACAGGCACTGCCTCGCTCCTTCTTTGCCGTGCTTCCTATCTCAGGGATCGCTGCAGCCAGGGACGAGATCACAGCACTGGGAATTCCATTGCCTTTCCCACCATTGCTCCAGGGACAGTCTCTGACTTAGCTGGGTCAGCATCCAGAATGGGGAGAGAGGTTTTAGTCTGAGAAAGCTGCTCTGAAGGCACAGACACGGCCCTTTGCTGAGATCAAGAAGGGTTCAGCTCAGTCTCTGCAAGGGTTCATAGGGACTCTTTGGCAAACAGGTCTGAAATCCACTGAAGCTGGCAGGACACCCCTCATCGATTTGGAGGCCTTGGATCAGGCTCCGGCTGCAAAGAGGAATTCTAAGATACCAATTAGGTCCATGCCACTTGAAAGAGATTAAAATGGGCTCAGCCAAGCATCTGGTAGAATCAGCAATAAAAGTCATGCACTGACTTTGGTAATGAGCTTCACATCACACGGCAGCTATTTTCCCATGAGTTTGCAAAAGGCTTCCCCGCCCTTCCAGGACCTGCACTGACTTGCCACTCAGGGCTCCCTGTGTTGCAGAAAGGTGTCTTTCCAAACAGGCAGTGGCTTTGCTTCACCCATCCCAGGGCTGGCAAGGAAGAGAACAATTCAATCGGCCACTGAAAAACCCAGCAGGAAATCTAGAATTGATAATTCTGTACCAATAAACAGAGACACACTCACACCTTCCCTCACCCGCCCTGCCACAGTGTGAGGGCTCTGCAGAGCAAACAAAAGCCTTAGATAAACAGGTTCCTCTTCCAGGGTTGGCTGAATCAGTTTCAGCAGATGCCCAGGGGCTCCACAGCTCTGCCAAGCTTCTGACAGCCCTACAAAATAAACCCAGCTTAAACTGACTCATAAAGAAAACCAACAGGGCTCACGTCTAATGAGCTGGTGTCTGTCCTGCAGCAGCTGCCAGTGGCGAGCCCTGGGAGTGGGTTCCCTGCTCCATGGGCAGTAAAGTCCACCCTGCACCTTCCCACTGCAGCCCTGTCCCATCCCTCACTGTCCTAAGGGTTTATAAACATGGGAAAATGAATTAAAAATGAGGATGATGTCACTTTAGAAGGGCATACACAGTACATCATGACTTCATGAAAGGTCACTTTGCTGTTGCTGCATGTGCTGCATCCCAAGCAAAACTGGGATGGAGAGAACCTGTGTGCATGTCCATCCTGGACATTTCACAGAATCACAGAATAATGCTGAGTTGGAAGGGACCCATAAGGATCGAGTCCAACTCCTGGCCCTGCACAGAACCATCCCTAAGAGTCACATCATGTGTCTGTGAAGCATCCAAACCCTCCTGGAGCTCTGGCAGCCTTGGGGCTGTGCCCACTGCCCTGGGGAGCCTGGGCAGTGCCCAACCACCCTCTGGGGGAAGAACCTTTTCCTGAGACCCAGCCTAAACCTCCCCTGACACAACTCCAGACCATTCCCTGGGGTCCTGGCCCTGGTCCCCCCAGAGCAGAGCTCAGGGCCTGCCCCTCCTTTGCCCCTCCTGAGGAAGTTGTAACTGCAGTGAGGTCTCCCCTGTCTTCTCCAGGTGAACACACTAAGTGCCCTCAGCTGTCCTCATAGATTCCAGAGGACTTGCTCCACTGCCAGGGAGCCCCTGAGACCCATCACGTGTGCCTCATCCTTGCTCTTCTTATCACATCCATAATGTTCTCCCAAACCCGTGGCACCAAACCCGGACCCGTGGTGCTGCAGCACCAGCAGGGTTGTTTCTGTGCCCTCTGCAGTAAAGGCAAAGAGAATTTGCTCCCCTTTCCTCCCCTTCCAACAATTCAGCTGTTTAGATGCCCCCAGAAACAGCTGCCCAGCACATCACCAGCTGTTTGGGGATCGCCTGCAGAGAATTCCCATTTCACTGTCATGTGGTGTTTCTAGGTTAGGAAATACGAATTTTTTTTGCAGTGACATGAACTATTACACCAGGCACAGGCTTTTCACATCTCCATGGAAATAGTGAGGTGCCAGTGTTGACTTTTGTCTCCCAGTCAAAGAGACCCTTGGGTGGCCTTAGCAGAAAGAGGCACCTGAAGTACCACTGCTTAGAGTTAGATGGGAAAAAACCACTTTGACCCAACAAGGGACCACAGATGAGCTTTCCCCAGACAAACCAAAGGGGGATGGGGCAGGCAGTTTTATTCTTTAGTTCTTTTTATCCCTGTTTGCTGCATGTCTTGGAGAGCTGCTTCCCAGAGTGCAGAGGTGGTGCAGGGCACAAACTCAGTATCATGGGGCAAACAGCAATAAAATAGCTGTATTTATTTTCCCTTGTGGAGTACACAGCTTAGTGACTTGTCTCTCATTTGGATACAACCCTGTAAGCTTCTAGATGCCAGCACTGACATCCAGAAAGTTTAATATTGCAAAAGAATATTGAATTCATCCTTGGTGTGGCAAACGATGCAAATCTGAAGGAATTCTGGTGAAGTGGTGCAGTGATTTTGAACTGACAGCTGAACAGCTAAAGCCATTTTTTGTTTTGTTAATTGCAGATGATTTATTTTACCATCTTTTATCTTTTCTTTTTTATTTCCTGGCTTAGTCACCTCACTTTTTATTGCACATCCCGCATTGTTCCCAGAGCATCCCATTATGTGAGCTGATGCTCCACACCTTGTAACTCATAAGCAGATATTCATTGTCTCCACTTGTTTCTTGGCACAGTTTGATTCAAGAATCACTTCTTACTCATTTTTCACCCCCTTGACTCCCTTCCTAAGGAACAACTAGATGGGAGGGAAAGACAATAGCATTAGGAAATTAAAAATAAATGCAGGCACTGTTGGAAGGTGAGAAGGTGGCATCAATTGTGACGACAAGAGATGTGCTGTGAGCTCCTTAGACCGTGTGTGTCTTGGCAATAAGGCATTTTCTCTGTTGTCAGGGTCATATTTGAGCTTCCAGTTCTGCTTTAAAGCTCCTGGATGCCACATCCTGATCAGTAAGTGTCCCAAATCAGGTTAGTGTCCCAAATTTAAGTTATCTATTAGAAAGAGGTTCTTCTCTCAGAGGGTGGTTGGGCACTGAAACAGGCTCCCCAGGGCAGTGGGCACAGCATCTAGGCTGACAGAGCTCAAGATGATCCTCTCAGGAACATGGTGTGACTCTTGGGGATGGGCCTGTGCAGGGCTGAGGGTTGGACTCGTTGATCCTTGTGGGTCCCTTCCAACTCAGCGTGTCCTGGGATCCCGTGAAATATCGAGGCAGGGTTTGATACCTTTGCAAGGGCTGCAGGTGGGACAACCTCCCACAGATTTGGGGCCACAAAAACACCTCAGAGCCCCAGGGGGTTGGCAGCCGTCACGCCCGCACAGGAGCGGGCTTGGCCACACGGGTCTGCAGCTCCTTCCTAACAGCTTTGTGCCCTGTTTTGTCCTTGTCCAGCTGTACAACGGGACCCTGAAGCGGGACGTGGAGAACAGGCGCTACAGCTCCTACAGCCAGATGGAGGGCTGGGGCAACAAACACTACGGCAAGGCCGTGTGCAGCCCCCGGGCCGGCAGCGACTACTGCTTCGTGCAGAACATCAAGAGCAGCCGCAGCGAGCCCGACCTCTACTGCGAACCCCCCCGGGGCACCCTCAGGAAGAGCCAGGTCGGGGGCCGGGCAGAGCACAAGACGACCCTGAACCGCCAGAGCATCTACAGCAGCTGCAGCACCCAGCAAGGAACTACCAGGACAAGTAAAAAAATGCCAGCACGGGCCCTCTCTTGCCCCTCCAGCAACAAGCCCGACGTGGTCTATGCCCAGCCTATGATGAGCTGCAAGCAGGATGCGGTTTATGGGCAGGCTCAGTCCAGCTCCAAGTAAGTTTGCTGTGATCTGAGGGAGCGTGGACGTGCTGGGGAGGCCCGCCCATCAGAGCCGGTCACCTGAGCTGCTCCACAGCCACTGGAGATCTCTTCCCAGGGCACCCCGTGCTTGATCGCGTCCCGCAGCAAAGTGGGTCAGATGAGTCACGCTCTTGAAGGGTTTATTTCTCTTCCTGGGCTGTGGAGGGAAACCAATATGACTGAGAAACCAATATGACTGGCTGGGTGTAGATATCTCTGCTGTAGCTGTGTGGTGTTGGGCAAGATGATGCCTCAGTCTCTGTGGTGGCATTAACTGACAGCACCTTTGCAGGATGAGGGCGGGGAGGAGAAGAGCAGAAAGCCTGGTGTGCGGTCTGGGTGCCTCTCCTGGCTGTCAGGCTGCTTCAGTTTGGCAGAAAACATACCTGAAAAAAAAACAAAAAAAAAAAGTCTTTGAAGGAGTTGGTTCCTGAGGGTCTGACTCAGAGCAGAGCTGAGAACCTGCTGAGTGGTGGCATTTACCTCTTTTCTTTCCACCTTGCCTGTGCTTCATCTGCCCAAAAGGTCTGATTTGGGTTCCAGAAAAAAATTGAGTCCAAAATTGAAATAAATACCCTAATTGGAATAATTTGTCTAGTCAGGAAAGAGGAATCAGTGGAAGCTGTTAATTCCTTGCTGTCCAGAGCATCCAGTCCCATTTGGGTTAGGAAATACATAAGGGTGGAGGATGGTCCACCATATGTCAGCATCAGATACCTTCTTGTGGAAGCTGCCTACAGCAACAGGGCAGACAAATCACCCCAGGGAGCTCAGACACTCCCAAGAACGTAACTGGGCAATGCAGCAGAGCTCCCACTAAAACTCAGCCTTGTTTGGGTGATGTTACTGGGATGTTGGTTAAAAGCTGCCCCAATAGGCTGAGCTGCCTCCAGCTCTGCAGCAGCAACCATGTTCTGCTGCAGCCTTGGAACAGACTTGGTCTGCACAAGTCATGGTCTTGGAAGACTTGGAAGTCTTGGAAGACTGTGGTTTCCATGTTTTGAGCTGCAAAACACTGTTCTAATGGGCTAGAGGAGGGTCTGCAGCTTCCACAAGCATTTTCCAGGGGCTACTGCACTACTTCTGCTGCACCACCATCATACATGGCTTGCTCTGCACCCACCCAGAAGCTCTCACAACTCCCAGACAGATGTGACAGCTTGTCACACAAACCCTAGAAGCTCCCAAGCTCATTCCTGAGAATGAGCACACTGCAGCACAAGAGTGACACTATTTAAATGGGCTCATAGACTTTGTCATAACTCCCACCAAAGGCCAGAAACTGTTGAGCCATTGCCCCAAGGAATGATGTGGATACTGAGAAAACCCCCTCACAGTCAGCAGTTTGTGAGCCAAATCAGGCCCCTTTTCACATCTGAATGTTCCAGATTTCTCTGGCTAAGCCTCCCTGGTTTTGTATTGAGTAGGAGTGTGTCCCAGGGCATGTATGCCAAGAAACATCACTCACCCATTAGCATGTTATCATGAAACCTTGGCTACCCATGTGCTCAGTTACTTCTTGTTTAACACGTGCAAAATTAGCCCTGGCCAACCCAGACCACTGGTGGCCATGACTTGCTGCTGTCAGCAGCTTTGTAAATCCTCTGGAAGAGGAAACAGATGTTACGTTAGCTGGGAATAACTTGTTCTAGGGGATTTCTGACTAAAGAGCATAAAAGTGTAGTGGGAGGGATGGCAGAATGACTAAACGTGGCTGCAGCTGCCGCCTTCTGGGGAGAACACTGCTTTTGAGAGGTTAGTCCCAGGCAGGCTCTGACCAAGCCAAGCCCTGCTCTGCACAGTGCTCGTGGTTATGGGCTTGGTCATTGCTTTGAAAAGGTCACTTGAAGAATGATGGCATTTTCTGAGGAGGAGAAATGCTGTTGTGAGAGGAACCTTCTCCAGTGCTGGGTGCCCCTTGGTTAGGGAGTGGCTCCATTTATACACTTCTCCTGGCTTGGGGCATGGCCCATCTGGCAGAACTGGTTCTGATGTGGAAATGTCGGCTCCGAGTCGTAGGCTCAGCTGGGGCTGTGTCCCCTGAGTAAATCTGATCTGGCTGGGGCACACCCCCTGCTCCACCTGAGACTGCAGAGCTGGACTACTGCTGAGGGCAGCTCGTGCAAGGAATTCTGCTCAAAGGAGATGAGGTCGGCAGCAGTTGTCCTTAAAGCTTTGGAAGCATAGGAAGGAGTTTTCCTCTTTGGAAAAATTACTTGTTTGAAAGACTACTGGCCCCTAGAAAGTATCTGGCAGTCACTGTTAGCCTTGTTCTGCAGTGTGCTTTGGGTGGGTTAGGACCATGTCTGGGCTCTCCTTGCTGTGTGGGATTGTTGTGTTTGGAGGATTCTCCACTTGGAGATCTCAGTATTCATTTGGGTCACCTGATCTTCGAGTAGGGAGAGGTTTGCTTGTAGGTGTGCCATTATTAACCTGTGCATGCAGGACAGGGCTCAGCTGGGTCACAGCTGCTGCAGTGCCCAGTTTGGGGCTCTGTCCTTCTCTTCCAGTCGTTCTCCAGGTGGAGTTTGTGCCTTTGTAACAGGGATAATTTTGTGTTGGGTTTTTGTGCTGTAAATCTCCTGTGTGGGTGGATGTCTTGTCTGCAATTTTGCAAACCACCTGCATGAGCCAGGGAAGGGCTGGATGCTTTCCATGCTTTCCAAGGTGATCCATGTAGTGATTTCCATTGCTGTGAGAGTTATTGCAGTGGGGCCTGTGATCCACTGGGTCTGTTTGCCACACAAAATTCCTCTATAATTCAATGGCTGTGGACAGTGTCATTGCTGGTTCAAAAGTGGTGCTTCTAAGATGTCCTCTGCTATGGATCTGATCTCCTTGGATAGTGTGAGATGAAAAAGGGGTGACTGGGTGTTCTCAGGTAGTGAGAATGGTGTGGAGATATCAAAATACTGAGTGTGCAACAAGTATTTGACTGAGTGTCAAATACTGTACTGAACAGTCCCTCTGCATTTGGTCACAAAGTTATTTCATTTCTGGAACTATTCTTGATTGTGTGATTGCTGCTTTTTATTGAGCTGGCTTTGGCTGTGTGAGACGTGGAAGAGCTGTTTCTTTGATAACTATCTCTCAGAGAGTCCTCCCTCTTACAACAGCAACTCTGATGAAGGCACCTTTCCTCCAGCTCACTGATGAGTAGTTGAACACCTAAATGTTTTTCAGGAAAAGCCATTCTCTGATTCTCTGATAAACTAAACCATGACATAGTCTTTTACTCACCCCATAGCATTGGTTCTAGTGATGAAATCTGAATTTTGCACTGTTTGCCAGATCAGGAGGTTGAGCAGTAATGACTTGCTTGGAGAAAACTCCTCTTGAAGTCTATTCTCTTCCACTGGCCCTGTTGTTATGATCCCACCCCAGTGAGCAGGATGCTCCTTCTGATGCCCCTTCCTTTCTTTCATGAAGAATTTCTTCATGGAAAGGTTTGTTAAACATTGGCAGGGGCTGCCCAGGGAGGTGATGGAGTCCTCATCCCTGGAGGTGTCCAAGGAATGACTGAACGTGGCACTCAGTGCTCTGGGCTGGGTGACAAGGTGGGGATCGGGCACAGGGGGGACTTGATGGTCTTGGAGGTCTTTTCCACCCTAAATGATTCTGTGATTCCAGACATACTTCTCTGTAACCACTCAGAGACTTAAGCCTTTGGAAGCATTATGTCATATCTGGACCTACATTTCCAAGCTCAGTACATCTGTCCTGGGCTCAGATGCCCACAGGTTACTCTGGTGGCAGTTTTCCATGAACAGCACTCAGATGTTGCCAAAATACAGCCCTCTGGAGTGAGTTCAGGTACCTGATGGAGCTGGAGACAGTCTTCTTGGTGTCCAGGGCTCCCTCATCCCCCCAGAACCCTTCTCCTTTCTTGTGACATCCCTCAGATCTGGAAACTCTCAGCAACAGCAGCTGGTGAAGATCACCCATATTTGCTCACTTTAAATCACTTCCTCTGATGGGTGGTACTTGCAACATGCTCCAAGTGACAGGGTGTCACCCTGAGCTCGGCAGCTTTTAGCTAAATAACATCTTGCAATATTATTTATGTCATTTATGCCCAGTCAGGAAGAATGTTTCTACATCTCACTTGGCCATTAGGTACTGATAACGAGCAGAGGAATAAAGGAGGTGATGTTTAACGCCTCCTAGAAACTTTTGAGCCTTTGTCCTGCTTCAGCTGGAACCTGAGGTACAAAAAAACCCCTGTGTCTACCACCAGCTGACATTATGTTGGTTCTGTTTGTAGACGTGTTGCACTCTGTGCTTCAGGTGCCTCATGGGACTGACCAGCCCCGGGCCGGTTGGTCCTCTGGTTCCAGCACTTTAGGACATGCCTGTATCTGAGCTGAGGGGCCCTGGTGCCCTTGCAGAGATTCAGGCAGTGGCCAGGGAAGCTGAATTTGGAGCTCAGTCACTGAGTTACCCCCCTGACACACTGAGTGCCCTTGTTGACTCCAGGGGAACCCCAGGTGTCTGAGCTGGAGACGTTACTGAGAGAGCAGATTAATCCCAGCCCTGGTGGAGGATTCAGGGTGTTCTCGTCTGGGGAGACGACGAGGTGAGCTAGGGTGTCTGCAGACACTCCCCAGGTTAAGGGTTGCTGATACAGATCAGGAGCCATTAATGGACACCTACAATCCCACATGCACCTTTGGCCTCCTTTTAAGATGTGGATACATTTCCCTTTGGAGTTCTGTGTATGAGAGACACTAAAACACCTCATTAGAGATCATGTGAAAGCAAGTGACTCTCAAGGTACCTGGAAATATGTAATATCTTGTTGCTGCTCTGTTAAAGGTCTTGGATACCTTGGCTGCTGGACAAGACAGTAAAGGCTGGGGCGACCCTTTGGGTTTCCTTTGGGTTCATATTTGTCTGTGGTGACACCGATTTGGCCCCAGCTGAGCTGCATCAGCCTCTCTGCTCTGTGAGTGAAGTTCAGAGACAGTAACTGAGCTTCCCCTAACCATTCACTCCTTGGCTGAGCTCAGCCTCCCTGGAAATTCTGTAGACAGTGAAAACATACTGAGGTTCTTAAAATAGTCAGAAAAGGTACTGAGGGTGTTTTCTGATCTATCTCCAGTCTTTTGGGATAAATAAAGGCGATCAATATCAAAACATTAATTCTCCAGGGCTGTGCCACTTCATGAAGGCAGAACCGTGTACAACAAAAGGCACCTTCATTTTGGTTTGTTCTTATTTGGGACAAAATACCTCTAAAAATGACCATTTCACAGTCTGGCTCCTTGTGACATGAGCTTGTCTGAGCTGTGTGTTTGCATCCAGGTGCTGAGGAGCTGTTTGTGGTTCTGTCCTGGCAGGGTTCCCACCACTGCTCATGGGGAGGATCCCCCGTCAGCCAGCCCAGTGTCACTCTGTGCCCATCTCCTCTGGGGTCTCCCCATGCAGCAAAGCCTGAGGGGAAGCTCCAGCTGAGCTTTCAGCAGTGTCAAAACCTCAGTGCCATGTCCCAAAGATAGATGTGGCTGCTTGGCTTGGGGCCTGGCTGTCGGGCTTGCTCCAGTGCAGCTTTATTTTGAAAGGCTTGGACATGCTGAATACTCTGTTTTGAGCGTTTTCAGTCTGATGTTATTAATGAACAATGGAATTTGCTAAGAGTTTTCTGGCTTCCTCCTCTCCTGGGATCTGTAGCCCCAACAACCAGGATAGAGACTTAGATTTGATTAACACAACGTAAGGGAATTTGCCTTTCTGTGATACTGATCCTCTTCAGTATTTGTTTCCCTTCCATCCATCCCTGAGTGTGATCATCTTTTTTGTCTCCATTGAATAACTTCCATTTGCCTCCATTAAATCACTTCCTATTTTGATTGCTTTTTTCTTGTGGAAGAGGAACAGCCTTTGGAGCTCTTCCTACCAGGCACACTGGCCCAGGCTGGAAATGGCCACTTTTCAAGAGTTTGTCTCAGAGCAGGATGTTTTTCCCACAGTGTAGATCTGGTCAGGCATATCCCTGACTGGCTGATGAACAATCTCGTTTTAGCTGGGTTTTGCCAGGGTCATTACATTGCCAGCAAGGAGAAATCTCTGAGCCTGGCTGCTTACCCACTGGAGCTTCTCCTGCTGATGAGCCAGGAGGGAAAAAGGAACCTTCTCCACCTTTTCTCACACCTGAATCCCAAGTTTTTCCCTGCTGAAGAAGGGTTTGGCCCTCTTATGGAGTGGGTGGGAAGAAAATTGCCTTCCTGGAGTAGCTGAATCAAGTGGAGATCCTTGTTTCTCAGAAAAAGTGCATTTGATCTAAAAATTATAAAGGAAAAAAAAAATCATCATGATTTACATGGTCACTGACCTGATATTTTTACTAATCTGCCTCCCTCCCCACACTGCCAGCCCAGGTCCCAGTTCTCAAAGAAGTTCCTCTGGTGCAGGATCCATCAGTGTCTCAGCTCTATCGTGTCTCAGGAGCATGAAAAAAACTGAAGTGAAAATCCCAACATCCTGGGTCAAACCAAAGATTTCTGGGGCTCCTTAATTTCTAGTTTAAACTTTGTCTCTCCACTTTTGTGTTTCCTTGTTGCAAGTTTGAGGGAAGTTTCTTGGTGCCAAGTTTTCACGAAGATTCAAACTGATGAAAAGTCATATAATGAAGTGATGTTTTATTGTCAGTGTAGAAATAGAAGTGGAATGAGGTTCATCCAGCCTTAGACATTGAATGCTTAAGGTCCAATCCAAGGCTGTTGTCTATCATTCCTTCATTCCAAGAGAGGAAAAGATATCTCCAGAGGACAGGCCTTCCTGTCTTAGGAAAAATGGTTTTTGGAAGCACCTATTTCTCTCCATTGGCTCCACAGGTGCTTAAAAGAGTAACATACACTGTGTGCAACTTAATGCCAGTGAAGGTAGTGGAGAGGAGTCCTTCATGCTGCCTTCCCATGTCACAGCCTCATTGCTGGCTTTTGATATTTGGTATGAAATTTGCCATACAACTGTGGGTATTATTCACTGCTCTGTGCTGTGAGGAAGGGAACCTTTGGATTTTTAAGAATACAATTTTTTATCTCACTGTAAGCTGCTGAGGGTGCCCTTCCTAGACCTTTATTCCTAACATTTCTTTGGCACAGTCAAAATGACTCTACATCCCATGCCTAGGAGTGCTACTCTCTTGTAGTGATATTCAATACTTCAAATGTAATAGGCTCATCTGAAGAACTTATTCAGAATCACTATGTTTTGTTAGTCTGCTGGATTGTCTGAAGAGGATCAGCCACGTGTATCATCCCCCCTACACAGTCACTCACGGGTATGACACGGAGTAAAAATATATATAAATATATATAAATAAATGCGGCTCAAACAGGAACTGGTTTCCTGATTTCCAGGTAAAACTAACTCACCATCAGTCCTACACAGGGTCCCACACAGGGAATCACATCAGTCAGGCCCAGTTGGCCTAGCAAAGCCCTCACACTTTTGGATTTTGTCCACTGTTAATGAAGCATTTCCCATTTGTGCCCTGTCACTGCTGGCAGCAACAACCAGACAGGAGGTTGGGTTTTCACTCTTCTCAGTCCTGAACTTTCCGGGGCTGTTGTTGTGATGAAAATTAACTCAGACACTGCTGCAATGAGCACAGATCCTGCTGCAGCTGAGAGGAGAGGGCAACTTTTAATTAGATTAATTCCTATAACTGGAAACATAGACAAGCTTTGCAGTTCAGACCCTCTTCATCAGTCTGAAAGTTTGGACCCTTTTCCAATTTTGTGTGGTTAAAACATCAGAGATGATGCTAAATAAGTACAAGCCAAAAAGAGCAGGACCTTCATATTTCTAAACAAGTGGACAAACATTCCAGTATTTATATTTCTCCCAAGGTTCCAGTCCTGCCCCAAGCCAGTGGTATCATATCCTTCCTCTGGAGTCTCTAGGCACATTCTTTACCTAATGGGGAATGGGGACAGTGGTCAACTTTTATGGAGAGCATGGAGATCACCTAAGTGAACATACCTTGGGAGCAGGATGTCTCAATGCTGTTATTAGTATTTAATAAACTCAATATTTGTCCACCCCATCACTCCAGACGTGCCTGTTGCCTTTTCCTAAGGGATCTGCCCAGGCCTCCTGAGACCATCAGCTGCTCTCACATTTTTGCTTCCACCACATCTCACATCAAAGGATCACACACTGTGGGAAAATCATCTGCCTACGTTGCATTGTCCTAATAACCTGGAGGATGGTTTCACTCTTGTCCACTCATTCTTTTACTGAGGAACAGTGAAGACTGGTTCTCTGTTCATTAAACCTTCCACCTGAGACATGATTAGACATCTAGCACCGCAAGTGAGCTTTCATTTTCTGTCTCCTTTGCTTCTGGATAGACTGGATCTGTAATTTATTAGCCTCAGTGCCCTCCACTGTGTATTTTCCACTTTTTACCATTTCTTTTTTTGAGACAGAGAAATTCTCTAGGGGAGCACTGTGTGTGCTTTATGTGGGAATGTGATAATATTTTACATTTTATCATTGATTCCTTCCCAATAATTTAAAGTACTGCTGTAGCTCTTCTAGCTGAGCACTCAACCAGTGCCATGTTTCTCTTTAACACAGAATCTGTGGTGATGAGATAGATGCCGGGACAATGACCATCCAGAAAGCCATACAGCTCCTGTGCTCCTCTGATGACAAATACCAGGCCATGGGTGCTTACTACCTCCAGCACACCTGCTTCCAGGATGAGTCTGCCAAGCAAGAGGTGAGCAAACCCCTTCTGAGCTCTGCTGGCATGCGGGGTATGACAGCACAAGAGATGGATGGAACTGGTTTTTCCCAGTACCAAGGATCCCTAATTTTCATGAATTACAGAATCTGAGATGGAAGGGACACACAGGGAGCCTTATACCCCACTAGTCATGCTCAGGAATTAATTAGGTGGGTTTTTTTCAACTTTTCAACTATTAGTGGCCACTTTCTGACAACAGCAGTTAGTCAGGATTTTAACACAGAGGACTGTGTTCACCTTATCACCATAAGCTGCTGTGGCACAGGTTGATGGGGTCTGGCAAGATGGAAGCAGCCATCCAGTGTCCTCTTCTGGGTGCAATTGCTCCCAGTTCCACATAAATCTTTCACTGTCTCAGAGCTGCAGTGTCAGGGGCAGACAAAGTTGCCCCAAGGCCCACTGTGACTTTCAGTGGGCATTCCCAGTGACTCTGCAGCCATTTCCCAGCCTTTTTCAGCCACCTGAGCCAATGGATTAATTGGGGATTGTGTACAAAGATTTTGCACATCCAGAGTGGTGGCTGCCCCATCCCTGGAAGTGTCCAAGGCCAGGTTGGACGGGGCTTGGAGCAACCTGAGATAGTGGAAGGTGTCCCTGCCCATGGCAGGGAGTGAAATGAGATGAGCTTTAAGGTCCCTTCCAACCCAAACCATTCCATCATTCTATGATATTTGATCAAACAGATGCCCTTCTTACAGCACAGGTTATTTTTCTTATGCTCTTGCTCTTCAACTACTTTGCCAAAATCCATTAAGGGAGGCAGCCTGAAGGATGGATCTGCTGCAGCAAGACCGCTACCAAAATTTATCCCCACGCCGGTGTGTTTGCAGTCATGCAAACACAGCTTGATCAAAATGCCAACCCTACAGAGGTGGCTTTCCAGTTCCTGGCCCAACAGTGGAGCTGGATATGCTGGCATATGTGGGGCTGTGCTGGCATATGTGGGGCTGTGCTGGCATACGTGGGGCTGTGCCCCTCTGCCTTTGCTGTGTCTGAATCAAGCGCAGGTCCCCCAGCCCACCTTAACAGGGCTAATTGTGGGGGTGACCACACCCTTCATTTACCATTGAAAACACTTTCTGAGCACTGGCCTGTCTGGTGGCTTCCCAGAAAAGATGTGTTAGAGTAGGTCTGTGAGTTGCCTGAGCACACACTTGTTTTCTGAAAGGTGCTCATTCATTGTCTATTGTCAGTGGGGTTGGTTTGTGCCAGGAGGGGCTCCAGGCAGGATCATGTCCTGCTACAGAGGACATCCTACAGCAGGAATACTCATCATTTTGGAGAGCTCAGCTGGAGGAATTTGCCTCCAAACCTCTCTGTCACATGTGTGGTGTCCTGCAGGTCTGGGCTCACACCCCTTCCTGGTGCTGGAGCAGCTGGAGAGGCTGAGCTCGAGGGTGGGGACACTGTGCCATGACCACCCCTCTAAGCTCAGCCCGTGATTCCAGGATGCAGACAAATTACCAGAGCATGTCATTACATGGCTATAGATGGCCTCTTCAGATGGGCAGAGCAACATTTTCATCTGATGCAAGCTGGAGGTTGGTGAAAGTTTGTGAGAGCACATTTACATCAGCAAAGGACTCGGTCCATGGCCTTTACTCAGAGACATCTACTTACAGAGCTTTAGGCTCCAACCTCCAGGCCATCAGCTTTGTGATCATGACCTGAACCATGTGTCCCGGGGGGCATCAGGCCCAGCATCACCAGCCAGATGAGGGAGGGGATTGTCCCACTCTGCTCTGACCTGGCACAGCCTCACCTGCAATATTGGGGCAGTTTGGGGCACTGCAAGATAAGGAAGATCTAAAGCCATTAGAGAGTGTCCAAAGGAGGCAGCGAAGATGGTGTGGGGCCTTGATTTGAAGCCGTGTGAGGACACTGAGGGCACTTGGTGTGTTCAGCTGGAGAAGAGGAGACTGAGGGGGACCTCAGTGCAGGTACAACTTCCTCAGGAGGGGCAGAGGAGGGGCAGGGACTGAGCTCTGCTCTGGGGGGACCAGGGACAGCAGCCAGGGAATGGCTGGAGCTGTGTCAGGGCAGGGTCAGGTTGGATCTCAGGCAAAGGTTCTTCCCCCAGAGGCTGGTTGGGCACTGCCCAGGCTCCCCAGGGCAGTGGGCACAGCCCCAAAGCTGACAGAGCTGAAGGATGATCCTCTGGGGCACATGGTGTGATTTTTGGGGATGGACCTGTGCAGGGCCAGGATTTGGACTTGATGATCCTTGTGGGTCCCTTCCAACTCAGCATACTCTGGGATTCTGTGAGTGTAATTTTGTGAGTGTGTGATTCTGTGCCATGCCATTTCCGGCCATCCTTCCCGGCCAAATCTGCTTCTCCAGCTCCCCTGAGCACGAGGAGTACCAGAAGTGCCCTGTGACTCCCAGCATTGCCGTGGCAGTCCCGGGTGCCCCTGTCCCAGCCCCCTGAGCTGATGGCAGCCTGTCTCTCCTGGTGCAGGTCTATCGGCTGGGGGGCATCGCCAAGCTCGTGGAGCTGCTGCGCAGCACGAACCAGAACGTCCAGCGGGCAGCAGCCGGGGCCCTCCGGAACCTGGTCTTCAAGAATCCAACCAACAAGATTGAAACCCGGCGGCAGAACGGGATACGGGAGTGCGTGAGCCTCCTCCGGAGGACAGGGAACACCGAAATCCAGAAACAGCTGACAGGTACAGTTGCCCAGCCCTCAGCAGGACCGTGCTCCCCGCAGCCTGTGGCCCGGGTTGCTCCGGCACACAAAGGCCCCGTAGCCATGGGGCTGCCATACTACAAAAGGGGTGTTTTATGTGCCTGTTGCACCAAATGGTGACCTAAATCAGAAAGGCAAAGGAGGTCCTGGCCCTTCGATGTCCCATAAGGGTTCCTCACTTCAAAAGTGCCCCTTGGGGAAGCACCTGCCCCGGGTTTTCCCTGCAGTTGTGGTCACCCTGCCACCCTCATGCCTTCCTGCACCCCAGGCCACTGTGATGTTCCCAGGAGGACTAAAGGGTGCTGGAAACCCCAGTATGGTTGGGCAGGTTCTCTAACTCGTGTCTCACCTTTCCTTGAGGGGTTGATGTGAGTTTTTTTGGTGCGGATCACACTCAGCTGTGTCTGAGGTTTTAAGTGCAAGCCTTTATGAGGTCCTTAGAGAGATGCCTTCCCCCTGCAACCTGATGGCAATAAACACCAATTTTGGGAGGAGGGAGGGTGCTTGGATGCCCATCTCCACATGGGGCCTATCCTGTCTGTCTCCCATAGGGATGCAGAGACTGGGTTTAAGGCAGCCTCTGCACCCTTAGCTCAAAGAGGGGTGAAGTGAGGAAGGCTTTTGGTGCTGGAATTCACTCTGACTGAAAGACAGATCTAATGCCTGGTGACCCTCCGCTTGAGCTTGTCTCCCACCTCCATCCTAGGATTGCTCTGGAACCTCTCCTCCACTGATGAATTAAAAGAAGAATTGATACAGGAGGCCCTCCCTGTCCTGACAGACTGTGTTATCATCCCTTTTTCTGGCTGGTCTGACAGCAGCTGCAATAGGACAAGAGAAATTATTGACCCAGAGGTGTTCTTCAATGCCACAGGGTGTTTGAGGTGAGTCACCAAGCAGGGACTTACTGCAGCTTGTGTCTGTTGGCAAAAGCTGAATCCATCTAAATCCTCTAACAATGAGCTGAAGACATGCCCGCTGCAATTGCGTTAATTAGAAATTCTCCTTGAGAAAGTTTTCCTCAGAGGAGGCGGAAAAAAAAAATTACATGTAAAATACTTTTGGAGTAGCTTTCTTTATTTAATTTATTTTTTAAAAAAGAGTTTTGTTCTTGATAAGGCTTTTCTCAGAAAAATGCAAGTTGCTTTGTGCAATACTGAAACCCGTCAGCGTTCAGCTCAGACCAGGAAACTGGGCACATTTTGCCTTTAGATTTTTGAGGCTTCCAGAGAAAATTTTACTCGCTAGAAAACAAACCGGTTTGGGCATTAAGTGACAAAAAGGCGGAATCTTCTGTGTGGGGAAAACAAGCGTTTTCCCACTTATTTTAATAACTGTTTTAGCACAGATCAGTCCCAACACCCTGGACTTTTCCTGTCTCTTTTCGTCAGGCAGCTCAGCTACAAAACACGAGGCGCAGGCTGAGCCCAGAGTAGTTTATTTTTTTCACGGGAAAGCCAGAGCCTGTTTGTAGAGGATCTTTGCCCTGACTTGCTGTTTCTCCTACCACCCTCCTCCACTTGGATGGGAGCTCCTTGTCTCAATGGGAACAAGTGGGGAAAAAGAACCGTCCCTGCATAATTAGGTACTTTCATCAAGGGAAGCTCTCCCCGAGGGAGCGCAGTGCTGGCCGCGCCCTTCCCAGACATGCAGCTTGCAGGAGCTGTATTTGCTTGTGAAACGAACTGGGTGAATGCAGCAGGGGCCTCTGGAGACGTGATACCATCGTCTTCTGTGGCTGAGAACCGTGTCTGACAGACAGTGGGTGCTGTTCCCTGACGGGCAGTGGGTGCTGGTCCCTTCCCTGTCGTGGAGGGCACCATCCCCATGCAGCTGCACGTGGGGACGTGTGCTGTGCGTTGTGTGTGAGGTGCTCGACTTTAAGACCATCTCAAGTCACCAATGCCACAAAATATTCCATTAAAATGAGGGAAGGAGTGTGGTGACAGCTTGTAAAAGGAGCTTTCTGTGGAGTTCAGCTCAAGGCAGGCTCTGCCTGCAGAGATTTACCAGAGCCTGTGGCAGCAGTGTCCAACCCCCCGATGAAGACTGGCAGATGCAGGTCAGAGAGGGAGTTCAAAAGGCCAAAGGCAGCAGGACTGGGGAGCAAGGAGAGTGAGGAAAGCTGGGCACTTGAGTCTGGAGCCCCTGCTCTGAGGGGTGAGCCAGGATTGCTGTGACTCACTGCCCTGCCACATCATAAAACAGAGATGAGAACAGCCTTGGGTTTGCCCTGGGCTCGAGCCATTGCTGCTCAAGCATTTCTGGATTGCAGATGAATTCATGTTAATGAGGAGGCTGCAAATCACAGTGAACTCAAATCCAGTTCTGGAACGCCTAGAGTGAATATCTCACAACGACTGCCAGCCTCTCTTTGTTTTTCCTTTGCAAGCTACAAGGCAATAAAACAGGGAAGGAAAAAAACCACAACAAAACAACAAAAAACATTTCCTGTTACTGGAAAAACTCCCTTCTCCAGGCAGCCACCAGTGCCCAGGAATCCATTACAACTTCACAAACTAGTCAGTCCCTCTGGTCAGAGCTATTGCTGCTCTCCAGCACCTCTGCCCTGTGTCAGGATCAGACACTGCTGTTGGCCCTGGTAGCTCTGAGTTTACAACCATTTGCACCTTCCTGGTGATCACAATAATCCCAGATGGTCTTTAACCAGTCTTCCCTTTGGCAGGAGGCAATGAGGTGTGATGGCACAGGCACAGCCTCTAAGGTAACATCCTGCTGGCTACTCTCTCTAGGAGAGTGTCTTCTCCTTAACAGGACATTTCCCCAGGTTAAATCAGTCCTAAAGAGCAACAAGAGAGCTGTGCACCAGCACAGTCCTACAGAAGGCCTCCAAAATGAGAGCAGTAGGTCAGCCCTGCTGAATCCACAAAAAAATTCCTGAATTCAGCGACAGCCGCAGCCAGAACAGAGCCCAACTAACCCTCTCTCCTTCTCTCCTGACATGCTCCTCGATGGCTTTCCTTCAGAAACCTGAGTTCTGCAGACATGGGGCGCCAGACCATGAGGAATTACCCTGGTTTGATTGATTCTGTCATGACTTATGCCCAGAACTGTGTGGCTTCCAACCGACCTGATGATAAGGTACCAGATGCTCCCCCCAAGCTGTTTGCTGGAGTTCAGCCCCGTGGTTAATAATTGCAACTTTGGGAATATCTCAAAATCCCTTTCAAACAAACACAAGAGGGGACTGGACTCTCTGTGGCTGCTTTTGTCCTTCTGAGCCCCAGTGGGATCTGTTGTAGGATTACAAGTCCTCTGGGATCTGGGACTGAAGTAGAGCTAGGTTTTACAGTATTCTGTTCCCAAACACAAAGACAAACCAAAATACTGAGCCCCCAATATGCTTTACTCTCTTCCCACCTTGGGATTCTTCCAGCATCCTAATCTCCATCTCCTGCTCTTCCCATCACAGCATCTCTTCATCCAGCAGGACTCAAGTGGATAATCCCCAGATTATCATCATGTTCAGCAAGAAGTCAGGAACTGGCATCTTTCTGCCAGACCCTGATAAAATGGTGTTTATAGCCACATTTTCAGGAGTTCAACACCTTGAAGTCCTCAATGTCTAGGAAAGTGCCAAAATTACTTGGAATTATCTCAGGATTGAGCAAATCCTCTTTTAGGGATCCTCTTTCATCAGCACATACAGGACACAGCCCTCTGGAAATGGAACCACATGTTTTGGTGTTGGTTACGGGTATCCAGTCAAAATTCTATTTCCATTGGCCCCTCTGACATCAGGTGAAGGAGGCTTAAAAGTGTGTTCTTGGCAAAAAGTGTCACCTGATCTGTAGCTGTGACTTGGATAAAGTAATTGAAAGCTGACTATGGCAAGAGGGGGACTTGGAAGATTTGGCATTTCATGGTTTGGTGTAACCACCCTCACACTCTCCTTTCCTGTTGCCAACTTGCCTGTGGCAGTGAGACCTGCCAAGGTTCACTGAGTCAGTCACCTCACTGAGATCCACACTGCAGCATCTGGGCTATGTGGTCTTCCTTCATGTCCACTCCACCTCCTTCTCCCTTTCCATCCACCGCTTCCCAAGGCAGGATCAGGAGTGTATATGGCACAACAGCTAAAAAAGCTGATTATGGCGTGGGACATGTCCTCTCTGGAGCTATAGCAGGTGCTGCTCCATATTTTTCTGCCTAATGTGATGTTTGCATTTTTTATTCTGGGGGTGATTCAGTCTGTGGAGAACTGCATCTGCATCCTGCATAACCTCTCCTACCGCCTGGATGCCGAGGTTCCCAACAAATACACCCAGCTCAACCACATGGCCCGGAGCGTTTACATGGACAAAACTCTCACAGGCTGTTTCAACAGCAGGAGTGGGAAAATGGAGGTAAGATGTGCCACAGAGGGATTGGGAATGTGATGTTCAGCCCCAGGCAGGGGCTGCAAGTGAAGAGCAGGATCTGAGCTTCCAGTTTCTCATCTCTTTGTAGAATGATGAGTATGGTGTCCCCCTTCCCGAGGAGGATTTTAAACCCAAAGGACCCAGCTGGCTCTACCACTCCGATGCCATCCGCACCTACCTGTCCCTGATGGATCAGAGCAAGAAGGATGCGACCCTGGAAGCTTGTGCTGGAGCTCTGCAGAACCTCACTGCGAGCCGAGGGCTGGTGAGCACTTCTCTGTCCTCTGCACGTGTGCAGCCAAATGTGTCAGCACGGAGTCAGAGAGTAGTAAGGTTGGAAAAGACCTCTAAGATCACTTACATCGTCATCACTTTGCAGCCACCAAAAAGGAAAATGCCCTCCTTAAACCTCAGGGCACCATAGCCAGGGAATGCTCCAGTGGGATGTTTATTAATTCCGAAAATGGAGTCTTGTGGGCAGCTATAATCAGTACCCCAAGAGTCTATCCCAGGTCCATACACTTGTTTTCCAGGTTTCCCCAGTCTGTTGGTCATTCTACCAGCATCTGCTGGTGTTGACACCCTCCCCCCAGGGCACCAAGTGAGGATGTGCCCAGATGTGCACATGTGGACAGATGCCACTGAAGGAGTGAGAAGGGCTGTGTGTGTGCCACTGCCAGTGAGTGTTCTCCAAGTGGGAGGTGGCTCTAATTAAAGGGTGGGTTGTTCTGTGGATTGTGGCTTGTCCTCACATCAGAGCTGCTCGTAAAGTAGCTCTGACAGATGTCCTAACCCGTGGGCATGGCAGCGTGGAGGTGACATGGGCTGTTTGATGCCAGGGGTGTTGCAGGAGCGAGGGGTGCGTCACGACAGCAGCTCTGCCGTGCCCAATGTCGCTGCCATGGGCATGACCTCGCAGGCTGCCTTCACGGGGACAGATCTTGACTTGTCTGTTTGTGCCGAACTTCATCAATTCCAATTTAAATAAGATGGATGGGGAGATAAGGAGATAATGATTTCATACGTAGGAGAGGTGTGTCACGTGTGTGAAGTGTTCCACCCAGAAACACGGGGTGACTCACGGGAGGAGCCTTCACTGCTGGGACAGCCGTGACCTGCCAGCTCCAATCTCCTGGGAGCTTTTGTTACGAGCAGTTCTATGTGTAATACTTTGGGAACTTTGATTTTTTGCAGTTTAACTCAGCAGTGCCACTAACCAGAAGGTGGGGAGAGGCTGTCCCAGATCGGGTAGAGCTGATCAGGGAAGTGGAGCTGGAGTTCTGTGCTCCATGGAAATGAAAAGCCTTTCAACAACTGACATCATTGCACAAGGATATCTCTTGGGCATGGGGGAAGAAAACAAACAAACAAACAAAACCCTGCTCTGACAGTGCTGAAGCAACTTAATTCAGCCTTCTGGAATGGAATGGCTGATATTTGTCTGGATATGACAAACTGGCTCCTCCCTTTAAGGGAGCTCAGAGCTGGAGTTGGGGTGAATTGCTGGGTTTGCTGTTTCTTGATGGAAAGGGAAGCTGGGGATAAGCTTGCAAAGCTTGCTGTGATCCTTTAGCTTATTGAGGATGGCTCTGAATCTCTTTCAACTCCGCTTTGCACATCCCAGTCCTGCTGGTGTGTAACTGTAGCAGGGCACAAGTGCCTCCTGAAGCATGGGAAGAAAATTGGATCTCAGCCCACTGGAAGAGGGTTGTTTTCCAGCCTATTGTCTCCATTCTCATGTTACTGTTGATGGACATGTGTCACTGGTGGTGCAACACTCTCTAGCAGCCTTTCTGATGGGGGAATGGCTGAGAAGTTCAGTTGAAACCCTGTCAGTAGGAGGGCAATTTACTCAGGGTATGTGCTTCAACTCATCTGCATTGGCTACATCCTGAGATCTTCTAGGTTTACATAAGCAAGCACAAGATCGGGATCTAAGATGAGTATTTTTGTTCATCAGACTCCTTTTTAAGGGTAACCATTAGTTGTTACTTGAGACATGGCAGGGAGCTGCAGGAGTCTTGTGAAGGGCAAAGGCAACGTGGACACGAAGGTAAAACTTCTCCAGCTTTTAGGAGTATCAGCTGGGCAATCAACTGTTCCCACTCGGGGTCCAGAAAGAGTACCAGTTGTATCACAGAAGATGAGGCTGACTTTTCAAATGTCATGGAGTCGTGGAATCATTAAAGTTGGAAAAGCCCTCTGAGAATAAGTGTGAACCCAGCACTGCCATGTTCACCACTAACCCATGTCCCCAAGTGCCACATCTACAGGTTTTTCAAATGCTTCCAGGCGTGGTGACACCACCACTGCCCTAGGCAGCTTGTGCCAGGGCCTAACAACTGCTTTGGTAAAGAAATTTTCCCTAATATCCACTTGAAACCTACCCTGGCGCAACTTGAGGCTGTTTCTTTTGGTCCTGTCCCTCGTTCCCTGGGAGCAGAGCCTGACCCCCCCCGGCTCCACCCTCCTGTCAGGGAGTTGTAGAGAGTGAGAAGGTCCCCCCTGAGCCTCCTTTTCTCCAGGCTTACATAACTGTGGAGAAGAGAGGCAAATGACAAAGAAAGTGGGATTATGGCAGCAGGAGAAAGGTGCCTATTTTATAGTACAGTCGTGTTTCTCCAGCCCTGCACATCATTCCAGTTGTGTCCTCCTGGCATGGGGGGTCCTGAGACATCTCTGTTTTCTCTCCCAGATGTCCAACGCAATGAGCCAGTTGATTGGCCTGAAGGAGAAGGGATTGCCTCGCATCGCACGGCTCCTCCAGTCCAACAGCTCGGAAGTCGTCCGGTCTGGGGCCTCTTTGCTGAGCAACATGTCCCGGCATCCTGTTCTCCACAAAACCATGGGTAAGTCACTTCCACCACGGTGGGTTCCAGGACAATGCCCAGTTTCTAGCTGTGTGATATCTGCCCATCTCACTCAGTAAACCCCATGAGATGACTCAGACAAGCTCCCAAATTGGCTGAAGCGGCGTCATTTCTTCTGGCCCAAAGGAGCAGAGGAAGGATCAGTGGTATCTGCAGGCTGAATTAAGGGAATGTGCCACCTCAGATTCTCTGGAAGCACGGGGTGTATTTCATAGGCGGTGATAAATCTGCAGGATCATGAGGGTGACACTGTTTTAGGAACCGAGTTGGACTTGACTGCCCATGACCACCAACATTGCCCTTCCAAAGGCCCCCCCCATATTGTCTTGGAAAAATCAAGTGATGAATATTATGCCATTGCTGTCCAACACCATCAGTGCCTCCTCCCAGAGACAGCACAGCATTCTCGTGTTGTGTTAACACAAATAGTATTGTTCACTCGTGTGAGGTTTGATGTCATTGTTGATTGGAACATTCCTCCCTCCACCTCTTTAGCTCACCAGGTGCTCCCAGATGTATCACGTCTCCTGTCGTTCCAGTCTGGAAACACCAGCAGCTATGGAGAGATCATGACATCAGCTTGTTACACTCTGAGGAACCTCATCATGTCCAACCCCCACCTGGGAAAGTCTTACTTGTCAAGCAACATGCTCAATAATGTAGTGAGCCTGTGCCGAAATGGGTGAGTTTGGGGCAGGAGGCATGGAAAAGATCAGGTGCAGATGCTTTTGAGCCCCCCACACTCTGTGCAAAGCCAGCTTAACCCCAGAGCCTTCCCAGCACCCTTTGGAGCCGTAGGAGAGCATCATTCTTTCCCTGGGCTTGTAAAATGAGACTAAAATATACCCCGCATTTTGGTAGACAGGAATCCTCAGCACTGGGTTCTTGGAACCAGGCAGGAGCCATCCAGGGAGGGATTTGTAAAGGGGAGCCTCAGGAAATTTTCTGGTTGAATTTTAGGAAATTCTAAAAAGAGCTGAAGCACCAACATTTTAAAAGCTTTTTTAAAAAGTACTTATAAAGCTGATAAAAAAGAGGGAAAGTGACTTTTTACATGAGCTGACAGTGACAGGACAAGGGGGAATGGTTTCAGACTGACAGAGGAGAGAGTTATACTGCATATTAGGAAGAAATTCTTCCCTGTGAGGGTGGGGAGGCCCTGGCACAGGTTACCCAGAGAAGCTGTGGCTGCCCCATCCCTGGAAGTGTCCAAGGCCAGGTTGGATGGGGCAGGTTGGAGCAACCTGGGCTAGTGGAAGGTGTCCCTGCCCGTGGCAGGGGGTGGAACAAGGTGAGCTTTAAGGTCCTTTCCAACCCAAACCATTCTGTACTTTTTTGATCTATGAAAAATCCCAGTCCTCAGAGCAGGGGATGGCAGTGATTTCCTGGCTCCTGGGCTTCCTGCAAACCTTACCATGAAGGTCAGGTCTGATGTTCAACACTGCAGGAATACAAGGATTGTGCTTAACTTTTACGTTCAGGTCTGTTCATCTTTCTGCTGAAACATCTTCCTCAAGCTGTACCTGGGAGGGTAGGTGTATATGAATTGCTATAAGCACTTCCCCTGGTCTACTCAAATACTTTACAACTGAGCCATCACAACGTATTTTGCTACTTTCTATTTTAGGACTTGGTTTGGGTTTTGGTGGTAGCAATTCTGTCCTGTTTGTTATCCATACTCCCTGCAGCCCTGTGCACAGGCCTGTCAAGCCTTGCCAAGCTCCATGTTCATTTCTGGCCAAACTGGTGTTAGACTTGCATTAGCTTTGACCATGTATTCTCCTTCCTGGACTTTCATCTCTCCTACCATCTATCTGCCTTTGTTTTAAAATACCTTATAGGAGAACCTTTTGTTTTCTGCTGTGAAAAGGCATTTGCATGCCTTCATCATCCTTTGATAAACCACTTCCAATCTACCACTTGTTTCATGGCAGCAGGGAGGCTCTCAGTCATTAGACGTGGCCTCCTTGTTTAGTTTGGGCCTGGGCCAAGGAGCACTGGTCTATTTGCTGCTTTTATGGGCTTCCACTCTACAACAAGCCCAATTAACATGAAACCCAGCCCTCTTCTAAGTCTTCCTTGTTTTGAATGGTATTTACTCGTGCCTAAAGTCCCGCTTTGGAGGCCTCAGACCAGTTGTCAGCTAATTTACTAATTCAGCTCCACGTTGCCCAACTTGTGCTCACCTTAATTGTCTTCACTGCTTGGTGTGATGAGCTTTGTTTGCAGTGACTCACTAAACTGTGAGGAGTTACTAAACTCTTGAGGTATCTTCAGCCTGTCCCTCCTGTCTGTATCACAAATTCCTCCTGAGAAACTCCCCAGTTCTTAAAATATCCAAAACTCAAGTTGTTCCTCTTCCTCCATTATTCGTTTCTTTTTTTTTTTTTTTGTCCCCAAATATTTTTATGCTGTTAAATTCTTAAAAAAAAATAACAAAAATTACACTCAGGACTAATCTTACTTATTCAAGCCATATTATTTGAGATTGTTCCCATAGAGCAGATGTGAAAGAGCCCTTGGACACTTGCTAGTTCACAAGGGAGCTATATTCTATATTTTCCCACTGTCTTGTGTAGCCTGTGAAGATCAACAAGAAAAATTTGGTTCGGATTCGTCCTAAACAAATAAGTTACAGATCTTTGCCTTTCCCATGTTCTTCTCTCTTCCCAAGTTTCTTTCTCTTCGTGTTTCTTGTAGCTGGTTTCTGAGTGAAAGGCATAAATGGTTCAGCAGTTTATCTGATAGATGTGGTTTCTTCTCCTTCCTGAGCATCCCAATTAAATAATTGTCTCTGTCTTCTGCAGTTACTCCCATTTATTACTTGGGGTTCATGGTCGTGATGGTGCTCATTCACTCTTCGTTATTTTTAAACCAAGTTGCCAAAATATTGAATATTTTCTACTTGTTGTTTCTAAAAATCAAGCTACTGTACCTGATTTATTGTGATGTCTGGTTTCCTTTGCACCTTTCTTCTCCAACTGTCTGAAAAGCATTTTTCTGCTCATTATTAAGCAACTTTTTTTCACTAATAAATTTACAATTTTTCTCAATAATTCTACTGACTGCAGTCAAAGCTTTTCTCCAAAATCTCTCCCTGTACTTTAGAGCATCAGAATTGCAGATTTTTCACCTCACAGTCCCTTTATCACAGATTTATTTCTGTATCTCTTTGTTCCTTCATTTTTCACCCCTTTTCTATTGCAAAATTTTATTTTAGATTTTAATTCCACAGCATTTTACCCAAATTAATCTTTCAAGAAACTCAGGTCTCCCCTTGATTCTTTCCTGTGGAAAAGAGTTCTCATCCACTCATCTCCAATTTCCCATTTCTTCCAGAGATTTCACCTTGGTGTAAATTTTATGCACTTATGACATCCTGGAGAAATCCTTCTTCTGGGGATTCCTTGGCATGTTCTGTGACATACATGAGGTTCTTTATACTTTTCTCCTTTGAGGAAGAATTGTTTCCCCCCATTAATTGATATTTATGTACAAAATTCTTGTCTTTTTTTGCCCCCTTTATGTTTTCCCCCCAGTTCCCACCATCTCCTCCTGATTAGGTTCCTGTTTGTGCTTTGTTTTTTGGATGACTCCTGCCACTGCCACCAGTGAACGTCTTCCCCGTTTTCTTTCCACATTTTTTAATGAATAATTCTCTTTTTAAAAAACCAGTCTGTCCTTAAAATCAACTTTGATTTTCAGGTAACTTGTTATCAATAATTTTTTCCCCCAAATCAGCTGTCCTTGATACTCTGCTCCATGTTTTCCACTGCTATAATCACACTATTCCCAGCACTTTTGTTTAGGAGATACTATTTATATACTGAAGTTGTCATTACAGCTCCAGCAGCTCATGCCTAATCTCTTTATACCTAAAGTGTAGAGTAGATGCTGTGTGAAACAGTCAGCAGCAGTCCTTCAAATTAAGTGTTTAGAGATTCTTTTGTCTAAATTTTTAAATGGCTCAGGCACCAGATGTTGGTGATTTTGGTTTGAAAACTAAAAGACTTTTGAGGGCTACTCTGGAGACACAACGGCAAAAAGGATTTTATTTAGCATCATTAGAAGTAAATTATTTAAAAAATAAATGAAAATTACTCTGCCTTAGACAGAGAGAAACTACATGAAACAACATTTTCTTGAAAGAGAGTGTCCAGGACATGCACTGACCATTTAATCACAGGAACCCTTGGGTTTTTTGGGCTTTAATGGCTTTTCGGCCACAAACAACATTTCAGCCAAAAAATGGTTTAAAACATAGTCATTCTGGTGACAGCGCATAGGGTGGTTATAACCAGAGAACAGATTTTGCAATAAAACCTGGTTTTATTTGTCCCAAAGCACTGCTCAAGGATTTCTGGTTGTGCCCCAAGCCCACTACACATCACCACGAGCTACAGAACCCATTTGAAGTTTATGATCAAGTCACACTTAACCATCTCTTTGGTAACTGCTGCTGTGCATGTTAGAGAAAAGCCCCAAAATTTGCTGAATGTGGTTACATTGCTGTCCTCTCACACTCCAAGTATGGTGCTTGAGGTCCCAGGTTCTTCACGAGCACGGTCCCATTTCTCGTGGCCTGGTGAGGATGTTTAGGGGACAAACTGGTTTTGTGGAGCTGCATCACACAGGCAGGGGCCTGAGCCTGGACTTGTACCTCTCCATCCCCCTGGCTGAGACAGGCTGGGGCTGTTGCACTGAGCCCAGATCAGAGTCTCCCACAGACAGGACGAGGTCCAGGAGATGAGGAGTGGTGATAGGAGCCAGCAAGGAGGTTTAGATCTGGGTGGTTGTACGAAATGCTCCAAAATTATAAAAGGCACTGCTATGACTCACGGTTTCGGAGCTGTTACATGAGCAAGTATCTATTAACTTGTGCTGAGTAAGGACTTATGGTTGCAGATGTTGTTATTCCAAATGCTCCCATCTCCTTCGTCCTCCCCAGGAAGAGGAGCCCTCTCCTCTGCTGCCCTCCCAGCAGATCCACCCACGCTGTCCCTGCAGACTCCAGGGAAGGGTTGGCACCACTTCCCTTCTCTTTCACTCTCTCAAATTCCACACTCAGAAACACTCCTTCAGCTCAATTTAGTGCCCATTTGCCCTCTCAGATCCTCCCCTCTTTTTCATTTGTCCTGTTCTGCTCCCAGAGGTTGTTGTCCCACAATATTGCTGAGAGAGCAGGGAGGGTTTTATTGACAGTGTTCTGTCGTGTCTAGCCAGGCTCCAGCTGGAGATGGGCTGCTGGCAGAGGCTGTAGGTTGCTGTTCTGTGGCTTGCCATAAGTCACTGGGGTTGCTTTCATGTTCCCAGCTCCTGTCCAAAGGCGGCCGAAGCCGCTCGCCTCCTCCTGACAGATCTCTGGTCCAACAGGGAGCTCCAGAGTGTGCTCAAGCAGGTAAGGAGAACACTTGTGCTTTTGGGAGACAGGAACAACCCTGTCTTGACTCATTTGCTGAAGCTGGTGACTTTGCAGAGGCCATGATTCAGCAGGGGCTGGGAGGAGCCCGGGGTGGTGGGAGGACCACGATGCTCCCAGCACCTTGGCACCACCTGAGATCCAAGCAGGAGGCAGTGAGTCACAGCTGATCTTGGGGGCTAAGCAGACAGTGGTGTGCCTGCGTTGGGCACCTTCCTCCCTGGGGCTGATGCTGCTTTAGGTGGGCTCTGCCACCTCTCTCCTGGGGTTGGGGGTGGTGTGTGCACAGCACTGCTCTGGGTCGGGACAGCTCTGAACATTTCACACTAGTTTAGGAGATTCCCTTCATTGCAGCCCATCGTGTAGGATCAGCATGTCCCAGCAGATCCCTGGCAAGGTTCCTTCCCTCTTTCCGCCCATTTTCTAGTGTGTCCATAACCCTACCCTGTGGTTACATCACCCCGCAGTCAGGGGAAGCTTTTAAACAAAGAGGAGGAGTATTTTAGGATTTGTTTTGCTCCCTGCAACAGAAGCTGTGAAAGTGCAGAGCCAGACGGGGGCTGAGTTCCCAGCTCCCAGTGGCTTGCTTTGAATAAGCTGGGTTTTTCCAACTCAAGAGCAGCAGCACCTGCAGAGAGTAAAGGGCCAAATTAAAGAGAAGGATCAATATCTCCAAAGGGGGCTGCCTGGGGGCAGGAAGGGAGAGAGCATCCAAACATGGTTCTCGTATTAACAGTTAGGGACTTTCTGCACAGCAGCTGGTGCAGCTTTGTGCCAGGCTCTGCTCAGCAGCCTGTGCCAACTCATTGTGATGTGACTGAGCCACTCTGGTGTTCACACAGATGTTCACTGCGTGGGTAAACATGAGATGAGAAGGATGGGAATCTGCAAGGGGAATATGCATCATGCATCGACTTGTGCTGCTTTTTCAGGATGAGGAACAAACCCAAATAATACTCAAAGAATGATTAAATAAAGGTTTCCTTAAAAAAAAAAAAAACAACTGGAGAAATCCAGCTCTTGGTCAATGGGAAGCAATGCAAGGAAAAGCTACTTGGTCTAGTGGAAGGTGTCCCTGCCCATGGCAGGGGCTTGGAATGAGATGAGCTTTAAGGTGCCTTCCAACCCAAACCATTCCATGATTCAGTGATTCTGTGAAGTCCCTCCATAATGCTGACATGACAAAGGCACACAGAGGGCTGCCAGTGCAGGTTGGTTGAGAAGGAAGCACACTTTGTAAGGGGAGGACAGGTGCTGAAGTTGGGCAGGAAGGCAATAGATATCTGTCATATATAGATATATAGGTGTGTGGATATATAGATATATTTATAGGATTCTGGAAATTGATATGCACTCACTGCACTTCATATGCCTCTGCTTTTTCAGCAAGGGTTTGATAAGAACATGATGGGATCTTTAGCTGGAACGACCTTCAGGACCCTCTCTTCCAGATTTTAGGAGCCTCTCCATGCACGTTCAGGCTGAAGGTGAGAACAGGGCCCTCACGGGTGGATTCGGGGCAGAGGAGTCCTATGAGCTTTTGCTACTTTAAATCACCCCTAAAGTATGTTTGGGGGATTTTCATCCCAAATCTTCTCAGCCCAGTTTGCAAAGCATTTGTGTCAATGGAAGGGCAGGAGCTGGGCTGTCCCTGGGATGAGGGCAGATGTTGCCCAGCTGTGCATTTCAGAGATGCTCCACACAGATGTCACAGGACAGACAAAGCTGCTGGATGTGACTGTGCCTCTCACTTACTTTGCCAAGCAGTAACTGATTTATTGCATTTTTCCAAGTCTTCTCAGGAGAGGCTCTTCACAGGATTCTCCTTGTCAGTGCTCTCGTTCCTGAACTATGAACAGTGTTATCCAGATAATGTCAGTAATGTGCAATTAATTCCAGCCCCTGCTATGGCTTTAGGGATTGTTTGAGCCCTTAATCCACCTGTAAGCCTCGTGTCAAAGTTGAGAACTACGTGCTGTCAACTGAAAAACCCCAATAGAGGAACCAGGGTAGAGGAATCATGGGCCCAATTTTTAGGGCATCATTGTGGCTTTATATTCAGTGTGAAATGAGGACTGAATCCCTAAGGCACTTTTCATTCATAATTCCCACTGAAGAGAAAAGCTTTAAGCACTCTGCAAATACCAGATGTCTCTATGGTGGCAGATGAGATTATCCAAGAATTAATTATTTGCTCCCTTCCCCAACATGCTCCTTGTGAACAAGCTAAGCACAGTCCTGGTGTAAGAGAAAATGGTGCCAAAGCCCATTTCTTCCCTCTGCCCAGGTTCAGATTTCACTTCTTGCTCTGTTGGGATGTAGAGTTGCACTCGATGATCCTTGTGGGTCCTTTCCAACTCACCACATTCTGTGATTCTGTGGGTTTGTTCCCACTGAGACTCTCAGGAGCATGAAAGTCCAGGGTCAAAAGCTATGGGCAGCCAAGAAACTGGGTACAGGCTAAGAAAACAGATTAAAAGTTGGGGTTTCATGTAATTAAAAGATTTCTTGGACTCTTTGATTATCTGCGTTTTCAGTTTTCTTTGTATGTTTTTTTTTTTCCATTTCAGAATTTGGAATTGGTTCATGTCCAAGAAGACAACCCTTCCACGATTACTTAGGAAGTTAAAGGTGTAGAATGTTTCTGAGTTTAACTCAACTGTAAAGCAAACTAAACATGTGGATTTCATGTGGATGATACTGATATTTTTAAGCATTTTCTTCTTTTTAGCGGGAGAAGGGACTTTTATTTACTTTCTTGAGGTCAATAATTATTTTTTTTTGCCAAGAGTGTGTCTGTGTAAGTCTGTGCTGTGCATGTGTGTGCAGGCAGCACACGGGCACATGCCGTGAGTAGGATCTTCCTACAGGCTTAGTCCCCTGTCCTCCTCCCAAAATTGTGCAGTTTAACCCCCTTGCAGACTTTTATTCCAGTTCCACCCAATCCATGCACCAAACACTGCCACACTACAAATCTGTCACGACCCACTTTTATCCACAAATACAAAAAAATGTCAGTTTTAGACCGAGTTCCCCCCGTTGCTCATGGCTGTTATCAACAGACACACACACATCCATGCTCTTCTTTCCAAGGCTGGTTATTCCAAACCTTTATGAACATGGGTTTCTTCTCCGCTTAGCATTTTTTTCTCTGATAGTTATTTAGTATTTTTCTTTCCTGTCACACGAACTCTTTGTCTCAAGAAGCAAATTGACACCTGCAAATACTCTCCCGGGTCTCAGTAACCCTTCTCTGAAGCTGAATATGAGGGGACAGTTGCAACACATCTGCAGAGCAGGAGCATTCCTGGGTCCTGATCCACTCTGAGCACCAGAACAACTCAATCTCGTGACTGTACCTGGACAAACGTGGCATTTGAGAAGCAGAGCAGGACAGGCAAAGTGGTTTTTCCCCCAGGATCACTGACTGCCATACGAGAATGAAAAATGAGGGATTTTTAGTCACATTTTGGTTTTAATGATCGATGTAAAGAAGTAGTATTAATGTGCAAAGGAATGTAAGCATTTGTGTGACGTCAGGTTTGGAAATATTTTTATTTCTTGGGATCTTTAATTGCATGAATCTCCCTGTGATGCTGAGGCTGTGATAGGGGACTGCTGAGTTCATTTTAGGGCAACCCAGTTCTTATGACTGCTGTCCCTCCAGGAGAAAAACATCCTCTCCGTGTCCCTGGAGGGAACACAGCTCAGATCCACAGGTAGAGGACCAGCTGAAGATGCATTTGCTGGCTGTCCCACACATGTGGTTATTGTGATGGTTATTCTTCAAACTGTGCAGGGGCTCAGGACCCCACTTTTCAAACATCAGGGGTTCAGGATGTGCTTTGGGATGGATGGATTATTAGCCTAGAAATGGAGAAATGGTCTCATTTTTTGCAGGTGTCAGACTCCCAAATCAGTGGGAATCAGCCTGTCCCTGTTCACACCCACGGGGTGATTCGTGCCAGCTGAAGAACCATCCATGAGGTTCGGGTTTGCTCTGGCACAGCTCCAGAGCTAAGAGACAGGGTGGCACTTGTTGGTCCCCCCTCTAGAGCACAGGGAGCTCATGTGCACAGAGGGAGACTCTCTACCAGTTGGTTTTCCTCTTGGACTACAAAGGGTGGCTTAATCTAGTGCACTTTAATGAGCAGCAGCTCTTTGCCTGCCTTCACCCACGTTCAGTCGAGAGCTTTCTGTGCCGAGCTTGCAGCCAAATGAGAAAGGGAAAAAAGCACCTTTGAAGTGGAGAGTTAGAACCAGGAGAATCTGGTAGGACAGTTTCAGGAGCGTTTAAATAGCAGCTCAGGAGCCCCAGCCCGTGGGCAGGCTCTTGCCAGCAGTTCCCTCACTGGATGTGTATTCCCAGATGCACAGTTCCAAATGTTTTCGGCAGAACCCAAGACTCCAGATGTCCAAAAATTGTTGCAGCATCCCCAGGATTGTTTCAGTTTTTGGTGTAAAAGTATGTTGGGTGCAATTTTGCATTCAGATTTGTTCCTGTAATTACATGTTCAACAGGAGTCCTGGGAGTTAATGGTTTTCTCTGTAAAACTAATCGGGGGAACCTGACTACAAAATGGAATGATGGAATCTTGAGGAAATTCTTTCTAATTGGCTGTTGTTTAGGCTTTATTTTAAAACACTGCTGCTGCTTTCACTCGTGATGCAGTTACTGAATCACTGTATAAGGCACAGGGAGCCGTAGCTATATGATCATCAGCTCACAATTAAATTTACAAGTACTGGAGATTTCATTAGGAAGTCTTAGACTTCAAGAGACAGATACGTCATTCACATAAATTTTATTTAAGAAAAATTATTACAGTTGTTCTTGTTACAGTTGTTTTTCCAAAGCTAATAAAATGATAGAAATAAAATCTGTCTCCATCCTCAGAGATCTTCAAAACGTGGCTGGGCACAGCCCTGAGCAATCTCACCTGGCTTCCACGTTATCCCTGC